>NC_048600.1:69762588-70082588 GCF_003668045.3 Cricetulus griseus
TCAGGGTCTTTCCCTTCTTCCATCCTGCATATGAAGAAACACCAGATTCTGAAGGAAAATGGCTGTTCCACATGAACACTTAGAATTTGGATTAGGCAAGATGACCTTAAGGAGTCTCATGTTGGTTAAGATCCCAGCTTTAGGCTCTGCACCCAAAAAATGGGGGTGATCGTGGTACCTACTTCATGGGGTTGCTATTGAATCAAATAGTTGTATACCCAGACTTCTTATCTTTTTAGGGGACAAGGAATTGAACCCAGGGCTTTGCAATGCCTAGTTAGGTGCTCTATCACCTAATTGCACCTGTATCTCTTCATGTGGAACATTTAAAAATTTCCTGACATATGGCAGGCTGTGAGCACGTGTTATTTGCTAATGCTACTAATTATGAGAATTCTTATTCAGAGGAATTCTTGTCCATAAGGCAAAGTTGTCATTCTAGAGTGAAATTTGTGATGATGAAAACAAAATTATCCCATACCTTTGCTATTTATCTGCACGCCACCAGCAGAAACCTCATTCGATGCTGGGGAATGTTTTCATGGGAATGAGCCATGGAGTTCTAGGCTCTAATCTGGTCTGGACACTAATCTATTGTGACTTTGGAGAAAGCTCTTTTCCTGTGGCCTCAGTTCTCCTTTGGAAATGGAATCACTAGGCTAGAGAATTCCTTCCGTCTCCATTCAGTTTTCATTCTACTCCCAGTCTCCCCTCTTTTTGACAGTTTTCTGAAATAGCCCTCCATCTAGGGTAAGACTCCAGTTGCCCTGTTGAAAATGTGTCTCGGCCATCACTTTCTTCTAAAATATCAAGTCAGTCTAGTGTTGGGGAGATGGCTGAGTTGGTAATGTGCTTGTCGTGCAGGTATGGGGACTGGAGTTGGACTCCAGAACCTATACCAAAAAAAGATGGCTGTTCTGGCATGTGCTTGTCATCATAGCCCTGGGGAAGTGAGGCAGGAGGATCCCTGGGGCTCTGTAGCCAGCCAGCCTAGCCTAATTGGGTAGTCCAAGGTAGATGAGAGAATCTGTCTCAGATTCCCATAGGCCCTGAGGAACTACAACTAAGGTTGTCCTCTGGCTTCCACATACGTGCACAGACATATGCACACATATTCTCCCCTACCCCACTCATATGTACACATCTACACTAACACATAAAATAAACAAATTAAAAATCTAAGTCTACAGTTTAACTCTGGCCTTCCATCTTCCAATGACTTTGTACTTCCAGCGTAATGATTTCAATGGGGGAAAACATCTTCTAGTTGCTCAGAAAATCCCAGAAAACATACCAAAGGGTCTCAACCTTTAGGCTTATTTATTCCAGGGTAAAATGCAGTCAGCTCAACCATCAGCATTTTGCATCTACCTTTCCCCTATGTGGCTCAGGGTGTCTTGTCCCTCATAAGGTGGGCTCCCACCTTTATCATGCTTCTCTAAGCTTGTACTCCCTGGCATTGTCTTCCTTTAAAAACATTTTATTTTCACACTTAAAAGGGCTTTGTATTATTGTGAAACATCCAAGAATTGCAGAACCATTTAATGCCAGAAATAAGAGTCCCCCACAGTCTCATTCTCAAGAGATGGTGACTATAAACAGTTTTGGGTCCATATTTCTGCACTCCCTTCCCCCATCACATGAGAACACTTATCCACATTAAAAAATGAAATTGTTTTCTACCAAATACATGTCTTTGGTGCTTGAGTTTCCCTAACCCATTCAATCTCATCATTTACCTTGGATATTAAAAGATGTTCTCATTATATTTCATTTGTTTATGTGTGCATGGAGGCATGTATAGAGATCAGAGGGTAACTTGTGGAATCAGTTTTCTCCTTCCACCATATGGGTCCTGAGGATCAAACTCATATGGGCGGGCTTGGCATCAAGTGTCTTTACTCACAGAGCCATCTCATTGGTCCCTAACTTGGATATTTTTGACTTTCCTCCATGGAATAGGATCACTTTGTGCCTCTTTCTGGTCATATAACACTGGTAACTTAGAACAATGACTGGCCTCAGTGGGAACTGGTATTTTTTGCAGAGTGAAGAACTGACCCACTTTAAGCTGAATAGAAGGTCACTGGGAGGGGATAGGCAGAGTGTGAGCAGGCTGAGCCTGGGTGACAAGACCTAGAACTGTCCATCCTTGTCCTTGGGCTCAGGGTCATTCTTTTCCTTTTATTTGCCCCACTCTCTCTATAGCCATTGGTCCCTGTGAATTAGTCATTTCCTGTGACCCAGTTTAATTATCCTGCATCTCATGAAACTGTCTTCATCTCCAGACCGCCAGTCCGGCTCCTCTATGCTCTGCCTTCCCTTGGCACCCAGCCCTCTTTAAATGGCCATTGTGATGACTTTCTTGCTTTGCATGATGTCTAGGTACCAAAGGCAGTACTTACACTATGCTAGCCACCTGTCATTCAACATAAATGGTGACCTGTCAGGGAAGGATTATTACTATTTCCATGTCACAGAGGAGGACAATGGTGGCTTCAGAATCCTCCAAACAATCTTGCTCTAAGGCTTACATCTAACACATGGCATTACCAGGATTCCAGAAAAATGAGATTCCAACCCCAAGATCTCCTGCTAACCGGCTTAAATGAAGCCTTATGCATGGCAGCTGGAAGCACCATCATCTTTATGTAGTCCCATCTCATCCTAGACATGGAAAACCTGAGACTCACTTACAACCCTCTGTGAAGCAGAGGGATGGCGAGATAGATGGCTCAGTAGGCAGAGTGTTTGCCTCACAACATGAAGACCTGAATTTCATCCTGAGAACCCACGTTAAGAAAAAGTGGGGTGTGGTGGCCTGTGCTTATAATCCTATCACTGAGGAGGTGGAGATAGGAGGATCCCTGGCCAGCTAGTCTAGTCTACTTGTTGAGTTCCTATCGCATGAGAGACCCTGTCTTCAAGAGAGGATAGACCCCAGCTTTTACACACACACACACACACACACACACACACACACACACACACACACACACACACACACCAGATCTTGCTGGTGGAGGAAGACCTGGCTAGCTCTGAATTCCAGTTTATGCAACCTGACAGAGTGTGGGACATCCCATCTTTTACTTGCTTTGTTATAATCTTTCAGGAGGTATAGCTTTTTATGTGTTGAAACCAACAAAGGCTCTTTCCAGACTTGTGACCCTTCTCATTGAGAAGTTGGTTTTTTTTTTCCTAGTAGCACAGAGAAAGTCACCTCCAAATGAAGTCCATGCCTTCTTCACAAATAAAACCATTTCTGATGAGGTCACATGGCTTCAGGGTAGTATGGCCATAGGAAAAAAACCACCTTAGAAAATTTGTCTTATTCCAGCCAGGCAGTGGTGGTGGTGCACGCCTTTAAGTCCAGCAACTTGGGAGGCAGAGGCAGGAAAATCTCTGTGAGTTAGAGGCCAGCCTGGTCTACAGAGTGAGCTCCAGGACAGCCAGGACTGTTACACAGAGAAATGCTGTCTTGAAAAACCGAGAGAGAGAGAGAGAGAGAGAGAGAGAGAGAGAGAGAGAGAGAGAGAGAGAGAGAAAAGAAAAAGAAAATTTATCCTATTTCATGGAAGGGACTTTACTGCAGGCCTGGTGGCATGCTGGGAAGCATCCTTATCTTATCTGCAATGGCTCATATATTTGGGGAGGCCCAGAGCTCAGACATGCCCTGGCAGGCTGTGTGGATAAGGCTGAGCGACTTCCCGCAGCTGTGTCAGAGCCAGGACAGAGCCACCACTTTTAAGTCATGCTCTTCCTGTGACTTATTTATTGGAGCAGAAAGGGGTCATGGTGAGACACAGCAGTGCTTCAGGCTTGGTTGGGCGGAATCCTCTAGGATTCCTGGGCTTCTGCATAGCCAGTGACAGGAGGCTGTGAACAGGCATACAGGGACAGAGCAACAAACACTGTGTTCAGTGTACCTGAAGCACAAGGATAGTACAGCTTGTGAAGGGCAAGAAGGGCTGGTTGAAACCTTGGGAGGCACCAAGGGAGACAGCTTGACTTTTGAGGGCTTTATAGTCCAGTGAGGGAGCTAGAAGGCTCTGTGTGCAGGTAAGCCACTTTGCTCAATCTGAGGGCTGAGGGTGAAGCCAACATTTCCAAGGACTTTAGAAAAAAGATTTATTTCTATTTTTTACTTTTATTATTTTTCATTAAGTGTTTTTGTCACTGTGTGTTGGGGTATTCACAGAAGCCAAAGCATCAGGTCCCCCTGGTTACAGGTGACTATGAAACCCTTGATCTGGGTGCTGGGTCCTGAACTCAAGTCCTTTGGAGAAGTGGTGTGTGCCCTTCCAACAAGCTAAGCTATCTCTCCAGCCTGAAAGGAGACTTTGAAAGGAGAATTCAGGCTCAGTTGGTGGTAGGGATAGTGCTTACCCAAGGGATGCTCTTGAAAGAAGTGAAGCTAGAGTTGGGACTGGAGATGTGTGTAGGATCTCAGCTGTGGAGAGGGAATTACTGTCTGTTAAGGGTTTGTATTCTCCCATGTAAAGGAGTTTAAAGTGTGGACCTCAGTCCCTCTTCCTAGATTTAAAACTTGTTTTTGAGATAGTGTCTCATGAAGCTCAGTCTGTTCTGGAACTCATCATGTAGCCCAGGATGACTTTGAACTCCTGATCTTCCTGCCTCTACTTCCTGAGTGCTGGGATGACAAGTTTGGGCTCCAAGGCCAGGTTTGTGCAGTGCTGGGATCAAACTCAGAGCTTTGTTATGGCGGGCGGACACTCGACCAATTGAACTACATCCCCCAGCTCTTTAAAGACAGGTCTCTTGAGATGGAGAAAGGCTGAGAAGGTCCTTCAACAGGGAAAGCAGGGTCCAAACAGATGCACTCTAGCACAGAGATGGCTAGTTCTGAGTGTCTCTGAGGTGGGTGCAGTTCCCAGCTTTGTGAGGGAGGTCGGGTGCCACCGACAGTACATAGCAGGGACTCATGGACACCTTTGGCTTGGGATTTGGATTGTGTGATGTAAAGGAGATAGAAATAGAGGTGGGGGCTTCATGGGGGAAAGCTGGGAGGTTAAATGTCAGGCCAAGACATGGTGTGCTCAAGAGAAAGCCAGCATAGCTGCTGGAACCATGGTGGTCCTATACATCACTGACTGGGCTTGAGACTAACCCCATCACTGGCACAAATAGCATCACCATAGCAGGAAAAGGGTTTCTGAAGGCAGACCACTTCCATCCATGTCTAATATTGCCTGGTCCAGATTGGGTGGTCCTAGGAAGACTCTTTATGCTCATCCATACAATGGGATGAATAAATAACAGGTTTTGCTTAACACCATATGTCTGAGGAGCCCACACACTTACTTATATTCATCATTGAGAATAAGGCCAGGTACAAATGCACTAAATTTTAGTGACTGTTATGGTATAAAATTCATCTGAAAGGATGGATATCAAACTGCTAAATGACTCACCCTAGGGAATAAGATGCCTGTGTGTTTTGGCCCTGAATGTTTCTTCTTATGTTGCTTAACTCAAGTCAATTATAATGTTTATAACATAAAGAGATAAAGGAAATGAAAGGAACCCAGTAACAGGTCTGTCTCAAAAGTGGATTGCCAGAGACTTGGTGTTTAATGACTTTTTTCCCTCTACTGGCATTGGCCTGCTAGAGGCACATGGGGGATGTCTCTGTGTCACTTGGAGAAATGCTGAGAACAGGTGGCAGAACAAAGGTGACTCAGGAATGTCACCCATGGCACCTGGTCATCCAGCATCCCAGTCTAGAGAGGCTCTGAGGAGATTTTCCCCTCTGTTTCCTGGCAGCACTGTGGGAGGCATGAGGTGAGGGGGCCAGTGCCTGAGACAGAACTTCCTCTCCAAACTCTCATACAGAAGGTAAAGGTATATATACTAAGACACCCATGCTGGGGTGAGACTGTGTGACTGCACAGTCAGTTGGTACAGGGGACCAATAGTTCTAATATTCTGTCCCTGGACCAGAGTGTGTACTGCCCTGCACAACCAGGAATGTGCTCTCATCATCTAGATAGCTCTTCCACTCAGATGCTTTGGGGACAAACAAGAAAAAGTGCAGTGGGGAAAGCGAAAGAACTATAGCCTTAGTCCTTCATGTGAAGCCAGAGGGTAGCCAGCTTGCCCCTGTGGAAGAGATGAAGGTTGGAAACTCGTGTGTGTGTGTGTGTGTGTGTGTGTGTGTGTGTGTGTGTGTGTGTGTGTGTGTGTGTAACGGCCCTGACTATCTACATCCACCTTCTAGTAATTATCTCTTGATTCTTTTGAGAGATAAACTTGCCTCCTCCATATTCTCATCTGCTTCAGTGTCTCCTTGTGAGTGTGGGAGGATCAAAGGTAGTATAATAATTCTGAGGGCCTCCTCTCCTCTCCTCTCCTCTCCTCTCCTCTCCTCTCCTCTCCTCTCCTCTCCTCTCTCCTCTCCTCTCCTCTCCTCTCCTCTCCTCTCTCTCTCTCTCTCTCCTCTCCTCTCCTCTCCTCCCCCTCCTCTCTTTTCCTCTCCTTTCCTCCTCTTTCTTTTTCTCACCTTTTCCTCCCCTCTTCTTTTTCTCACCTTTTCCTCCCCTCTTCTTTTTCTCACCTTTTCCTCTTCTCTCCCTCTACACCCTAGGCTGTCCTGGAACTCACTATGTAGTCCAGGGTGGACTACACATTTCATGGTAATGCTCCTGCCTCAGCTTTCCAAATGCTGGGATTACAGGCTTTCTCTCTTGTGGTTCCTGGTAGAGAGGAAAGGCTGCTAGCTTGATAACCACAACAGCTCCCCAGGGATGTGACTTTGAGAGATTAAAAAGTCACTGTGGTGATTTATAAGCAAGGAGAGCTGGCTTCTCCCTGGTATTAGAATGTCTAAAAAAGAGAATGTGTGCATATATCATATGATTAAAATGATTAAGAGGGTCCAGTGAGATGGCTGAGGTAGTGAAAGTGCTCACCACCAAACCTGGAAACTTGAGTCTGATCCATGAGACCCACATGGTGTATGGAGAGAACAAATTCTTGCAAGTTGTCCTACAACCTCTACACCCTGTTCTGTGGCATATGCACATTTGCATACATGTATGTGCACACAAAATGGTTTTGAACTCATGTCACTTCTTTTTCAGCCTCCCCAGTGCTGAGATTATAGACATACATCACAGAACCTGGCTTTCACAGAATGGAAGGACTACCAGCTTGATACCATCTTGGAGATGTGAACCAGTGAGGTGACTTAGCAGCTAGGGGTTGAACCTCGGCTTTATCCTGTGATTATCAGCCGGGTTTCTTGCATCACCCAAAGACTCACAGTATTTTTCCTCTAAGCCTCAGTTCTCTCAACTCCGGAATGGGGATAGGTACCATTGTCCTAAGTATTTTTAAGGAGATTGGATGATCGGGCAGCTTACTCTGCAAACTGAAGCGCTACTGCAGGAGCAGGGTGACTTGCCGCAGTCCTCTGAAGCTGGGGAGGGTTGCAGAATGTTTATTACATAGCAATAAACACCCACTCTCAAAAACCAGAAGAACAGAACAGTGTGGCTCTCATGGGTATGAGGTAACAACAGATTCCCTGAAAAGATGGGCAAGTCAAAGGGGTGCAGAAGGAAGGACATAGTCCTGAAGTCAAAACAACTCTGGGAGTCCCAAGAAAGGCTCTAGTTAATGCCAGATTGAGAGTATCAGGCACTCAGGAAGATGGGTGAGTGAGATTTTAAAGAAACCCTCTTCTCTGGAGTCTCTTCTGACATCAGATCCAGTCCTCTCTCAGTCCCCACGATGCTCATTACTGTCTCCTAAGGTCTGTGGATCCAGGATAGCATTCCCATCCATTGATTCTTCTCTGTCCGCTTTCTCTTGCAGTACAGGTCTGGTGTGTGAGTGAGAGCTTATGGTGCACCAGGACTTAGGGACTGCATTGACATCTCAAGGTGTGGCTGGATGCCCAGGGGAGGAGCTACCTTCGGGAATGATTATGTTTAGGAGAAGGAGACAGAACTTGCAAGGAATAAATGGGAACACAGTGGCATCATCAGGACACACAGGCTTTGCAGACAACACACAGTGAATAAGTTTGGGGAAGATGTGTGACTGATGGTTTGGGGAGCCCTGTCCCCCTGTAAGCAACTTGTTTATATTTTCTTTTTTATCTGTAAAGTGAAAGAGCTTTTCCACGCATGGCCTCAGTCAGGATGACCTAGGTAGGTGGGGCCTTGCTACTCCCACTTCCTTTCCATGTAAGCCTCTGTGTTGTGAGAGGGCTGGCAGAGAGACTGACTCTCATGCTCTGAATCTCAGAAACTGCATTTCCACAAGACCCTTGGCACTTGCTACGCACCACAAGTTTGAAAAACTTTAACTTACGAGCATTTTTGAGCTGGTCCCATCTCAGGAGAGCCTGATTCTGTAGTATGGTCGGGTATCGTATTTTACTATTAAAATATGGCTACTTTGCAACACTAGGGACTCTATCCAGCATCTCATTCTAGGTAGGTACTCTACCACTGAGCCACTTTCCACCCCCAACTATTTATTTTTAAAACTATCTTTAATCATGTTTGATTGTCATATGTAAAACTTACATATGTATTCATCTGTGTGCCCTTGTGAGGTTATCTCCACCATCAACCCACTGAGTCTCTATATCACCCCCATCATTGACTGTTGCTCTTCACATGTTATTATTTAGTAATAAGACACTTTATGTAAGCTTGAACCTCTCAAATTCTTGGTATCTGTCTCTGGCAAGCCCTTTTCAACTAGATTTGACAGGTAGATCTGCTCAGAGCTCATGCTGCTTTGGACTCTTTGACTCAGAGGGACAGTGTGGACCATCCCCCCTCCCCCATTGAGTGGGTGGCAGATCTGAGGATGCAGCATCAGAGGATGGGGTGGGGTGTCCTGTGGGACACCCTCACTCATGAGGCAAGAGAGGACTGCTGCCCTCTTCATGGCTGGGATTCCCAATCGTCAGCAGCATCCCGTTAAGACGGTAAACTCATTTAGTAATAGATCCTACAAAACAGGCGGATTCAAAGGCTGAGAGTGGTAATCTAATTGTGCTGAATTAGCTTCAGACAATATCAACTTCAGAAAGGCAACAAAAGGATCTTTAAACACCATTTCTAAAGCTTTGGTGCCGGGGGCACCCGGCACCCCTCCTAAGGGATCACATTCCAAAGCCTGGGCTCTGTGTGGCTAAACTCCTTCTCCTATCATCCAGCAGCTGTTCTCTTCTAAATGCTTTCTCAATGAAGTTGCTGGCACCCCGTTGTGTCTTTGGTTGTGTGTTAGGCTTAACAGGGAATGGGTCTGTGGGAGACAGTTGGACAGAGAGGCCATAAGGGCCAGGAACAGCAACCGTGACTGTGGCTATATTTGTAGACTGTTAAATTTTCTGCTAGGTCCTTCTGGTGTATTCTGAAGCCCCTTTCCTTCCTTAAATGAAGGTTTTTTTTTTTATATATATAACTAAGGTGGCTTCCTTTTAATAATCCTTTGCTACATTGTGTGTGTAGATTCATTGCTCAATTTAGTTATTTTCCGATCTGTTTTGAAGAAAGAGAAAAATACCACTGAGTATGTGCTCTTGGCCTGATTTAGAGCCCACAAACTTCAGGTGGAAATTTAGGAGTCAGGGCAAGAGGGGGGTGTAAGCATTGTCAAGGTTGCATCTGACCTGCATTCCATTTATTCTTCTGCAGGAAATAACTCACAAACTCATAATCTATAGCATAAGTAGGAATTTCTATATCACTCTGGCAGGTAGATTTCCACTCCCTGCTTAAACCCCTCTTCTGACTTTCATGACCACTGTGGCAGCTTCTGCACCACTCAAAAAAGATTCCAGAAAGTTCATAGTTCCTTTGAGCCAGAATTTCTGTGTGCATTAAAAATAAATCTATTCTTCTTTTGCAGTCACATAGGCTAAATCAAATCTAGTGTTTCCCAATGTGGAGGCCATGGGTACCTCAGAGGTACAGGCGATAGCCAGGAAGACTTGGAATCTACTTAAAATGCTTCAAATACTGTAGCCAATTGCGTATTTACTTCTTCCAAAACCATATGGGATGACTAGGAAGCACTACAGTCCTTAGCAGAGCTTCATCTTAAGCAGACTCAGTGAGGGCATTGCTTGTGCTGTAGTAGTCGTGGTGGGGGTAGGGGGGTGTTTCTGACAGTTGTGTATTCTTTTGACTAATGACAATGGGTGGATAAGGCAAGTATGGGTTCAGTAAACAGCTAAAAAATAGGCTTTATTGTGTGTACTCGTGGGGGTTGGGGTAAATGTTAAACAGTTGTTGACAGGAAGTAGAGAACCTTTGACTTTCTCACATAAGTTTTCAGATGAAGACAGTGGTGGAACATCACGTTGTCTCACCACTCTGAACATTTCTTAGGATGGGAAGGAAGGAAAGACATTTATAGTCTTTGTCAGTCTTCACGTCCACCTTAGGGGAACTGTTCAAAGAGAGAACTAGCTGGGTGAGGTCCTCAATTCTTTCTGACTTGTGAGTCTGGGAGTAGCTGGGAACAGCTGTTATTATTATTATTTTGGTAATAGCTGAGATGCACTGCAATCACTTTAACCCAGTCTGTACTGTTATGGCAAAGATTGGGAAAAGGTCATTGCAAACAGCAATGGCTAAAAAATAATTCTCTCGAGTGTGATTGGTAGAGTCCTTTAATTTTACAGGTGGGCAAAGTGAGACCCAGAAGGGTCACAGAGTCTTCTCAAGGTCATGCTACTGTAGTTAAATTCCAGATCCCAGATTTGCTGCAGCTGAGGCCACACTATCTAAAGCACACTAAAAAACCTGCAGAAGAGCCTTGAGATGGGTAGACAGGAGACAGTACTATCCATCTTAAAAATCATTTTGGCTTCTGCCAGTTGATGAAGGAAATAAAGTTAATGACACCCACATCAGTGTGATGCTGCTGTAGGCTCTGTACACAGGCTGCCTGGAGGCAAGCACTGCAGACCCTCTGATGCAGGAGAAAAGGTTTCTTTCTGCAGGAATGGCATGTGTTTCTACAGAGTGCCTGGCTTTGAAAAGGACACACAATAACATAATTAGTTAATACCTGGTGAAGGGATGAAGGCAGCAGAGCCACCAGGGCTGGTTCATCCAGAAGAGCCTTTGTGCAAATGGGGTCCTGTCTTTGCAGATGGGTTGCTCAGAGGCTGAATGGAACTTACAAGAGTTGGGTTTAGCCATTTGAGTTGAAACTAGAGTAGCCACATGGAAGAAGCCCTGTTATGGCGGTGCCGCAGGAGGAGAGCAGAGTTGACTCTGGAAGTCAGAACCCGTGGACCATAGCTGGTCCTCTCTCTTCATTGCCCTACATTGCTGTGGCCTTTTACAAGGCCATCTCAAAGATAAATTTCCCATGTGTCCCCAGTAGGTCATTTCCAGTTTTATAAATATGCAGAAGTTATATGTGGATTTATAATTTCATTTGTTGGCTTTGGGTCCCTGTCCAAACTGCCCCTTGGGAATAAAAACATGACATTTCTTTCCCATCTTTCCTAAGCCTCCAGATGACATTTTGGTTGACCCTGAGGCAGAGTTGCCCCCTGGGCTTAATTCTTTAGGAAAAAGTCCTTGGGCCATTTCAGAAACTTCTAGATGTATTCTGCAGTGCCCTGAAATACAGTGGTTAGGACTCAGGCAGAACATAGCTGTTACCAGGGAGAAAGACCAAGGTGGTTGTCTGCCCTTCTTGGTAAGCTTGGGAAACTTTCCAAGAGGGACTGTCTCAGGAAAACACTCATTTATCTGTCCACAATGATAGAAATATTAAACAATATTAAACATGGTATTTACCATGTTCTTTCTTGTCCTCGAATTGATTGAAACATTTGCATTTTGAAGTTGTAATCAGCTTCCTTGGCAAGTGATTGACATACATGGTCTAAAACCTTAACACAAGGCTTTATCTACTGGGGCGGGAAACAGAAGAGGTTCGTAAGGAAAAGGTGGTGATCTTTTGGGAAAACTGCTTGGTTCATGTCCTTTTATATTTATTTCCTGCTAAAGCACAAGCTAGATCCCTTTTTGTCTCAGTGGGACGTGCTGTGTATTCTACTAGGAACTGTTTCCCCAGGAAAACTCGACTTTTTCATTATTATGATTAGTGCCTCAAAGCAGCTGATTAAAAATTTGGTTATTTTTATTGTCACTCAAAACTTGGACAATTCTGCCCCTTCTCACTGTACCCTGGGTTAGTTTGCAGTGTTTGGAGACATTTTTGTTTGTCATGATCAGGGAGAAAAGATGCTACTGGCACCAGACAGGCTGCTACAATGCACAGGGCAGACATCATGACAAAGAATTACAAAGATCAAAATGCCAATAGTGCAGAGGCCTAGAAGAATCCTTATAGGTCATGTCTGTCAGAGTTATTAAGAAGGAAAGAAACTGTTGGGGGTCATACTAGTCCCATCCTTGCTGGCCTCTGTAAGGACTAAGGGGGCTCAAAGCCATGTTGCCTTTAGTTTAAAGGTGGGTTGAAAGGAATGCGTTTTCAGTATTAAATAAATAAAAATTGAATATTAGTTTTAGCCCAAGTGGATATAAGGCTCCAGCCTCCAAATGATGCAAAGTTTATGTTATTGGATCACAGGGTGTCATGTATTAAATTTAAGAATGTCAGGCTGCTTAACGTGAGAGCAGGAACTTCAGCTAAATAGCTTCCATGTATCTGTGACGACATGGCTGGTGAGCACTGCAGTGCTGCTGGTCTCGTAGGACCCCAGTCTGCTTTCCTGATGCCTCCATTCACTCCCCGAATTAGTAGCATGTGAGGCTCCAGCATGGCTCACTCCAGTTGTTTTTGTTTGTTTTGCTGTTTCACTGGTTGCGCACAGATTCGATACAGCAGCTCGTTGGGTAATGCTCTGGTGGCTCTCAAGATTTTCAGTACTTTGAAACAGGTGAGTAGCAGGCCTTACTTAACCTAAGAAGGGCTCAGGGCCCTGGGAATATACAATGGCTCATCCAACCCTCAGCCTGTCTCTTGGTGAGAATGGCTGGTTATTCTACTGTAACCTGCAAGGGAGCTGCTAGCCTCTGTTTACCCTAGATTATAAGGCTGTTACATGTCTTACCTAAAATTTGAAAGATGAAAGTATTAGAGATGCACGTACCATTTGAGCAAGGACAAATTGCTTGGTTAACCCCCTTTGCTTCATCCATCTGGGAAACTGCAAAGGGTGTGAAAGTTAACCCCTGAAATGAAGCAGCCTTCCTCCCGTTTTGAGAGTGTCGCAGCACCATTGTGATCCAGATCTCTCTCGTCATGCCTCTTGCTTTCTCACAAGCACAGTGAGTTCTCAATCATGTCTACTGCTGCTCATATGTGCCTTCACCCATGGAGGGGAAGGGGGACACAATGAGACTCTCTGTTGGGTCACCACCAGTTCACTTTCGGAATCAACACAGCGGAGTCTCACCCTTATCTAAGCGGTTACAATGCAGACTTTTTAGACCGATTCTCCCTTTTATGAAAGCTCATGTCTGGGAGAGGAAAATCAAGGAATGAGTCAAGAAAAAAGGATTATGGGTGTGTAGAGTGATGAGACACTTCTTGCCTCCCCCCATGAAGTAGGTAAATCTCACAAGGCCCTGGAATGTTGAACTTAAGAAAATACTTGGCTACTTGCATTCTAAGCTGTGACTGGGACAGTGGAATGATAAAGAATTATTTTAAGAGGGCATTAAAAGCTTTAGCAGTGGGTAACCCTGGGAAGGGAGGGAGTGTCTTTTCTTCATCATCTCAAGGGGGAAAACACAAAGAGAGGCTCAAATTCAGAAACTGGCACTTGGGAGAGGAGGCCTCATCCATATCACCAACCAATGGATGCGCCTTCACCATTAGTCAAACCAACTCTTTGCAGTGTAATGAAATCACAAGTATGTGCTATTTTAGGATCAGAGAAGATCTTATTTGGTGGTCATTTTTTTTTTTAGAACAACCTGAGTGGGTTTTTTTTTTTTTCAAATGCCTATTAACTTACTACAGTGGTAAAACATGAGAAGCAGACACGCCAGAGCGAGGAAGATTAACGATCTCTGCAGAGCCGGGAAGAATATTTTTCAATTCATATAGATGGAATTTATCATCACCACCTCTGAAGATGGCATGATTTGCCCACTTACAAAAGGCCTATCTGTTTCAATACTTCCTAAAGACGTGATTTTTCACTTTTCACTTGGACTAACACACGGATGCTAAGCCCGTAAGCAGAGAATTAGGAGTCAATGGGTGGGTGTGGGGAGCCTAGCTACTGGCAGCAGAGATAGGCATTCATTCATAAATAAGAACTGCCCTTTGGAGTAGGGGAGGGTCTGCTGTAACAGAGTTTAGAAAGAAGTGTGTGTATCGGGGAGGATGGAGTCAAAGTTTTAAAAGGAACATATTTCTCAGTGTCTATTCGTAAGTAGGCCTGATCTGTACTTAAGTTAGGGCTTTGCAAGCTGAGGTCATAACTGCATTATCCCCTAGCTCCAAGCCACAGGAACCCCGATACCCCCGCCCCCAAGCAAAACAACAAAAAAGGGAGACAGAATGCTCTGTTTTGTGCCTAGCCAGTCCAACTGCAACCTTCCGCGTCACCGCTAGTTGTCACTTCGCTTCCAGACGGGAGACCCGGGGTTTCCAGCACTGCGGTTTGAGAGAATGCGGTCCCAATTAAACTAAAAAACTCGTAAAGCTTCCCCTTAAGTCCTCAGCCGAGTGAAGGGTAACCAGCAGAAGGGCCAGGGGCCAGCATCAGGGGAGTGTAGCAGTCAGACAGTCAGACAAACCGCAAGAAACAGGCAAACCACTGCCGGAGTAGCCACTGTCTGGGACCTACACGCACCAGCCAGACACCCTGCGGGTGAGGGTGGGGGGAGGAGGGGAATGGAAAGGCCTTCAGCACACAGCACCCCCTCCCCAATTGATGAGGCCGCGGCAGAGTCAGCCTCTTTACTCCATCTGAACCCCATTTGCACCTTAAAGATAGTTGTGGTCAGTATAGAAAATCGCGTACCTGAAGAATACAATGGTTTCCCAAAGGTAGAATCGCAGAGTGTTGAAGCTGTACATTTTCCAGATTCTTGTGCTGTAAAGTCCACGAGTTATGGGGGTGCAAAAATGTTTCCGATGGGCACCTACGAAGCCAGAGAGTTCCACTGGGGAAAATAATCCAGATGTTTGAGGGAGCTGGGGAGTAGAGGGACGAGGTGGCAGAGCAGAGGGAGAATTGCAGCCAGGCGGCTTGGGTACAGCGGAAAGCAGCGGCCGTGCAGGTTCAGCACCACGGAGAGCGTCCAGCCAGGCTGCGGGCGGGAAGAGCGCTGCTGATGCTCAACTCGCTGGAGGCTCCCTGCAGCGCTGGGAGGCACTCTTGGGGGTGGGTATATTTTCTTCTTTTCTTTTCTTTCTTTCTCTTTTTTAATCCTTGTTTTTATGTTGAGAGGCCAGCTTCAAGCAATCAAGAAATCCGTGGGTATTAGAGCCCTGGCCTCGGACCCTTAGACCCGGCTGGCCCGAGGGGTTTTAGTGTGTGTGTGTGTGTGTGTGTGTGTGTGTGTGTGTGTGTGTGTGTGTGTAGGAGGGTGGTGGAGCAGGTGACGGTGCTGGCTTCAGTTAGATGTCGGAGAGTGTGCCAGGCTGGTGCATCGCAACCCAGTCCCGGAATCTCGTTCCCCTGCCTCCGTTCCAGTCTGTTGTCGCCTTGCGGTCCACGTTCTCTGGTCCCCGCCGAATAAGTTGGGATTGCTGCAGGAAAGGCATCCCATTGCTTGGGGCTGCAGGCGCAATAGAGCCCACCACAACTTTCAGGGGCTACTGGGGTCCATGGCTTCCCAGCAGGGCTCAGGAGCCCAGGCTTTCAGAGGCATGTCGGGTTTCTGAGCTCGCCCATCTTCTGGCCAGACTCCCTCAGATCTTCAGACTTTCTTGCTGCATTAATTTAACAAACTGGCTGCGTAGAGGATGGGGGGGGGGGCGGCAAGGGCAGACGGGAGGGGGCGGAGAGGGGAAAAATGGGGGGAAAAACTCCTTAGAAGCTTCAAACCCTCCCACTCGAGGTGTTCATTGGCCCGCGGCTGCAAAAACCATATCTTCTCTCCAGGTTCGGCCAATTGTGTGTTAGGCTCTGGGTTGAGTTTAACCCTTGAAGTGCTGGCAGAGACCAGCTTCCTGCACTTCCCAGGCCCCAGTGTCTTTGCAGGTCTTCTGTCGCTCCAGAGAGGTCATAGAATCTTTTGAAGTCTTTTAAAATCTTAACCTTGATTTTTTAAAAAAGAAAAATAGTTGTATGTAAGTGAAACTCCAGTCCAGATGTGCTTGGGAGGGACTCAGTTTATCATTTTATATGGGTCATGTAGAACCAGATCCCTCAAATTCTTTTTTTTTTTTTTTCGAGACAGGGTTTCTCTGTGGCTTTGGAGGCTGTCCTGGAACTAGCTCTTGTAGACCAGGTTGGTCTTGAACTCACAGAGATCTGCCTGCCTCTGCCTCCCGAGTGCTGGGATTAAAGGTGTGCGCCACCAATGCCCGGCTAGATCCCTCAAATTCTTTCAAGTGCTGAAGCTATACTATTTGGGCTCAGAAGACTTAGAAAAAAGTCTTGTGGACAGAGTAAGTCTCCTTTCAGGGTCACTGTGGTAGGGAAATTCAGGAAGAACAAACAAAAACCACAGTTTCTAGCGTCAAAGGGGAGCTGATCTGCCTAGTTCACTTTTGAGAGAGACAGAAGACACACTCCTCCATCTGAACAGAGGAAGTGAGTCACATCATACAGTTGGGGAAACTGGGCTGCAAATGAATGACAGAGCCAAGGAGTGCACACATATATCTTGTTCCTATAGTTCTTCCCACCTCCTCTTTTTCTTTCACCTGCCTTCCTCTGTTTCTCTACCTTATCTGACTCTCAGCAATGAGATATCCATTTCACTGTTAAGCCCATCTGGGGAGGTAGAGTTAATCAGATTTTCTCCCAGCCAGGGGACTTTAGTGGATTAATAGCCTCTGCAGGATTTCCTGGCCCACTGGAACTGGCTGGGACTCTGGGGGCTCTCCCTTCCCAAGCTTCTAAGAGAGGACAAGCCTTCTACTTACCCAGCATATTCAGGAGTCCTTTCTTGGGGCAATAGTTCCACATCTCTGTTCTCTGCTAGTTAAGATCTTTTCCGAGCGAGGCTTCCTTTCCAAGCTCAGGACCAGACCAGCAGATCCCCCTCTCCTGTGCTGCAGAAGCATGTCCCAGATGGACTTTAATGGCTTCCCTGCACCAGGCTCCCAAAATGTTTTCAGCAGTGAAAAGGAGATTTGCTATCCATAGTGGGTGCTCACAAATCTGATGCAAATGTCTATGTAGATGCACCATATTGAATACATGCATGTAAATATGTAGCGTATGTAATCAAAAGCACACCAGCACACACCCCATATGACCTCATTCCTCTCCAGTCACACCTTAAACATCATTATCTTTGCTCATGTGTTTGTGTGCATAGAACTTTCTCTCCCTTCCTCTCCCCCCCCCTCTCTCTCTCTCTCCCTCCCTTTTAAGACAGTCTCATTATGTTGCCCTGATTGGCATAGAACTGGAACTATCTCTAGACAAGACTGACTTCAGACTCACAGAGATCTACCTGTTTCTGCCTCCTGAGTACTGGGATAAAAAACTTGCACCATCATGCCTGGCCTAATAAGTGCTGTACTCCTGTGTGTATCATTTTTGATCTTTGTTTTACATTAATCCTGAAGTGAACCTGAAGTCTATTTGTATTTGTATATTTCTGTTTGCAATTGGTTTCTGTCCACATAGGCATATATGTTGATATCTTCCTGTACATGTGTATGTGCCACATATATGCATCAACATGTGTTAGTGTGGTGCCCCAGATACCTTACAACAAGTACAAGTTGGTGACTATATCCTGGCTAGGAAACACTTGTACAGTTAGATACAAATGCAATATCTAGCATTTTCTTTTACTCCTCCCACAACAAAAGAGTGTGTGTGTGTGTGTGTGTGTGTGTGTGTATGTGTGTGTGTATGTATGTATGTATGTATGAATGTATGTATGTATATGTTTCTGCTGCTGGTGAGTGTGAATTTTCCCAGCTTATGGTAAGAGAAAAGAATGACTATGTCACAAAAGAGGAGCACTGTGTTTTAACAGGTTTCTATTTGTGTGAGGGTGACACTTTCATTCAGTCCACACACATGAACTGAGTATGTCTCAGCATGGGATAAAGGTGGTCTGAACTCTTGGGATACACAGCTGCTTCAGAGACTAGTGAGAAAAGCCAGATAGCTAAGGGTCTGTCCAGTTTATTAACTTCTTCAAAGAATCAACTCTTTGGTTGGTTTTGTGTATTTTTTTAATCCTCAATTTCATTAATTTCTTCCAAAGCATAAGTGGATGGGACAACATGAAAATAAAAATTTCTGTGCAGCCAAGGAAATGATTGGCAGAGTTCACAGACAATCCACAGAATGGTGGAAAATCTTTACCATCAACACTGAAGACAAGAAGCTACTATCCAGAATTTACAAAGATTGCAGAAAATAAATCCAAAGGAAATAAAACTACTAATCAACAGATGGAGAATGACTGACTAGGCTGCTTTGGAAAACAGGAACACAAATGGCCAATAGCTGTTTCAAAAGGTATTGAGTATCCCTAACTGTCAAGGATATGTAAATTAAAACTACTTTGAGATACTACCTCAACCCAGTCAGAATAGCTGTCATCAACAACCCTGACAACAAATGTTGGAAAGGATGTGGAGAAAAAAGAACCCTTATTCACTCTTGTTGAGGTTGTGAATTAATACAGCTATTGTAGAAATAATTTTTGAAATATTTCAAAAATTAAAAATAGAACCATCATATGACTCAGCTATTTCACCCTTGGACATACACCCAGAGAATTTTATACCCTACCACAGAGATATGTGAACCCCTGTGTTTATTGCTGCTCTATTCACTATAGCCAAGAATTGGAATCAACCTAGATGCCCATCAACAGAAGAGTGATTAATGAAAATTCTATCTATCTATCTATCTATCTATCTATCTATCTATCTATCTGTGTATCTCAAAAGTTGTTCACTGACCACTATGTGTGAACTATACCAGCGCACACTCACGCACCTCCCCTACACAAATAAATGAATAGATATGTATTACAATTTTAAAAGAAGAAGAAAGTTAAGGGGTATATAGTAACATGGAGATATGCTATTACATGGGGGCAGTGAAGAGCTGTCAAAGGAAGTGGGGACTGAGACAGAGGAGAGATTTCCAGGTGAAGATAAAAGCTGCAGGGAGACAGAGGAAGGAAGAATATATTGGAGTGTGCAAACCCCTGGTCCAGTGTGCCTGAGGGGAGGAGAGGTAGACTCCCTGGGGCTTAGTATTACCTCCAGGATAAGGACTGTTAGTTTTACTCAAGTGAGGCAGGGAGTCACTGAGAGAGAGAGAGAGAGAGAGAGAGAGAGAGAGAGAGAGAGAGAGAGAGAGAGAGAGCCCATACACGTGTGCATGTGCATATATTTTTGTGTGTATGTATGTGATGTATTTGTGAGTGTCTACACAAATTAAAGCAGGAGAAACTCATCAGGAACAGCTGAAAATATTCTTAGTGACTGGCCTTTTGTTCAAATGTTTATGTACAGAAGGGAAAAATTAATCCGGAGAGATTAATCAACTTCCCTTTAGACCAGTAGCAGTTGGCAGAAGAACACGGAGATCTTCATTATAGCTAAAAAGTCTTTCCACTGCTTTTGCTTCTACTAAGAGGAAGGACATACAGAAAAAGGATCAAGGCAATCTAGAAGGGAAGGGATTCTACCTGGATTGTTAATGATATAGATAAATGCTATGTATTTAGAAAATGCACTTAATACTCTTACCATAGCAGACAGCTTAGTTTAGCCTGGCTTACATTAAGCATGTGCAGAACTCTTACATTTGCTACAGTTAGGATACATCATTAAGCACAATGCTCATTTGATTGTAGCTGTCTACACACACACACACACACACACACACACACACACACACACACACACACACCCATACGAGGTGCTCAGTAAATATTTCTTGCAGGAATGAGTGAATAAATAATTGAAAGAAAAATGAAAAAGTTTCAGGCAGAGGGCTTAAAGAGAAAGGAAACAAGAGTGTTAATCAGGTGAGATTTACCATCACATGACACCTGGTATTAGCATTGGGGGGTGTGGAGGGTGAAGGGGTGGGGATTGGGGAGTGGGGGGTGAGGAGTGGCTGTTCCCACACTGCTCTGAAATGTATCAGTTATGCTCTGTTAATAAAAAATGAACCGAAATAGGGCCTAGGAAGGTGATCTGGAGGTTAAGAGTGCTTGCGGCTCTTATAGGGGACCTGAGTTCAGTTCCCTGCACCCACATTCAGTGGCTCATAACCACCTGTAACTCTAGCTCCAGAGTATCTGCTGCCCTGTTTTTGCCTCTGAGGGCACCCACATGAATTGGCCACATACAAACAAGCAGGCACACATATCTATGCATTTATATACACATTTAAAAAAAGGTGTGGTGATGAATGACTTTATTTATTTTTTGATTTTCCAAGACAGAGTTTCTCTGTGTAGCTTTGTAGACCAGGCTGGCCTTGAACTCACGCAGATCTGCCTGCCTCTGCCTCCCAAAAACTGGGATTAAAGTTGTGTGCTACCACCTGATGACTTTAATCCCAACACTCTGGAAGTAGAGGCCTGAACTCTATGAGTTCAGGGCCAGCTTGGTCTACACATGAGTTCATGCTAGCCAGGGCTACAAAGTGATACCCTGTCTTAAAAAAAAAAAAAGACGGGACCCCAGGACTCCTCAGAAACTCTCAGTGGCACCAGCTCTCTGTTCTGAGGAACAACGATTTACAGTACTAAGAATGCGCCGATTAGGTGCTCACAGCCCAGGAGAGCAGAACGACTGACTTGTCTTGATCTCAGAACTCGAGTCTGCAGGGATGTATCTGAAGCCTGCACACCGAAGCCTACAGTGAAAGAAGAGAAGGAGGCTCTGCGAGGAGGAAATGAATGCCTGCTATCAATGCAGATCAGACCCCAGCTTCCTGCCCCAGCAGCTTGACATCCACATGAGACCCTGCATTATCTTCCGAGACCTCATTTCCATGCTTCCCTTCAGCTGCCTCTCTCTTTTCTTCTCAGCCTGGCTTTAACTCTTATTTCATCTTTATTCAGTCAGTTCTTCTTGCTTAGCCTCTTATCTCTTAGAGCTTCCACAAGGACTTTGGGTATTACCGAATCTTGGCAGAGGATACAGTTATTTATTTTTTTTCCTGAGTCTGTTCTTTTACTTGAGTTCCTTCATTTGTTTTGAAAAAATCATGTATGTATTGAGCTTCAGCTGGGTGTGGTGCTGTATTGAGGTTCTTTCCCTCTTTAGTCAGTGTTTACTGAGGTATTTTTGTTTGTTTTTGTTTTTGGTATGTGCCAGGAACTATGTGAAATGATAGCAGGAGAGTGTTCATCTACTCCAAAAGAGGAGGGTTCAAAAAGAAGCACTTGTAATTCATATTTTAAAATGACTCAGAGGCTAGGCATGGTAATACTTGACCACAATCCCAGCACTGTGGATGCTGACACAGAACTGTTAGTTCAAGGCTAGCCTGTGCTACTGTATTAGTTACTTCTCTAGTCACTCTAAATACCTGAAAGGAAGCAGCTTAAGGGAGGAAGGGCTTGCCTGAGTCACAGTTTAAGAAGGGATGCAGTGGGTGTGGTTGTGAATACAGAGGCAGGTAGAGGACAGTGGGTGTACTACTTTGTTACTCTCTCCAGACAGGGTCTCTTACTGAACCTAGAGCTAGGCTGGTAATGGGCAAGTCCCATCGATCCTCCTCCTATCTCTAGCTCCTGCCCCCAGCACTGGGTTACAGGCACATATACAGTCATGCCCATCTTTTTATGTGGCACTCAGATCCAAACTTAGACCTTCATGCTTGTGCAATAAGTGCTGTTACTAACTAACTGGGCAAACTTTTTTTTTTTTTTTTGTGCTAGAGTTTAGAACCTGATGCATGCCAGGCAAGTGTTCTACCTCTGAGCTACACTCCCAGCCTTTCTTTCTGTTCTTTATTATTATCTATGCAAGATTGGTGTTATGGGGCTAGAGAGATGTCTTAGTGGTTAAGAGGGTTGCTGTTCTTCCAGAGGACCCAAGTTCAGTTCCCAGCACCCATGTCTGGCAGCTCATAATCAGCTGTAATTTCAGCTCTAGGGGATCTGGCACATTCTCTTATCCTTTTGTCATTCTTATGCTTGTGGCATATACTCACATACTCATTAAAGAAAACTTTTGCGGTCTTGTCATTTTTTCTTCCAATGTGTCCACGGTGAAATTCTCTGGATGTGCAGGTTTCTCTGTGGAAGACTTTTACTTTCAGGCTTTCACCTTTTCTAATTTTTAAAAAGCAGATTATTCCAGTTTCATCTTTTCTAGTAACTATCTTAATAAGCAGTGTATTTCTAAGCATCCATCCATTTGATGTGAGATAGCCAGTACCCTACTGGGAACTCACCCAGCTTTGTGAACATGGGTCTTGGTGCATTTTCACAATGGCTTTTCTTCACCTCCTTTCATTCTCTCTGGACTCTCCATCTGGGAGTTGATTATATGTGTGTTAGACCTTATTACTCTCTGATCATCTGGCATGTTTTATTTTCTCTTTCCGTCTTTATGCATCAGTCAGAATCATTGCTCCTTTTCCACCCAGTAACATGTTTTGCTGTTTTTAATCGATTTACACTTATCTGTCAAGTTAATTTCAGTTGTTTTAGCTTTTAGCCCTAGCATTGTCACTTGGTCTGTTCCTT
This sequence comes from Cricetulus griseus, assembly GCF_003668045.3. Taxonomy (NCBI): domain Eukaryota; kingdom Metazoa; phylum Chordata; class Mammalia; order Rodentia; family Cricetidae; genus Cricetulus; species Cricetulus griseus. The sequence continues at coordinate 69,785,448 of NC_048600.1, forward strand.
CCTTTCCTTCATTCTTCCCTTCCTCCATTCCTTCCTTTCTTCCTCCTTCCATTCCTCTTCTCTTCTCCTCCCTTCCCTCCTCTTCCATCTAGATTTACTTTTATTTTCACTTATATCTCTCTGTGTGCCATGCATGTATGATGCTGACAGAGGCCAGAATTAGATCCTCTGGAGCTAGAGTTACAGGCGGTTGTGAGCCTCCCAACATGGGTGCTTGGAACTGAACTCAGGTTCTTGGCAAGAACAGCATGTGCTCTTAGCCACTGACCCATCCAGCACCCACTTCTACTTCATACTCAATTCCTAGTCTGTTCTTCAAGGAGTGGTGAGAGTAATTTCCTCCTCTTTTTTTGTGTATATATTCAAGTGTGAATGTGGATGTGTTCATACCATTGAACATGTGTGGAGGTCCAGGGATCATTTTAAAAGTCACTCTTCACCTTTAACCTTATTTGGGGCATGGTCTCTTTGCTGATTTTCTATTGCTTATGCCAGTATAACTATCCAGGATTCTCCTGTTCCTAAGCCCACTGCGCCCCATGTCTTCATAGGATCACTAGAATTACAGACATTTGCTATTGTGCTTTATATGGGCTCTGGGCATTCAAACTCAGGGGCTCCTGCTCTTGAAGCAAGAGCTTTTACCCACTGAGCTATTTCCTAGTCATAAGAGTAACATTTGTATATCCAGTTTTAATATTTTCACTGCATCCCTTGTGCACACAGAATGAAATACAGACCTGCATGACTGGCACTGTACTTCTCTCCGACTGTACCTCTGTTGCTCTATACCAAGCTACAGATCTTTGGTTACTCTTGTTTGAGTGCAGATATTTACCTGGTTGGTTCTTTCCAGAATGCAGATCTCAGACAAAATATGACCTCTCTTCCGACCACTCTTCACAAAGGGTCTGCTCCAACTGCTGCCATTTGCTGTCTTATTTTTTCTCTATAGTGATCGCCCTTATTTAACTTTTTGTGAACTTATGCATTTCTTTTGTATTTAAGGATATAAACAGCACAATAGTAGACATTTTATCACTCCAAATTTATTGTTCATTTATTTCCTGCTGCTGTGATAAAATGCTCCAACAAAAGCAACTTAAGCGAGAAAGGTTGTTTTGGTTCACAGTCAATCACGGCAGGGAAATCACAGCACTAGGAGCTTGAGAGGTTAGGTCATGGTAAGTCCATAGTCAAGAGCAGAGTGTAATGAATGAATCTATGCATACTTGTGTTCAAACTTTCCTTCTCCATTTTACACAGTCCAGGATCCTCTGCTCAGGGAGTGGTCCTGCCCACGGTTAAGATGGGTCTTCTCACTGAAATTCACTCAAGATAGTTTTGCACAGACATTCTCAGAGACTGACCTTGATGTACACAATCCCTTACTGAGGCTCCTTTCTCAGTTGGATCTAGGTTATCAAGCTGACAAAACAACACACCATGGCTATAGTAGATCATAAACATACCAGGCATTAAGTGGATGAATGGACCCTCACAATATTTACTTCCATGTTGACATATGTTTTGAGACTCTGATCATAATGACCATATAGCACAGAATTGTCTCCTGTTTACAGAAGAATAGTTTTGAAGGTGCAGAGAGACCAGTTTCCTTTAGTTGTAGCAGGAAAATGGTGGAGCTGAAAGTTCAACTCCACCTTTAACCTTTAATGTCAGGTTTTAGACTCATGGTCTGTGTCATACATTGTGAACTATTTGTTATAATCAATTAGGTTTGCTCTCTGACATTTTCATGGGGCCTCTTTTCTCAATGCAAGGATGGCTTCATGTAAGATACGTTGGTGTGTGACTATAATATCAGCACTTGTAAGGCTGAGTTAGGAAGGTCGTGAGTTTGAGGCTAGCCTGGGCTACACAGGAAGACCTGCTTAGAAGAATTCTTTCCTTGTTAACAAAAAATGTGGCTTTCTCATGTTTTTTTTCTTCTTTTTTTGGTTTTTCGAGACAGGATTTCTCTGTGGCTTTGGAGGCTGTCTGGAACTAGCTCTTGTAGACCAGGCTGGTCTCGAACTCACAGAGATCCACCTGTCTCTGTCTCCCAAGTGCTGGGATTAAAGGTGTGCGACACCAACGCCCGGCTTCTCATGTTTTTTTCCCCCTATGTCCCTAAATACAGTTTTGTTGGAAGAGATTTGAGTAGAGATATCTGCTCTTTTTCTTACCCGTAATACATGTCACTCTTCTGGGACTCCCACTAGGGTTCTCCATGAGCAATACTTCTCTCTCACTCACTGTCACTGTGATCTGTGTGTTATAATGCTCACAGTGCTCAGTTCTGTGACTGAGGAGCCATTTAAGGGAGGGAAGATTTGGTTTGGATCAGAGTTTGAGGGTGTGGTCCATCATGGCCAAAACTGCTGGTCTACAGGTGGAGGCCACAGCTGTGGTGACAAGCTTGTGAGCCTGTCAGCTCACATGTGGATGCATCAGGAATCAGAGAAGGTGGGATTGTGGAACTCATCCATTTTTCCTCTTCTTTTCAATTTGGGTTTGGATGCTAGTCTGTGGGATGGTGCCACCCCTATCCTGGGTTAGGGTCATCTCCTGATTTTAACCTGTCTGGAAATGTCCTCACAGGCACACACAAAATGTACCTCACTAATAACCTAGTTATTTCTTAATCAAACCAAGTTTATAATACAAATTAACCACCACATAGAAGGTTAGCCAGAGATTCCAGGATAGGAGGACACAGGAATGTCAACCAATAGACCCCAGTTTCTAACAGGTGCTTAGTAAGTATAAACACATAAGCCATCCACTCACTGTTTTAGATGTGAGTCTTTCACTGAAAGAGACTCACTTTAAAATGCTTTTCTTAACTATTTCTTTTTTGACACAAGATTGGCTTCAAGCTCAATATCTTCCAACCTCAGCTCTCAGGTGCTGAGATTGTAGGCAAAGTGCCACCTCACACAGTTCCTTAGCTCTTAACTCTTAGAACATATACATAGGAGAACCCAATGCACCCTGTTCCACAACTAAAACAAAATAAAAAGAAGCCAATACCGAAGAAATGAAAACTCAGAGCTCTAGAGAGTTAGATTCCTCGCAGTGTGCTGGAAATGCTTGTTTCTAGCTAGTCTCAAATCATCATCTCCCCTGGCCTTTTCAGTTAAACGGACCAACTAATTTATCTCGAGCTCAAGCCAGTTTTAGTTGGATTTTTCTTTCCATTACATTGTAGAGTCCCAATTTATAATGTTCTCTAAAGGTTGCTGATGGTTGATTGACTGTGGGTGTAGACTTTTGCCTAACCTAGGAGTCTATAGCCCGATTTGAGGCATTGGGGGTTCTGAATAACCTTGAGGAAGCCTTGCCCTGCCTCCCCTTCCACAGCTCTCTGCTGTGCTTTTCTGTCTCTGGTATCTCAGTGGAGGGGCTGCTGATGTTTGGATGTTGATTAAGCAGAAATGAGGATATTAAGGTGACATCCTTCAATACAAGATCCCACATGGCCAAATCTGCTGGAAGGTGAAGGCGATGTCTTCTAGAAAAACTGAGGTATGTGTCACTGATGTTAAGAAAGCAGATACTGAATCCTCGAGGCACAATTTGGAAGTTGGGAGATGTCAGAGCTTTAAGTCTCCTAGGACAGAGTATGCTTCCATGCTCCTTTCCTACTCGCAAACAGCATGTAGGAGCCCTTTTGTGTAGCTGGCTTTTGCTGATCTTGGAATCAAAGCTTATACTTAGAAGGTAAGTCCCTTCTCATTTGCTGTGCGTAAGGCAGTAGGGGCAAAGTATGTGTGTGTGTGTGGAGCTTTTGAGACCAAATTTGGGCTTTCCTACTTACTAATGGTGACCTTGGTAAAGTTACTTACCACATCTGTACTTTCGTTGTCCTATGTAGAAGATGGTGGTGACAGTAACGAATACTTTATTAAGCTATGAAGTTTAAGACACTTAGAATAGCCACATAGACATGTGCAAATATTATCAATGTCTCTACTTCACCTTCACATACTAGGCAGTCCTTGGTCTGTGTGCTGGATAGTTTTTATGTCAACTTGACACAAGCTAGAGTCATCAGAGAGGAAAGTGTCTCAAATGAGAGAATGACTCCATAAGATAGGGTTGTAGGCAAGCCTGTAGAACATTTTCTTAATTAGTGATTGATGGGAGGAGGACTCAGCTCATTGTAGGTGGTGCCATCCTTGGGCTGGTGGTGCTGAGTTCTATAAGAAACAGACTGAGCAAGACATGAAGAGCAAGCCAGGAAGTAGTACTCCTCCATGGCTCCTGCATCAGCTCCTGCCTCCAGGTCCCTGCTCTGCTTGAGTTCCTGTTCTGACTTTCTTTGATCATGAACTGTGATGTGTACTTGTCAGCTGAACAAACTCTTTCCTCCCCAAGTTTCTTTGGTCTTGGTGTTTCATCACAGCAGTAGTAACCTTAACTAAGACAGTCTGTGTCCTGCATTTTTTGGTACTGCCTTGATCAGTCCTTCCTGGTAGCATCATGAGTTTCAGACTGGAGGTCAGGGTAGGTCCTCCTGAGGCTCTAAAGTCTATTGCACAGTTAACAGATAACTGTGAGACTGGGGATCTGAGCCATCAAGGCCTCTGGCCACCTCCCAAAGCCAACAATATTAGATGGAAATTTCAGTATCTTCTCTCTAGTGTCTTTTGGGTTCCTGGCTGCTGGTGCTCATTAAAGGCAGTTTTCTCCAGATTTGAGACAGTGTTTTAAAAGCTTAGAGTCAAACACTGGTCTCCCAAAGGGCTGGATGCAGTTTCTTCAGTTTTCCCCCAAATCCCTGACCTGAATTTCCAGCAGCTCAGTTATTAGTGCGTCAACAAAACATGTGCCCGGGGGATAGAAAATCCATTCTTGTCCTTTGGTCATTTAGAAAACATCAAGAAGAGAGAGTTCCTGCTTCCAGCACATTCTGGGATTGAGAGCACAGTCACACCCAGAGCCATGCTCTGTCCTACGGTTATGGGATTTAATGAGAGTGCAATCAAATTTACTCTGAAACTCTCTTCTGTACACCTTTCTTCTGCATGAAGTCATCAAGGAGACATCCTTAGACATTGTTATCATCTTAATTAGCATTCAAAGTGATGGGTTTCATGTCTCTTGATCATATGTATTCCCAAATCTCCACCCACAACTGCACTTATGTATACAACCTGCCCCTCCCATGTACATATTCAAAACTAACAAAGCATATTTAGAAAGCCATCCTCATCACACATCTTCCGTAACTACATTCAAAGCACTTTCAGTGGTCCTTTCAAAGTCTATCAGTGATACAAGCTTGGGAATATGGACTTCAGGATTTTGCTTACAGCCTGGGAGGTTCATCTAGTGTCCAACAGTGAGGCACCCAGCCAACCAGAGTCCACCTGTCTCAGTCGTGTGAAGTCCAATCTTAGCTCTTTTCCAATCTCCCTTCCATCCCTCCATCACTCTCTATCTATAGCTATAACATTTATGTCTCTATTTGCTGTGCCTCATCTTTTCAAAATTCCTAAGACCTTAAGCTTCTGTGGCTGCTCAGCTTCCACTCTGGTGCCTTCTGTTCCTTCTTGGCCATTGTTCCAGTTTGATTTCCATTTCTGTGATAAAATATCCTGGCAAAAAGCAACTGAAGGCAGAAAGATTTGATGTGGCTTCCAATTTCGGGTTACTGTCCATCACTTCGAAGAAGTCAAGGCAGGAACCTGAAGCATCATTTTCCGTAGTCTGCAGGTGGAGAAGAAGCACCCCAACTCTCGCTCATTTGCTTGTTTTATATTCAGTCAGTTTTCTTCAGTCTTACACAGTTCAGGGGCCAGCCTGTGAAAGAGTTGATTGCACAACGTAGGGCTGAGGTCACTTACATCAATTAACAATCAAGACAGTCTCCCACAGACACGCCCACAGGTCAGCCTGATGTAAGCAGTTCCTCACTAAGATTCTCTTACTAGGTGACTCTAAGTTGTGCCAAGTTGACAGTTAAAATGAATCAGCACAGAATTCATTCAGCTATTTTGCTGTATGCCAGGCACTATAGTCACCAATGGATAAAAGAATTCATCTGAAAGCCAGTTCTCTGAACCCTGTGGTATTCCATCATCCCCAACTCCCCTCCACTGGTGCCTATGCCACTCTTCACTCTCCTCAGCTCATAAGCTAATTGTCTCTTACCGACGTTTCTGGTAGCCTTAAGTGTTACCTTTTATGGAACAAGATCAACATCAGGTTGTCAGACAAGAAGAGCCTGACATGGAGATTCAGAAGTCTTTGGGGTCAGACTGGATGTGTTTAAGGGTCTGTTTTTTCCCTTGTTAGACAGGTGATCTTGGGAAAGCCCATGAACTACCTTTTGGTCTTGACTTTCTAATCAGTTAAATGACATAACTTCTAGGGTTGCTGTGATGATCCCAGGAGATAGTTAAGCAGGTGTTTAGCAGAATGTGTATGGTGTTTGGGTATTGATTGGAATGGCAAGTAGGCTCAATATTTTATTTCACTTTCATTAAAGGTTTTATTTTATTTTAAATTGTATGTGTGTGTGTGTGTGTGTGTGTGTGTGTGTGTGTGTGTGTGTGCACGCGCACGTGCATGCATGTGGATGCAATACCCACAGAAGCAGTCAGAGTGCATCAGATCCCTATGGAGCTAGAATTGCAGGTGGTTGCGAGCCATGCAACATAGGTACTGGGAACATAACTCAGGTCCTTTGCAAGGGCATTATAATCTCAACCTCTGAGCAACCTACCCAGTCCCTAATTTATTTACTTAATTTTAATTACATTTTATTTATTTATTTATTTTTGTGCGTGTGCATGTGTGCACATATGTGCATATATGTGAACACACAAATGACTTATCATGCATGTTTAGGTAGGAGGGTAATTTGTGGGATCTAGTTCTCTCCTTCCACCATGTGGCTCCATTAGGTTTGACATCAGGCACCTTTGTCAACTGAGTCCTCTTACTAGCTCCAAGATCCTACATTTTTTTGCTGTATTTTTTTATCATTTAAAAAATTTATTTTACATACCAACCACAGTTTTCCCCCTCTCTTCTCCTCCAGTTCCCTACCCCACCTCCCTTCTATGTCCCCATCCACTCTTCCTCTATCTCCATTCAGATGGGATAAGGCCTCCCATGGCAATCAACAGAGCATGGCATATCAAGTTGAAGCAGGACCAAGCTCCTCCCCTCTACATCAAGGCTAAACAAGACCTCCCACCATAGGGATTAGGTTCCAAAGACCAGCTCATGCATCAGGGACAGGTCCTGGTCCCACTGCTAGGGGTCCCACAAAAGACCAAGCTACACAATTGTCACCCAGATGCAGAGGGCCTAGGTCAGTCTCATGCCAGCTCCTTAGCTGTCTGTCCAGAGTCCATGATCTCCCGCAAGCTCAGGTCAGCTGTCTCTGTGAGTTTCCTCATCATGATCTTGACCCCCTCTTTGCTCATACAATCCCTTTACCCTCTCTTCGGCAAGACTCTGGGGTTCAACCCTGTGCTTGGCTATGGATCTCTGCATCTGCTTCCATCAGGTACTGGATGAAGGCTCTATGATGACATTTAGGGTAGTCACCAAACTGATTACAGGGGAAGGCCAGTTCAGGCACCCTCTCCACTATTGCTAGGAATCTCAGAATCATTGTGGATTCTTGGGAGTTTCTCTGGCACCAATTTTCTCCCTAACCCCATAATTGCCCACTCTTTCAAGATATCTCTTTCATTGCTCTCCCTCTCTGTGCTGCCCTCACTTGGCTATCCGGATCTCTCATGTCCCCTCCCCTCTACCCCCATTTTGCCCAGGACATCTCATCTATTTCCTCTTCCTAGGGAGAACCATTATTAAAGGGAGATTTTTGTGACTTTCTTTTCTTGTTCTTGTTCTTCTTCTTGTTCATGTCCTTCTTGTTCATGTCGTCATCATCATCGTTCTTCTTCTTCTCTTCCTCCTCCTCTTACTCCTCCTCCTCCTCCTCCTCCTCCTCCTCCTCCTCCTCTTCCTACTTCTTCTTCCCTTTTCATTTTGGTTTTTCTAGACAGGATTTCTCTTTGTAGCCATGGCTGTCCTGGGACTCTCTCTGTAGACCACTCTGGCCCCAAACCCACAGAGATTCTACTGCCTCTGTCTTTTGAGTGCTGGGATTAAAGGTGTGTGTCAGCAATGCCTGGCTTGAGATTTTTGTTTTAATAGTTTTGATTTGTGGTTTTTGAAAGATGCTAGGTGCTCATTCATGTGCATTGGTTTTGGTCTTCATAACTTTTTTCAAAAAGATTATTTTTAATTATGTGTACATGTATGCCTGTGTGGAGGTGTGCACACCTGTAAGTGCATGTGCTCATGGAAGCTATTAGAGGATGTTGGATCCCATAGAGCTGGAATTATAGGTGACTATGAGTCACTTGATGTGGGTGCTAAACTCACAGCCTGTGTAAGAGCAGTAGGTGCTCTTAACTCTCCCAGTCATCTCTCCAGCTCCATCTTCATATTTTCTGATGAACTCTGGAAACTGCTTCTATTTTTAAACCAAGGACTGAGTTTTTCCTTTTAATTTTTTTGCAACCAATACCTCACTGCTTTCCACTAGATTCTGTTTTTCCTTTACTGGGGGTTACAAATCATTCCTTTAATGCTTCAGGGCTCCTCCATTTTCTTGAATGTTTTCATCTTCAACACTGGACCAAACTCCAACCTCTACCCAGCGAGTCCCTCCTCAAGAACAAATCATATTTCAGGAACCAGTTTATACCCAAAGCAATCAGAACATTCCACCCCAGACTCCTCTGGACTTCTGTGTTAGGAGAACTCCTCTGTGCCTTCTCTAGCCAGGATTAGCTGAGGTTGTGAAAGGGATGCTGGCATGAATGTTCAAATACGGTGACAAGACCTCAGACAATAGGAGCTGAAGAAGTCACTGGGCATTTGTTAAGCACTTACTGGGTACCAGACATTGTGCTGGGATTTTTTAAAAAAGATTTTATTTATTTATTATGTATACAACATTCTGCTCCCATATATATCTGCACACCAGAAGAGGGCACTAAATATCATTAAAGGTGGTTGTGAGCCACCATGTGGTTGCTGGGAATTGAATTTAAGACCTCTGGAAGAGCAGTCAGTGCTCTTAACCTCTGAGCCATCTCTCCAGCCTGTGCTGGGATGTTTTATGCTCATTTTCCCTTTTAGATTTTGTTTCTGTTGTCATATAAAATACCTTAACAAAAGCATCTTACTGGGGAAAGGGCTTATTCTGCGCACAGTCCAAGGGCACAGTCCACCAAGGCAACAGGAGCCTGAAGCATCTGCTCACATCTTACCCACACTGAAAAAACAGCATGAAATGCTTCCTAGTGATCAGCTTGCTTTCTTCATCTTGTGCATTCTGGATTGCCCTGCCTCCGGAATAGTCCTTACTATGGTCCAGTTAACACCATCAAGTATGACTCCGAACAGGCTGCCCAGAGGCCCTGCATCCAGGTGATTCTAGATGCCATCAAGTTTACAGTGAACACTAAAATTCTCTGTGTCTCATTGGATTCTCTCAGCACTGTGAAAGAGGGAGATGGGGTTATCCACATTTAAAAATCTCCCAGCAGGAAAGTGATGGTGATGAGATGGTCTCTACTCACAGCTCTTCAGGAGCACACAGGTATAACTATAATCCTAAATATCCTATCTTGCATGGTATATTTCCCCCAACTTAATACCCTCCCTGTTTCTAGTGTCATATGGTTCCTTGTGCAGTGTTTATGACACTCCTCTCCAGCTGTTGGTGTTGTCATTTGTCTCCTCAGCTAGACCCTGTCTTCTTGCTCTTTGCACACTGTATCTCTTGCTAAGGACTGGTACTGAGAGGGGGGCTGCAAGTGTTTATGGATGAATGAATGATGGAGCTTAATGAGCATAGGTACCTCCTGGAGCACTCACGTGGAATCCAGGGGGAATGAGAATGATTTACTTCTTACAAGCCACAAATTCCTCTTCCACTAGCAAAGCCTTGGGAAAAGAAAGGGATGGGAAAATGGGAAGAGTCAGAGCATTCATTTACATTGGAAAAACAAGGCAGCAAGATTTATTATTTAATTTGAGAAAGACGTAGGAAAGAAGTTGCCTGCCATGTATTTCTTTCCAATTAATCCAGAGTTTCTCCAATTTTAGCTTTTCATATTTCATCCTAATGATCTCATATCTGAGATACAAATCTAATATGATTTCCTTAATATCTTCCTTAAAAACATCTTGCCTTTTAAAACATGTGTGTATTTATTGTGAAGGGAATCTTTATAACATGCTGATAATCATGAAGCCATTATCACTCGCTTTACAATGTGGGTGAGAAGAAAATAGGTGAAGCAATAGCAGAAAAGTAATTATACTTTAGAATATTACCATTTGACCACTAAGGGACTTGAGTCAGGGCTGGTTTTGTTATCTAAGAACGATAACCTAGGAGTGACACAACAGTGTGTGTGTGTGTGTGTGTGTGTGTGTGTGTGTGTGTGTGTGTGTGTACATGTGCCCACATGTGTTCTTGGGAGAGATGACTCAGTTTTTAAAAGCTGTTGCTGCTCTTTAATAGGACCTGAGTTCGGTTTCCAGCATCCACATCAGGTAATTCATACTAACAAGCTTCTCAGGGCATCTGATGCCCTCTTCTTGTCTCCAAAGGCACCTGCACACACACACACACACACACACACAGACATGCATGCACAAATAAGAATTAAAAAATCCTTAAAAAGCAGTTGTATGTTTGTGTGTGTGAGTGGGTACACATGTGTGGGGGTACTTGTGGATGTGTGTGCTCATGCATGTGAAGGCCAGAGGACTACTTTGTGTGTCATTCCTCAGGAATTGTTCACTTTGGATTTTGACACATGGTCTCTTATTGTTCTAGAACTGGATGAATTATACTAGGCTGGCTGCCCAGCAAGCCTTAGGGACCTACCAGTCTCTGCCTCCTGAGCAGTAGGGTTACAAGTGCATGCCACCATGTCTGGAATTTTGAGGTGGATTCTGGGGACTGGACTCAGGTTTTTATATGTGCAAGGCCAGTACTTTTCCAACATCTTCTAAGCCCCCTTGTGTTAGACACACTATTACCACACTACAGCTTTTGCTTTAGTTAGAGGCATTTGGAACCAGTGGTCTCACCAAATGACTCACTATTCTGTAGTGTCATGCCTGAAACCTTCCTAAACACACACACACACACACACACACACACACACGCACGCACGCACGCACGCACGCACGCACGCACGCACGCACGCACGCACGCACGCACGCGCACACACACAATGTTAAGTTCATGTTATATTGATTAGAAAGCACTCAACCAGTGGATGTGGCCCTTGTCTCTTCTTCAGTGTGACATCTTAGACTAGTAAAAACTATCTTCCCCATAAACACCTAGGATGCTTTTGTTTCTTCCTGCCTTCCCCCATAGCCTCATTCTCAGAGGGCACACTGCCTGTGGTCAGGCCCTCATGTCTAAAGCCACCTCTGCTCCCAGATTTCGGGGGTTCAATCAGGCCACAATGGAGACCCCTAAGATAAGCATTGCCCCAGGGGGAGCAGGTGAACTGAGCCCATCTGGGAACTTCTGCAAAGAAGCAAACCTACTTGAAGTCACCTTTTCAGCCCAGAACATTTTGTTCTGGTGAAATCTTTTTCCTGCCCCAATTCACTCACTGCAAAAACTAACATAATTTATCTTGGATGCGGACATCGGCTTGGTGTTGGCTTTTTTTTTTTTTTTTTTTTTTTTTTTTTTTTTTTTTTTTTTGACTTGAGTTACAGCTAAGCCCATATCACTTGAGGAAAAAGAGGAGAAAAAACCCACATCATGTTGCCAATTTGCAATCTGGAAATAAAAATTAATGTGCACATTACCTCAAGGGCCGAGAAGAGTTGCAGTCACAGACAGGTTTGGGTTTTTTAGGGTCAGGAGACCTTAGGCTCCTGGGTGCTCCCCACTGGAAGGGAAGGCACTTGGAATGAGACAGGGGGGAGAGAGAGAGGCCTGTGTCTCCTCTCTATTGTTCCCATAATAACTCAGGAGACTGGTCCGGTAAGCTTCCTTCTGCAGGTCAGATACACCTTCAAGGTCATACACATCCTCCGACTAGCAGAGTGAGGGTTGGATAAAGACAGGCAGATCTAATATTATGCTACTTATGGCTACCTTATAGGACTGGAAGACTGGAGGTGAACCTGCGGCCTCTGTTTCATGCTGTCTCCACATAGGACTGGCCACAGAGTCCCCAGAAGACTGGGCCTCCTTCTTGACTCATTGTCTTGGGGAATCAACCCATTCCATAGAAGAACATTAGTGGAGTGCTGCAGTAAAAATGGCTTCTCCTGGGGCTGGGGAGATGTCTAGTTGATAAAAAATACTTGTCAGGTAAGCATGAGGACCTGAACTCCCCACTGTTCATGTCAAAGCTGGCCTGGGCAGCGAGCATGTGTCATCCAGAACCAAGAAAACAGGGACAGGAAGATCCTTGGTGCCTGAGGCTTGCTGGCCAGGTCTCTGAGCAGATCCAGTGAGTTCCATGGACCTGGTCTCAGGAAACAAGGTGGGGAGTGATTGAATAGGACACCTGATACTCTCCTCTGGCCTCCCTGTGAACACACACATGCATCCCCCCAAATCAAAGTAAAACAAAGCAAAATAAGAAATGACCCCTATTTTTCTCCTTTCACATGACCTCTTTGGGAATCTCACCAAAAACCTTTGGAGTGGAAGCCCCTTTCTCAACTTCTGTAGGAAGAGATGCCACAGAAAACAGTCATTTCTTTCATCTTGTACAAATATAGATAAAGGCAATATAACTTTTCTTCCATCCTTAAACAAGTGTTCAGTGCTCAACCCTAAATGGACATCTACTCCAGTCATTTACGGCTCAGGTAAGATCGCAGAAGGTGCAGGCCTGGGGACAGAAAGACTGCAAGAGCAGAGGGGGCTGGGACTCAGTACTATTGTAGAGCTCTGTCTTTTGGACATGGCATGTTTGTGACATCCACAAACTCACAACAGTGGCCACCTAAGACCTGCACAAGATTGAGCCCGCCAATATTCCATCATGGACAGGGGAGAGGCCCATAAGGCCCTGGCTCTAGGCCAGTGGTTCTCAACCTTCCTAACGCTGCCACCCTTTAATACAGTTCTTCATGCTGTGGTGGCCCCCAACCAGAAAATTATTTCATTGCTACTTCATAGCTGTAATTTTGTTAGTTATGAATCATAGTGTAAATGAATCATATCTGCATTTTCCAATGGTCTTAGGTGATCCCCATGGCAAGGTCACTTCACCTCAAGGGGTCTTGACCCACAGGTTGGGAACCTCTGCCCCAGGAGTTATATCCCACACTTTCCTGCCTTCAGGGTTAAAACAATTTTTTTTCCATGAGCGAGGAAGCTGCTCATTATGGAGCAGATAGAAGACTCCAAGGTGATTTATTCAGGCCAAGCAGGGCAGAAGGCCTGTGTAGGTCAGGCCAGTAGGGCTCCCTCCCCAGGATGGACAAACAGCTTGGCCAAGACCCCAAGATATTGCAGACCCTTATTAAAAGCTGTGTGCAGATGGTGGCCCTGCCTTCCCTGCCTGTGATGCATTTGTCTGCAGGGCTGGGAGCATGCTGGGACAGGAGCAGATGGCTGGGGTTTCCCAGGCTGCCTGTCCAGTGAGTAATGGTCCCCTGTCAGCAGCTGCTGGGTGCTACTGAGGATGCTTCTGCTAAAGAGAGGCTAAAGCCAGGATATGTGTGTGTGTGTGTGTGTGTGTGTGTGTGTGTGTGTGTGTGTGTGTGTGTGTGTGTGTATCCTTTATAACTGCATACACACATACAATGTTCTTTGACCAAAGAATTATTATTCTCTTATTATCCTTATTATTCTCTTTCCATCCTACCAAATCTTCTCTTCTCCCAAAGCCTCCCACCTACGTTCATGACCTTTTTTTGTGACATACTGCATTTAATTAGGGGTTGCCTGCATGAGCATGGCTGTGGGGTTATTGCTTTAGTGGCAGCAATGAAGTAACACATATACTACTCAGGGATATGACCTCCTTCCCTGAAACTGTCTGTAGATCACCTGAGAGGGCTGGGGCCTTATGGACTCTTTCTCTGTCCATGCTGCAATGCTGGTGTACACAGTCTTGTGCTGGTCTTGGCACCCTGCTCTTCCATTGTTTCCAGCCCCTCTTCTGTGATGTTCCCTGAGCCTTAAAGGGGTGGAAGAGATGTCCCATGTAGGGTTGAGCACTAAACAATCACCTTCTCTTAGCACTTTGACCAGCCACAAATTTCTGCATTGCCACTTACTACAAAGAGAAGCTTCTCTGATTGAGGGTGGCAGCAGCACTAATCTATGGATAGAAGCACACACATTTAGAGAACTTTTAGGTATCATGTTCATGGCCCTCTCCTCCTAGGGCCTATGACCTCCCAGCTATGAGCTTTTGTGCAGGTTTACAATGTCAGATATGAATGTAGCAGAACTTAAATTCAAGCAGAAACGGTTGGTTTCCCCCATAACCATCATGCCACTATTGTACCAGTGGGCACATCTTTCCAGGCATGTTGGTATTGAGATTCACAGAGTTCACAGCTAGGGGAGATGATTGTCAACTTTTCTCTCCCAGCAGCCTGAACACAGCCTTCTAGATCTTTGAAATCTTGATAAAGATTTTCTTCTGTGTGGGTCTTTAGCTCATTTTCCTCAGGAGGAACTTAGAGTACCAATCCTTCCAGATCTTTCAGTCCCTGGGGAAGAAAAATATTCAGTAGGTCTTCAATCTTTGCTGGAATTTTACCATTCATGTGCCTGGATGGATGGGCACAGAGGCCACCTATCTTCTGCCACGGGGAGGGAACAGGCAGCATTCCTCTCCTAGAGCTCCCCAGCATGTCTTCTCTGCAGCCTGGTTATTGGCCACTGTCTTATGTATTCCCTGTCTCTGATTATGGCCCCTCACTCCAGTTCTTGAGTGCCAGCCATGCCATTTCAGGGACTTGTTGGATGCCTCAAGCTGTCACACCTGGAGCCCTGGGATCATTTCCTGGTGCAATCGGTTCTGCCAATTTCAAAGCTGTCTTTTAGGATACCATTCTTTTCACATTGAAAGGTGGTTGTGAACCTCTGCAAAAGCAGCCAGAGCTCTTAACTTCTGGGCTAATATTCCAACCCCTTAAGTACATGTTTTTGGAGCTTATATATAAGTGTGGGGTGCTGATGTGGTCTGAGTGTTTACTCCAAATTCTCATGTTGAAACTATTCCTCAACATGGAAATATTAAAAGCTGTGGTATTCTGAGATTAAGTCATGGGGGTTCTGTCCTCACTAATGTGCTTGGTGCCTTAAAAAGGCTGCAGGGAGGTTGTGGGCCTTCCCTATGCAGGGACAGCTAGAAGACATCATCTGGGAGGCAGAAAAATGGTCCTTCAAACTCTGAGACTATCATTGCTTTGACCTTGGCCTTCCCACCTTCCAGAGCTGTGAGGTGTACATTTCTGTTGCTCTGAATGACCTCATCTATGCCTTTTAGTTACAGCAGCTCACAGGTGCTGAGACTAGTGATGCTTTCGTGTTTTTGCCAAGCTGTCCCTGGTCATATTTGAGGGTAAATGTGGAAGAGGAAGAAAGCTGGGGCTTCAAGTTTGACCTGTTTGGAATCCTGTCTTTGGTTCTCAATGTCTGAAGGATTCTGAAATAAAGATTTAACCTCAAGTCTCAGTTTCTCACTTGGGGAAATGCTTAGATTATGTCAGTGAAGGCCCCTGCTTCTATTGTCTTCTCCCTTTCCTTGTCCTTACCTCTGGTACAGTGTCCAGGAGCTGGTCCTATAGGGGAGCATCTATAGTACTGCTGAAGCAAGGGGAATTTCAAAGAGCCAGAAGTGTCCCCAGTAGCTCTGCAGTAGGGATAGTAAGTAGCTTGTGAGAGTCTCACTCTGTATTGGTTGTTGAACCCTCCCAGCTTTATGCTGATGACCTCATGAACAGCTTAGCACCACTGTCCTGGACCTGCCTGCTATACACCTAAGTAGACTGCTTGTATGAGCCACTTTCACACCATCAGACTGTGTGTATCCTGATCTTGCTCTTCCTTCTTAGAGACAACAGGGCAAGGGAATGGAAATGGTGCTGGGTTGCTGGCCCAACTGGTGAAGTGCTTACCTTTTAATCACAGGGACTGGAGTTTGGACACCCTGAGAACTGATGTACAAAAGCCATGTATAGAGTAATGCACCTATAATTTCAGTGCAGGGGAGGCAGAGACAGGCAGATCTCTGGGGCTCTCTGGTCAGCCAGCCCAGCCTAATCAGTGAGCTGACTAGAGGACTATAAGAGATCCTTGTCTCAAAGAACAAAGTACAGAGGGCCTGGAAAGATGGCTTAGCAGTTAAGAGCATTTGTTGCTTTGCCAGAAGACCTTGGTTTGATTTCCAGAACCCACATGGCAGCTCACAACTGTCTGTAAGTCCAGTTTAAGAGGACCCAGTGCTCTCTTCTGGTCTCTAAGAGGCACCAGGTATGCACATGGTGCACAGACAAACATACAGGCAAAGCTCCCATACATATAAAATAAGATAACATAATTAAAACAAAAGAATAGGATCAGAATGTCTGAGGAATGAGAGCCGAGATTAATCTCTGGTATCTGCATGCATGCATATATATGTGTGCTCTTGTATATATACACACACATACATACATACAGCTGAGATTGATCTTTGGTATCCACATACATGCATGCATGCACACATATGCACTAGTACACAAACAAACACACACAGAAAAGAACACAAGTGGCTTTTCCAAGGTCACACAGTGGCTTGGATACAGTCTCGTCTGAGCTTGCTCCCCATGAAGGGGGTGGGGTATAAAGTCTCAGGACAGGTAAGTATTTCCTATGAGGAAAAGGGGAACTTTTTTCCTAGGGAGTTTGATTTTCTCTAGATTGTTTTGACTATTTACTCCATAAAATTCCCTTCTGGATCTTGTTTATGTAGCATCCTGCAGATTGGCTGTTTCTTATTGTCCTTTTACAATCGATGAAAAAGATTAAACACACACACACACACACACACACACACACACACACACACACACACACACACACACACACACACAATTTCCTTCAGAACCTGTGGCTTGGCTTCTCTGCCTCTTTCAGGGCCCCTCCCATGGGTAGGGTTTTAAATATGATGAATTACTGTGGTCAGCCGCGGCAGCGGGATATGCCCAGGGGAGCGGGCCCTTGGCTCCTTGATCAGCCTGGATCTCTCCAGCAGGCTGACCAGCCTGCTGCATTTGCAGAGTGTTGCTGCTGATGTGGTCATTGATGCCGCATTCCCCATATTCCAACAGAGACATCACAAATCACAAAGAGGACATGTCCAGTCCCTGGCCTGGCAGAGCAGAGAGGAGAGGTAGGTGTCATGGCCAACTGGCTAAAATGCTTCTGGTCATCTGGGGGTTGGATCCCCTGCCCTGGACCTGCCAGGCTTTGCAGTGTCTCTTTCAGGACAAACTCAAGTGGCTCCTGTGGAGTGGATGTCCCCAGGGTGCTAGAACTCTGACTCATAGAGTGATGCTATGCTGTTGTTTGTGCTTTTCCACATGCATTTGCAGAATAAAACATTTGCATGTGTACTATGCAGGATCTAGAACAGGAGGGCAAGTTTCCGACTTCTGGTTTGCATTCTAGTAGAGTTGCAATCTGCCGGGAGAGATATCACCACACAGCATATTAATCCAAACAGCCAATGCTTCAGACGACTGGTGGGCTTCAGGTATTGGCTGATCATGGTTGTGGGTCACTGGCCAATGAGCTCTGGACCTGGAAGATGGGGAAACCTTTGCAGGGTCTGAAGGTTAGGAAGTAACACTTGTTTGTTGCCCACTTTGTGTGGGAAACAAGTCTTCCCCTGTGAAGGAGACCTGAGTCTGGCCCCACTCTGTAGACCAGCCTCAGACATAGAGAACCCAAAGGGCTCCTCAAGGCTGGCAAGTGTTAAGGCTAGCAGTGAGCCCCAGGTTTTCTCGACTGTAACTCCCAATGGCTTGGTGACTCTGGTGAGTTTCTGCTGCAACTGGGTAACAGACTGGGAAGGAAGACAGAATATTTGTGTTGAACATCATTGTCAAAGGTCTGGACTTAGATGTTTCAAGGCTCCTTCCTATCTTCAAGTTAAATGAAAGGAGAACCCACATGAGTCTTTTCTAGACTGCCCAGCTGTTCAAAGCAAGGGTTCTGGCCTCTCTGCCATTAAACAGACTCCTGAGGAGGAACAAAAAAGTGATTCTGCTTCTCAGGGCTTTTTTCTCCTTCTGCCATTTGTGGCTCAGGCAGTTGGGATCCCGCATTGACTACCTGCATGGTTCAGGTGACCTACTTGACTCTCCTGAGACTCAGTTTCTTTATACATGGGCAAGATAATAGTAGCCACATTTGAGAGTGTTGAGGGATTAAATAAGATAGTAGTGCATTGGTGGTCCCTTGATGGATTAAATTCTAGGAAGAATTAGCTTTGCTTTTTAATATGTGAGTGCATGTAGGGGTGCATGTGTGTGCAATTGCACGTGCACAAGTCTGTCTAGGCATGTGGTTCCTCAGGGACCATCTACTTTCTTTTTAAAGACAGTGTCTTTCACTGGCCTAGAATTTGCCACATAGGCCAGGCTGGATGGCTGCAAAGCCCCATATATCCTTCTGTTTTCACCTCTCCAATGCTGGGATTACAGGCTCACACTGCCACACCTGGCTTTTTTATGTGGGTTTTGGGGATTGAACTCAGGTCCTTATGCATGCAGGGCTAGCATGTTACTGAAACAACCATCATCCTCATTTCTCATGCATATTTTACTTAACTATGTAACCATAGTTCAACATTGCTATGTTTATCTAATTATTACTATGTACATTATATTTTGTTTAGTAGACTTTCTAGAAAGTCTGTGATATGACACAAGAGAGGCTGATGAGAGGCTTGCATGCTCACATGGGCATGGCTTCAAACTTGCTATCCCCCTGCCTCAGCCACTCTAGTTCTGGGAATACAGGTGTTTACCACCACACTCAGTTGGAATTTCTCTTTTGATTATATTGGACATATAACAACAAGTTGTCCTAACATCTTTGTCATTGTCCTGGTCCCACAGTAACTGGGTTCTTCATCAACCTTCCACTTAATAGGACAAAATGTTGTCCAATTCATGTTTTCAAGTTAGTCTCTCCCTTCCCTCCCTCTGCATGAGCACACACACACCACAGTTCCCACGTGAAGGCCAGAGGAAAACTACAGGTGTTGGTCCTCACCTCCCACATTGTTTGGAGACAGGGTCTCTGTTGTTTTTCTGCTGTGTGCACCAGGCAAGCTGGCCCTTGAGCTTCCAGGGACTTTCTTGTCTCTCTCTCCCATCTCACTGTAGGACTACTAGGATTATAGATGCATGCCATCATCTTTGGCTTTACACAGACTCTGAGGAGTCTGGACTTGGGTCTTCCCGCCCCCCCTTCCTCCCTTTTTGAGAAAGTGTTTCTCTGTGTAGCTTTTGCTGTCCTGGAATTTGCTCTGTATACCAAGCTGGCCTCAAATTCAGAGATCCACCTGCCTCTGCCTCCCAAGTGCTGGGATTCAAGGTGTGCACCACCACTGCCTGGACATAGATCTTCATGCCTGTATGACTTTGTCTACTGAGCCATCACTCTAGCCCAATTGTCTAATTCTTCTGCTCCTTCTTAAAATGTCGACTTTCTTTCTCTCCACCCTCATCTCCTTCTCCCTCAATGTTTTAAAATAGCACCAGGACCCTTCAATATGGACACGTGTGGAGGTTCCCAAATTTAGTTGCTATAATAATTTGGAGCTGGACTGACAGCATGAAAATCAATGGAGATCTTTATAAAAATATAGATTCCAGAGTTCCACTCCTGTGAATTCTGATTTAAGAGGTCTGCAGAAAGATATCGGGAAGCTTCTCAGTTTTAAATCGAGTTGCTAAGCGCAGCCAGTTCAAGGAGAAAGTGTCTTTCAAGCCATTGTCACTTAATGGGGCAAGAGATGAAGTTCGCACTGCTGTATGTCCTTTCCGGGTGGGATGGCACACTGGAAAGAGCAGGGAAGAGAAAAGGAGAAATGAGCTCTGGGTGTTCATGGAGTTGAGCCTCTTTCTCACTGCCCTCACTTGGAATTAGAACTGAGTTCTGCTTGCTGATCCTGGTCTCCCCCACTGTTGCACACCCAGAACTATCACCTCTTGGCTTCCTTTGTGGCAATTCTCAGTGCAATCTAATTACAGTGATTCATGGGTGCTACAGCTGGACAACAGAGTATTTCCAGGGATTTTGCTCAGCAGGCACATTCAGTTCCCATTCCCCAGGAGGCTGGGTAGCTGGCAGAGCTGGAGGAATGGTTAGGCTTTC
The DNA here is from genome assembly GCF_003668045.3 of Cricetulus griseus. Taxonomy (NCBI): domain Eukaryota; kingdom Metazoa; phylum Chordata; class Mammalia; order Rodentia; family Cricetidae; genus Cricetulus; species Cricetulus griseus. The sequence goes on from NC_048600.1 coordinate 69,805,876, forward strand.
TAGGTATGGTCTGTGAGGACCTCAGTTTCCCTAGACTCTAGAGTCACCTGCCTAAACTTTAGTGACAGCTTGATAGATAGCAACTCCAGAGAGCCTAGAGACAGATTTCAGGCAGAAGCAGGTGGATCACTGTGAATTTGAGGTCAACTTGTTCTACATAGAGGGTTCCAGGACAGCCAGGGCTACATGGAGAGACCCTGATTGCCATCCCCCCCACTGCAAAAAAAGAAAGAAAAAAAATCAGAATAGGCTATCTCTCTCCATGTCCTCCCTCCCTCCTCCCTACCTCCCCCCCCCCCTCTCTCTCTCTCTCTGTGTGTGTGTGTGTGTGTGTGTGTTTGTGTGCGTGCATGTGTGTGTGTGTGAATATGGAGGTTAGATGACTTAGGTCCTAAGCTGGTTGTATCAGAACCCTGAGAACATTCTTCCAAAGCTATATTTCTTCTAGTCCAGAACAAGGCCTGGGAGTAGGCCTTCGATTTAAGATTGTAGTTCAGACTATGCAATCTCAATATTTAAGTGATTCATATGGGAGTTTCTCAGGTGGAAATGGAATACCAGGTTGGCTCACTAATTTCCCTGTATATGTCTCTGCCTCCTACAACTACATACAACCCTAGACTTCTATAGAAGCATTATTAACTGTAACAATTACATCATTATTTTGTGTGTGTGTGTGGGGTGGGGGGGCAAGATGTGGTGTGCATATGGAGGTCAGGCTCTCTTCTTCCACCATGTGGATCCTGGGAATGGAACCCAGGTCATCAGGCTTGGCAACAGGCACCTTTACCTCCTGAGCTATCTCTATGGTCCTTTGTAGACCATTTTGAAAACCACTGGACTTGGTGGTGATGGAGAGACTCTGCACTCTGACATTCAGTGATTCTGAGTTTAAATCTTTTCATTCCCATGCAAACCTACATCCTGGGAGCCTCTTTCAAAGAACAGAGGCTGAGAATTCTGTCAGGCATCTCATCTCCCACCCCTAGAAGTGCTAATCTCAAAGCCTGTCTTCTGGTGATGGGTGGTGAGATGAGGTGGGTCTTTCTGAATTCCTATAGAAAATTCTAGAAAACCATTGCCTGAATTGGAAATGTACAATTCCATAAGTAAAACAGCATACCAGTTACTTAGAAGGCATTTCAGTACAACATGTATTATAAGTCACCTAGAACCTAGTCAAATATATGGAAGGGTACACACAGCTAGCCATGCGAGTCCTCTGACATTTTATCTTTTAAGTACTTAAAAACGTTTTTATTTCAAGTGTTTTGGTTGTTTTTTTTGTAGGCATAAATTAAATTTACATACCATTAAAACACTTATTTTTATGTGTATGAGTGTTTTGTCTTTATGTATATATGTGCACTGTATGTGTAGTATCTCAGAAGATCAAAAGAGGGATCCCTTGGAGCTGGGGTTACAGACAGTTGTGAGCTGCCATGTGGGTGCTAGAATAGAACCTGGGCTCTCTGAAAGAGCAACCAGTGCTCTGAGCTGCTGATCTGCCTCTCCAGTCCTCCTTTTCATAATTTTGTTATTATGTATTCATAGCATGCAACATTTTATTACTGTAGATGTTCTTTGATTATATCTATCCTCATTGACTCATCCTTTTTTTTTTTTTCTCATCACCTCTAATCTTCACTTCAACTATCCCCTGTCTTCTGATTTTACATCATTACTTTTCTGGATCTGCTGAAAGACTTTTGAATCTGATAATTTAGTAAGGTGCATCACCATACATCAATAACAAGCCTGCAGAGAAAGGAACTGGAAAAATAAAACTGTTTACAATAGCCCCCCCAGGAATAAAATACCCAGAAATACATCTAAATTAAAAAATTTGAAGAAGCTACTAAAGATGGAGGGAACTCCCATGTTTGTGGATTGGCAGAATTAATATGGCTTAATGACAATATTATTGAAAATGACTCAGATTCATTTCAATCCTCATTAACATTACTAATGACATTTTTGACAGATATAAAAATATAACTCTAAAATTCACAGAAAACATAAAGTCCCCAAGTAGACAAAAACAATAAGATGTAGTATGCATAGCTATAAAAATTCACTTCGAATTATTTTTGCTATTCCTCACATATTTTTGTTTTCATTTGATTCTAGAAAATTTAACTTCATCTTTGATTTAATAATCTAGAGATCATTTAATATTATATTGCTTAATCTTCATGTGTTTGTGTAGTTTATCTTGCTGTTGATTTATGGTTTTATCCTATAGTGATCAGATGAAATGCAAAAAATTGTCTTATTTTTCCTATTTATTAAAACTTGCTTAGTGTTATAAATGTGACCTATTTTATGAACTGTTGAAAAGTGTATTATTCAGTTGTTGGGTAAAATATTCAATCCATCTCTGTTAAGTCCATTTGATCTATAATGTAATTTGATATTTCCTTGTTGATTCCCTCCCTCCTATGACTTATCATCTATTGAGATGGCAGAGTGGAATCACCTGGGGCTATTATTATTTTGGGAATCTGTCCCTTTATGTTTATAGTATTTGTATTTTACATTTGTGCAGAATGACATTTGTTGCATGTATTATCGTGTGTCCCTTAAAATGTGCAGTGATCATCTTTGTCTCTTCTCATTCATTTTGACTTGAAATCTGATTTGTCATATGTGAGTACAAACACTATGTTTGTATTTAATTTTCATAGAAGACCATACTTCACTTCTCACTTGTGGTTTATATGTCTTCGCTGGTAAGATGTATTTCTTACAAGTGGGAAAGAACTGGTTTACAAATTGATTTTTAATTAAGTGTATGTGTGTGTGAACATTTATGCAGATGTTTATAGAGACTGGAAGAGAGTGTTGGATTTCCAAGAGCTGGTGTTAAAGTCATTTTTGAAACACCCTAAATAGGTACTGGGAACTGAACCCTGATCCTCTGGAAGAGCAGTAAATATTTTTAACCACTAAGCCATCTCTCCAGCCCCTTGATTTTTTTTAAACCCAACAGCCAGGCTGTGTGTTTAATTGAATAATTGTGACTATTTACATTCAAGGCTACACTTCAAAGGTGTGCACTACTTCCTAATATTTTATTTTTGTAATGTTGATTCTTTCCTTATTGTCATTTCAACAGTGTTTCCTCTTTCCTATGTGCTTTTGCTTATTTCCTTTTTTCTTTTATTTTGATACAAGGTCTCATGTAGCTCAGGTTAGTCTCACACTTGCTGTGTTGGATGATCTTGAACTCCTGATCTTCACAGGGCACATATTACACAGGTGTACCACTGTGTCAAGCATTTCCTGTGTATGTGGTGTTTGTATTTAGCTTCTCTTCACTGTCCAGCATTCATTCAAGTATCTTATGCCATGCTGGATTAGTTGGCACAATTCTCTTGGTCTATACTCATTGGTCTATTTCTCCATTGGTTCTGAAGGCTAACTACCTGAGTATAGTAATTTGGTTTGGTGATCATTTTAATTTAGATCCTGAAATACTTTACTGCAAATTCTTCTGTTCTTCAGTGTTTCTGTTGAGCAATCTGCTGTCCCAAGTTTGCCTTTGTAAACTCTTCAGCACTTTTCCCTTGTAGCCTTTGCCATTCTTTCTTTGTCCTATACTCTTAGCATTTTAAGTAGGATTTGGCCAGTGTTCTTTTCTGGTAAGTCTATTTGGAGTTCTAAATGTTTTCTGTGTCTGGATATCTGTGATTTTTCTCCCCAAATTTGGGGCAAATTTCTGCTGTTATTTCACTGGATATGTTTTATGTACTTGTCATTGAACCCTTAGTACATATTTTGATCCTGTCCCACAAGTGTTGCATATTCTCTTCATATTTTATTTTTTAAAAATGTTTTACTTTTATATTTAATTATATGTATATGTATATGTATATGTATATGTATATGTATATGTATATGTATATGTATGTTTGTGTCTATGCATGTGACTGCAGTTGCCTGTGGAGGTCGGAAAAGGGTATTAGATCCCCTGAAGTTGGAGTTATAGGCATTGTGAATCACCTGACATGGGTGCTAGGAACCACACTCAGGTCCTCTGGAAGAGCAGAAGTGCTGTGAATTACTGAGCTTCTCTGAAACCCATGTCTTATTTTTCTTTAGGCCTTCTGCATCTTCTATTGCACCAGGCTTGTCTGTATGTCCTGAGAGTCTTTCTTGGTGAGACCATGGTGAATTTTTTATGTGACTTATTGAACTTTCATTCTGAGATTTCTGTTAGGCTCATTGTCAAGATCTCTGTTTCCTTATTCAAATCCTGCCTTGTCTTCTTTAATTCATTCAGTTGTTTTTCCTTACTTCCTTAGAATTAATTGATTTTTTGACCATTCTTTTGAATTCCCCATTCTGCATTGCATCTACTTCAATGACTGGGGAGCTTGTTACCAGAGAATTAGGAATGTTTTGATCAGTTATGATGCCCTTTTTCATATTTCCTCTGCTTCTGTGTTGAGGTTGGTGCTTCTGTGGGAACAGATATCTTACTCTCCATGTGAGAGCCTTTTTAGGGATCAGTGTTCTCTTGAAAAAGTCTTCTGGGCTACACACTGCTTTGAAGCAGTGACTGTCTTTCCAAAAAGATCTTTGTTGTATAGCTACCCTGTTACTTTCTTGTTTGTTATTCTGTTTTGGCAGTATGTTCTTCCAGGAGGTGGAGGGTTCTGGCTTTTGTGTGAGTCTTCCACAGGCACAACACTTCCAGTGGATAGGGAAGCTGTGATGTAGACAGTGGTATTTCTGGGCTATGTCTTTTCTGTTTACTTCTCTAGTCATTGACAAAGGATATGGAATCAACACAGAAACTGTTTTGTACCCATTGTAGGTATAGGGGCCACAGTTCTTGTCTTCTCTCTGCTGTAACTGTAGGGGTAGACACCCAGGAGTGTGTTTTCAGACCACTCCTAGCCATGACTAATTGAATCCTGATTGTCATGATGATGGGCATTTTCATCTTCTCTGTTCTTTGAGATAAAGCACTCACTGCAGTTTGAACAGGAGTGAGCTGTATGTTGAGCAAGATGACTGACTTTAAGTTGAACCAAATGTAGCTCAATAACAACACTCAAGTTCTGTGTAGAAAGGAGAAAACAGCTGTCAGTTACAGTGCCAAATATACAGCCAGGCACAGAAACTAAGTAAAAAGTAATGACAACTCTGATATTTACAAACTTAAAAGCACCAGTACAAGATTGATCAGAACAAGATTAATATAAACCAAGAAGATTTTAAAAGTAAAAAAAAAAACAACAAGGAGGACCCTAAGAGAGACATACATGGTCCCCCGGAGAAGGGGAAAGGGACAAGATCTCCTGAGCAAATTGGGAACATGGGGTAAGGGGAGAGGGAGCTAGGAGAATGAGAAGGGGAGAAGAGGAGGGGAGAGGAAGACATGAGGGAGCAGGAATATTGAGTCAGGGGAAGAATAGAGGAGAACAAGAAAAGAGATACCATAATAGAGGGAGCCATTATAGGTTTAAAGAGAAATCTGGCACTAGAGAAATGTCCATAGATCTACAAGGATGACCCCATTTAACAATGTAAGCAATAGTAAGCAAAAGAGAGGCTACCTTAAATGCCCTTTCCCAATAATGAGATTGATAACTATCTTGTATGCCATCCCAGAGCCTTCATCCAGTAGCTGATGGAAGCAGAAGCAGAGATTCACAGCTAAGCACTGAGCTGACCTTGTGGAATCCAGTTGCAGAGAGGGAGGAGTGATGAGCAAAGGGGTCAAGACCGGGCTGGAGAAACCCACAGAAACAGTTGACCTGAGCAAATGGGAGCTCATGGAACCCAGACTGATAGCTTAGAAACCAACATAGAACAACCTAGATCCCCCTGAACAAGGATGTCAGTTAGGAGGCCTGGGCAATCTATGGGGCCTCTGATAGTGGATCAGTATTTATCCCTAGTATACAAATGGACTTTGGGAGCCCATTCCACATAAAGGGATACTTTCTTAACCTAGACACTTGGGGGAGGGCCTAGGCCCTGCTCCAAACGATATGACAGACTTTGAAGATTCTCCATGGAAGGCCTCACCCTCCCTGGGGAGCAAAAAGGGGATGGGATAGGGGGTTGGTGGTGGGCAGGGGAGGAGGGGAGGGAGAAAGAACTGGGACTGACATGTAAAACAAGCTTATTTCTAATTTAAATAAAAGAGATATATGAGATGAAAAGTCTACAAAAAAGTAAAAAGAAGAATGATAGTAAGTTAGAATATTGAATAATGAAAAGGGGGAAGACAAGAAATGGTAAGCAGTGGAAGAATGGATAATGAAAAGGAAAAAAATGATCCCAAGAAAACAAGAGGACAAAATATATGTATATGAACCATTTAGCAAATGTAAAGGAAAGTCTTGAAAAGAAAAAGAAGGTGGCTGGAGAGATGGCTCAATGTTAAGAGCACTTGCTGCTCTTGCAGAGGACCAGGGTTCAGTTCTCAGCACCCATGCCAGACAGCTCACAGCCATCTGTAACTCCAGCTACAGAGATCTGATGCCCTCTTTAGGCCTCAACACTCACAGCACTCTCATGTGCACATATTAACATGCATAACAAACACATAAATACATTTAGAAAGGTAAACCTAAAAAGAAAAGAAGGGAAGAAAAAAGAAAGCATTGCATCCATTGGGGCAGTTGTGAGGACAAGTGTGTACCTCTTTACCCCTTCCTAGTTTCCCTTCTTTTTATTTTTGGTATATAAGCAAAGATCATAGCTGTACATTCCTTTTGAGGGTGTTACTCACACCTGAGTCAGTAGGAGTGCTCTGGGGCCTGGGCTGGTTGGAAAAGCTCCGTTTCTCTGCTCATACGCAATCAAAATTCTTTTGACTGGAGTTTATTGCAGCCAGATTAGCTTCATGAATTTAGGTTTCTCTGGCATGAGCTCTACTCTGTGTTAGGATCCCTGGGGCCCTGGTGATGCTCACTGAGAGACTGGGGCTGAAAACCATCCTGGGTAGAGGGGATATGATCCTTGCACTGCCTAAGACTGTGGTTCTGAGGCCAGGTCCCTACTTGCATCTGTGTAATACTCTCTTTTCAGTCATCTACCTAAGCTGTCAGACTTCTAATTTTCCTTTTCTTTCTTTTCTTTTTGAGATGGAGTTGCATGTAGCTCAGGTTGGCCTCAAACTTATTTGCAGGGTGACCTTGAACTACCCACCCTTCTGTCTCTACTCTTGAATGCTGGGAATGCAGGGTTGCATTGACACATACTGTTTATTTGCTGTTAGAGAAGGAGCCCAGGCTTTGTGCATGCCAGGCAATCACTCTACTATGCAAGCCACAGTGACAGCCTAAGCTGCCAGAAAGGGAAAAGAAGCTGTACTCAGCTGTGTCTCTGACCTGGATCTCATTGCAAAAATTCTCTAAGGAGGTGTTTCCACGGTATTGTGTTGGAGGTACCTGGGCCAGTGTAGGTGTGGCTGGGGCAGTGACAATACATTTCTTGTGAGTTCCTGGAGAAGGCAAAAATTTCCAAAGTAGCCAGCTTTGCAGTGGTAACCTTCTGAAGATGACTCAGGTGACCATCTCAAGATGGCTCTCTCATGCCAGCCTCCCAAGAGGTCTTCTCACACACCAGCAAGCAGCATGGCTTCGAGCTCAGCTATTGTTCTGCATCTCACTCTATGCCCATTCTGTCCATCATGGCTGTCCCTCTTATCTTCTATGTCACCCCTCCCCCCTGCCATGTGGCTGGCAGGGAGTGAGCTCATTATTGGTGGTTTCTTTAGATCCAGACTCTCTGGGTCCCTCTAAGTTTCTGTCTGCAGAGTCTTAAAGTCCCCATGTTCCCTCAGTCACCCTTCCCCAGCAACTGTTTTTTTGCCCTTTCTAATCCATGTAGAGGTGAAGTGACAAAGGCTGTGTGCTTCTGATGATGTAAAAACACAATTCTTACCTCAAAAGGAATAATTATTCTGGATCCAAATATGAGTGACCATAGCCTGGGAACACAAATTTCAATTACCTCAAGTTCTATGTCCCCACATGGAAGCAGTTTCATGAAGTTTTTGTAGTGACGGAACAAAGAAAGTTATAAATCAAGACACTTTTCAAATACATGGGTGAAGATATCAGAAACAGTTTACAACCAAGCAGAGAAAACTCCGCTGTAAATCTTAGTGGTTATCTACAGCAGTCTCAGCCCTTTAATTGGTAGAAACCAGGGTTTGCTAAATTAATACATTCTAAAATATATATACATTTAAATCTGATGGTCACAGGATGTGAGGTCCGACTTCATCTGCTACTTATAGGATGTTAGGCCTGTCACAGAGGTGGACTGTTTAATAGACTAATCATAGCTCCTAATAAATTGCAAATTAGGCTCTGGAGCAGCAATCATTTTGGCCTCTCCATTGGTCAACGTTCTGACCTGTTAATCAGCTTTTGCAGACAGAGCTTCTTCCCAGAAATTCTCATTCATACCTCTAAGCTTGCCATCTCAAGACCTTTCTTTCTATGCTGCTCAGTGTGGTGGACATGGGCAGCTACAGTGTTTTGTATCCTGAGACTCCTGGAACCAGCTCTCTATGGATTCAAGGAGACAGCTGTATAGGACTGGGTGGAGTAGAGAGTCAGTGCTGTGAGCAAAGAAGATTACTTTAACTGATATGCTGATACAGTTGAAGAGTGGATTTGGTTTATCATTCATAAAAATATGTGTGTATGTGTTTGTATTTGACATGGTATGAGCATGTAGTTTTCTGAAATTATAGGTGCTTGTAATCCCAGCACCATGAAAGTGGAGAGAGGCAAATCTCCAGGGCTCACAGACCAGCTAGATTTACAAACCTGGCCTATTTGACCAGCTTTAGTTTCAGTGAGAGATATTGTTTCAAAAAAAAAAAAATAAGGTGGACAGTGTCTTAGGAACAACAGCTGAGGTTGGCACCTATATTTTGAACATTTGTACAGAAACATGCATGTTCCTCCCCTGTGAACACACATACGCACAGGAAGTGTATATGTTACATTTACATGTACATACACGATACACATTGAATATATGGCTATGAGATATACTGTCTATGTTGACCATCAGGCCTGCCACCCCCGTCATTACAAATCCTTCCCAGGGCTATGTAGGGTTGTCCGGGTGTGGGATGATTCCATTGGTTCCTGGGCTTGGTCACAAGATCCTGTCATTGGTAGGGCAGGCACCTAGAATGGATCTCCCAGGTGTCCCCTCTTCCAAAGGAACATAGGCTCTCAGGTCCCAGGCAAGCTTTCAGGGCTGAGTGGGACCCTCAGGCAGTAGGGACTTGCTGGCTTCTTTGATGGGGACTTCCAGGCCCGAGCATTTCTACATAGGCTTTGTCCCAGCAGCATTGGGTGTAGCTGGCATTTTGGGGGTCAAAGCAGAAAAGACCACAGGCTAGTAAAATCTTCAGGAATGAGTTGGTTGGATTGGGTTGCCCTAAAGCTGAGGCTGGGACTGGTCTCAGCTCTGACTTGATATGACCCAAGAGCAGCTCCTGGGAGGAGGAACCACTGTGGAGATGGATGTAGATGGAGTGCATGGGAGGGGAGGCGTGCAGCCCCACTTTGGGCTCTGAAGAAGCTGGGCTGGCCTTGGCAGTGGTTCCAGCTGTTGGCCAGTGGTTCTTTCAGGCACTGTGCCAGAACATCAGAGGGTATAGCTTTGGTGGCCCCCATTTGACATCCTCTATTAGGACATAAAACCAGAAGCTCCAAATGGAGGGATGATGGGCTTGAGGCATTGTTCTACCATCCCACAGGCTGTAGTGCCTTTCTAAGGTGGATAAGGGGTGATAGCTGGGACTTTGGGACGTTATCATTGTGCAGCTCTTTGAAGCAGCTTGGCCATCCAATTATGTATGTCAGTTTGTCCAGGTGCCAGGGCTCTGTGGAACATATTTGAGAGTCTTCTATGTGGAATTTGTGTGTGTTCTGGGAAAAGAAAGCACCCTAGTAGGCTGTGGTAGAAACAGGATGTTCTGAGTCCTGCCTTATAGGCTGGTCTTTGCCTTAACCTTGCCTTGAGATTGTGCACTGTCGTTTGTCTAGACTTCAGTTTTCCTACTTGTATAATGGAGTCTTCAATGGCTGCTTTCGATTTCCAGGAGCTTAGGGGAGAGCAGGGGGACACTAACAGTAACCTGCTTTGCTAGGATGCTCTTTAAGGGCTCTTGCAACTCTGTCTTTTCATAGTGTCAGGGGCTATGCACACATTATGACCTAGGTGGGTCATCCCATCCCAATAGAAAAGAGCAAAGTCAGACTCAAGGACTTAAACACTGAGTCCAGAGAGCAGCAGCTGGAGTTTAGGCAGTGGGTCCAGAGAGCAGCAGTTGGGGTTCAGGCAGTGGGTCCGGAGAGAAACAGCTGGGCCTTAGGCTAGATATCCAGAGAGCAGTAGCTTAGCTGTAGTCTCAGTATGGGTCACCAAATTCCCTGCCTCCGAGCCTGTGGATCATTGTACTTCACTGTGTGACCTGCACAGACATTAGGTGATGTATTTTATAAAACAGGATAGTCACAGGCCAGGTGAATTTAATGTTCCTGCTAAGCTACCTCTCTGAAAAATCACCATCTCCCTGTGCTCCCATGAGGAAAGGGCAGAGAGATATCTAGTTTTCATTTGGCCTTCCTGTTGCCTCCCATCATGGGCTGTGACTCTTGCATGCTCCCATTTTCCATAGATATTTAGTTAGTGTACAATTGATGATTTTAGCATACAAAATTATGGGTCTCATTATGACATCATCATACAGGTATGTCATTGTACATTGTACATATGACTTCCTCCTCCTACACTTCTTCCTTACCTCAAATAGTCTTCCTTCTACTTTCATGCCATGTCTCCCCAACTCACCCACACTCATTCACCCCCCCTATATATTCCCCACCCACCTGAAGCACACAAACCCCTACATACCTACACAGCCCCACTCACCCACACAGTTAAATCTAGATTCAGTGTTTGAGGTTAATGTGCCATGCTTTGTTTTTCTCCTCTCTCCATTATACTCTCTTGTATCTCATTCACTTTAAAACACTTATTTTCACCCTCAGATGGGTGGCTTAGCAGGAACATTAAATTTGCCTGGCCTATGGCCTGTGACTGCCACCTTTTATAAAATGCATCATCTAATGGCCACTCAGAACAAGCAGGAGAGTGCAATGAGCCACAGGCTAGGAGGCAGGGAGTCTGATGATGCATACTGAGACTCCAGCCCAGCTCCTGCTCTCTGGAATTTCTATTTTCTTTCTTGTTTTTTTTTTTTTAAGGTTAGGAAAAAAGTGTGTGTGTGTGTGTGTGTGTGTGTGTGTGTGTGTGTGTGTGTGTGTGTGTTACCTATGGAGCCCCGAAGAGGGCATCAGATTCACTGGAGCTGAAATTCCAGGCAGTTGTGAGCTATATGATATGGGTGCTCAGAATAAAATATGGATATTCTGTAAGAGCAGTGAGTGCTCTTAACTCCTGAGCCATCTTTTCAGCACCCTTTCCTTTTACATATAATATATAGATTTATATATACCAATGTATGATACATATATCTCCATATATCATATATCCATATATGACCTATCTGTCTATCTGTATCTACATATATCATATACATATATACTGAAATCTAGACTTCACTTATGAGAGAAATCATGCAGTATTATCTTTCTGTCTGGTTTATTTTGCTTAATATGATCTTAAGTTCTATCCATTTTCCTTCAAATAGCATAATTTAATTCTTTGTGACTGAATAAAACTCCACTGTGTATATACCACATTTTCTTTATCCTCTCATCTGTTGATGGGCATCTGGGCTAGTTTCCTAGGGTTTTTAAAAATTATTATTATTATTATTATTATTATTATTATTATTTTAATTTAAGACACATTTTATTAATTAATGAGAAGCTTTATAAGATTGTTTTTATGAATCAAAACCAAACAATACAAACAGAAAAGTTAAAGTTTATTATTAGTGTGTGAAAATTTTATTTATTATTTATTTTATATCCTGACTGCAGTTTCCTTTCCCTCTTTTCCTCCAGGTCTCTCCCTGAACCTCCTCACTGCCCTCCCATCTACTTGTCCTCCATTTCTATTCAGAAAAAGGCAGGACTCCAATGGATAGCAACAAAATAGAGCATATCAAGTTAGGGTATGACTACACACCTTGCCTTGTATTAAGGCAGGGCAAGGCAACCCAGTATGAAGAGTAGGGTCCCAAATGCCAGCTAAAGAGTCAGAGAGAGCCCCTGCTGCCACTGTTAGGAGTCCTACAGGTAGACAAAACAACACAACTGACACATATGCAGAGGGTCTAGGTCAGTCCTATGTAGGCTCTCTGGTTGTCAGTTCAGTCTCTGTGAGCTCCTATGGCCATCTTACCAAAAGCAATCTACAGATTCATACAATCTCCATTAAAATACCAACACAACTCTGCCGACCTTGAAAAAACAATACTCAACTTCATATGGAAAAACAAAAAACAAAAAACCCAAACAATAGCTAAAACAATCCTGTGCAATAAAAGAACTTCTGGATCACTATCCTTGACTTCAAGCACAGAGCCATAGTAATATAAAACCTCATGGTATTGGCATCAAAACAGACATGTGAATCAATGGAATTGAATCAAAGACCCAGACATAAATCCACACACATATGGACACCTGATTTTCAATAAAGAAGCTAGAATTATACAGTAAAAAAGAGATCATCTTTAACAAATGGTGCTGGCATAACTGAATGTTTGTATGTAGAAGAATGCAAATAGATCTACATCTATCATCCTGCAAAAAACTCAAGTCAAAGTGGATCAAAGACCTCGATATAAACCCAGATACACTGAACCTGATAGAAGAAACAGTGGGGGATAGCCTTGAATGCATTGGCACAGGAAACTGCTTCCTGAATAGAACACTGATAGCACAGACACTAAAATTGATTAATAAATGGGACCTCATGAAACTGAAAAGCTTCTGTAAGGCAAAAGATACCATATATAGGACCAAAGGGCAGACTACAGAATGGTTCCTTATCTTGTTGGCTGTGATCAGTGTTGTGATGAACACGGATGGGCAGGTATTAAGCTGTTCCTTGTCTCTCCTCTTCCAGGTCTCTGGGAAGCCTGTGATAGTCAGTCAAGGAAACGGATAAGTGGTCTCAGATACCCATGAGACCAACACAAGAAAGCCTTGAGTTCGGTGGCCATTGTGTTGTGGTGGGAAAAATGTGAATTTAGGTATCTCAGAGCTGAACTTAAATTCACCCTTGGTACTTACAGGAGAGAGAGAGAGAGAGAGAGAGAGAGAGAGAGAGAGAGAGAGAGAGAGAGAGAGAATCAAGGTACTTGTGACATTTTGGGGAGACCACCAAACTCCCCTGTGCCTCATCTGGGAACAAATAAATAACCCAAACTTGCAGGATTGTTACAGGGTTTGGATAATTAGCTTGCTTGGTGTGGGTATTAGGGTTGTTGGTCAAAATGGCATTTAAAAATTGTTAATGTGAAAGTATTTTATAAAAGTAGGGCCAAGGGCTTAGGGATTGTTTATGTTAGAGAAGGTTTGTTCTTTGTTCTCCATTTTGAACCTGTTCCCTTCAGTGCATCCTGATGATGTAATCCCGAAGCCTGTGGCCAATGGGAATGTTTTTCATTGTTTCTTCCTCATTAATTTAGCTCCTCTCCTTGAATTGATGGCCATTTTTTCTTTTGTTTGCTAAGCAGAAGTTCATGAATGTTCCTTAACCCACTCCAGCTATCAATCCGAATCATATTCATTTGGCACTGGGTGAGAAGATGGGGGGCGTCTGATGATGGTGTGAGCCCCACTTGAGAATTCATCTTTTTAGTATTCATAAGCAACATTTTCTTAGGTTCCTGATTTAGTGATAACTCCTCCTCACCTAGGTCAGACAAAGATTTAAGAGAAACAACAGGGAGGAGGATGATAGAATTTTAGAGCCAGAAGGACTCTTACTAGCCTGGGATTTATGGTCAAGAATTTGGTCTTGGGAGTTCTGGGTCCTAGGGTGTTTGCGAACATCTGAAAGCTGGAATGTGTCTCCTCTCACTGCCCCAGCGCTTGAAGTGTTCAATGGCTGCAGCAGGCTGCCTCTTGTCCCCCACTGTCTAGCCTGAACTGAACAAATGTTCAACCTGAGAGAAGCTCAGACCTATAAGTTGCCTGTGTAATGATAATTTTTCTTTCCTCACATGTGTTTGAGGAAGCAGAGTATATTATACATGAAGCAATAACTATTTAGCTCACACCCAGTAGGTACAGAAATAGTTGAAGTTTGTTACTATTGGATGCATTTGTTTGCTGGTATTGGGGATGGACCCTAGGGCCTTGCACACTCTGAGGAAGTGCTCTGCCACTGAGCAGCAACCCCAGTGCATTGATGAGAGTTTTATTTCTCTGAGCACATCTCCATGCGGGGCACGCATTGAGCCCTGCAGCTCTGTGAGGTTGAGAGCATCATATATAACATTTATTTCCCCATTCCTGTCTTATTTGCTGTCTCCCTAGCCTCACATATTTCCTACAGGAATTAACACTGCAAACCTTGAAACAGAACATTCTGGGCTATTTCAGAAAGCAGAGACAACTCTGGGTTGGATGCATGTACAGCATGAGGTGGGGCTTAGAAGCCATGAGGAGTCAAGGAGATCAGGATGGATTACTATGGACCGTGGGGAAGGTTTTGAGGAATTGTATCTCACACCAGTGTTTCTGGTGTTCTCTGGGCATTGTGTGATGATATTTGAAGAATTTTGACTTGTCACAGCTGGGAGAATGGGTGAGCCTGCCATTGGCATTGGAGGATAGGGATCAGACGTGCTGCTACACACCATAAAGTGTGCAGGGTACTTACTCCCCACCAGATTTGTACTGCATGACATCAGAGGTGCTTCCTGTTTGGGTTTCCCACCTGCCCCGTAGTCTGGTCTTTGGTTTTCATAACAATGTGGAGGAGGAGGAGGAGGAGGAAGAGGAAGAGGAAGGCAGCTGATTCTTAATTTTGCAATGGAGCCTGTTCTGTGACCACCATTGTACTGGGAATGCGTGTTTCATCTGCTTGACAAATTGGTGCTCTTGAACCATTCTGTGAAGGACTGTAGGCTTACCAGGATAATGGACACTTTTAGCCATAACACTGCAGTGACTTAACCTTTCTCTGCCTCAGTTCTCCTGTCCATCCAGGGATAACAATAGAAATCCCTCTCACTGGGTTGCCATAAGGTCAGATTAACAGGGCTGAGGAGCTTAGAGTGGGGCTAGCATGGGGAACCACCACACAATCACATCCATTGTTAGGGGTGGAATGATCTGGCTGTGTATGTGCCATTCATCTTGTCCTTTATTCAAATTCTATAGACTAGTTAACAGTTACATAGGCAAGGCAGGTAGAACTGGCTACACTTTTAGGGCAGGAAGCCATGCTTCAGGATGGTTTGGAGAGAAATCAGCCCATGTTAGTCTGGTGGTGAGTGTTGGTGGAGAGGTCTGTTTTGGTTCTTGTCCTGTTCTTCAGCTAGTGTCCCTGACTGACCCTGCAGAGCCCCCAGCATCTCTAGTTCCTGTCTTCACTGCACTTCTGTGTTACTCAGGCTTGTCCCAAGCTTGTTTTTGCTGTCAGGTGATCAAGGACACCTTTGTCTTTACTGATGTACATAAGGACTTTTGGGAAAAGATGTAGAATCACTGAAACTGAAGGTTCACACTTAAGCATATGCCATGGAGCAGTTTATGGTGCTATTTGGTATATGTATCATGCATGTGTGCATGTGTTTGTATGTGTGTGTACATGAGGAGGCCAGAGGTAAACCTCAGATGACATTCCTTAGTAACTCTGTCCACCTTGCTTTTGAGACAGGATCTCTCAGCCTGAGTTTTGCTCAGTAGGCTAGGCTGGCTGGCCATCGAGCCAGCCCGCCCCCCAGGATCTGCCTGTTACTGCCTCCCCAATTCTGGGATTTTAGGTATTCAATGCCATGTTTTTTGTTTTGTTTTTTGTTTTTGTTTGTTTGTTTTTTTTTTTTTGGTGTGTGTGGGTTATAGGGATAGAATTCTGGTCCTTATGAGTGCAAGACATACACTTCACTGACTGAACTCTCTCTCTCCCAAGAGAGTGTGTGTGTGTGTGTGTGTGTGTGTGTGTGTGTGTGTGTGTGTGTGTGTGTATTTCTATTGGGTTTATTGTTGTCTGGTTTCTGCAAAGCTATGGCAAGTTCTGTTTGCCATCTTTTCTTTGGAGCGGGGATGAGATGTGGCTCGTGCTGGGGTGGGGAGGGGGATAGGAGAAACAAATGGCAAGTTTCTCAGAATACTGGCATTTGAGTGACATGTGAAAATGGTTGAGTCTTGATCCCATGCAGAACTTGGTTCTTTCAGGATAATTTCCAATGAAATGTTGGATATGGCTTCACAGCCTTCCTACCTGAGGGTCACAGGTGCTGAGGGATGTCCATTCTCAGCCAGTCTCTTTTCTCTCCTTTGGACACAGTGTTTCTGCCCTTCATTCCCCATCTGCTCTGTGGTTTCTGTTTCAGTCAGGCCCTTTCTCCCCTCACATATGCTTCCTTCATGATGTAATTTCTGGATCTCATCCCCTAGGGGCTCCAGCCTCAGCTTATCCCAATTTACTCCGTTAAAATGTGTTATTAAGTGTCTTCTGTGTGTTGAGCATTGTGGGTACTGGAGCAGAGTGTCAAGGAGACCTGGAGATGAGGTGAACTCTACTTCAGCTTTGTCACTTACCACTGGGCAACCTCTGGCAAACTGTTAGACCATTGGAGTTATATGGGGTGGATGAGAGGAGGGTGCTGCATTACTGGGGCTATTAGTAGCTAATAAACAAATGGCAGGCACTTAGACCAAACCTAGCACTGCACATTGTTAGCACTGAGGAACTGTGAGCAGGTGTCACCCTAGCAATGGGATGACAATGCTCAGGTGCCTGGATGTGGAAGTTTGGACTCATGGAAGTCTAAGGAAGTAACATTTGAGCAGATGTGCAAGGTGACTGGGCACTGGCCAGGTGATAGGACTGAATATGGAAGTAGTCAAGGCAGAGGGAACAGCATTGGCTTTTGGCAGGGGAGGAACTTAGCTAGTGGTGGGCCATGGAGCCAGAGTGGTCAGCAGGGTGGTATAGTAGAAGACTTCATAGGTCATGTGAAGGAGACTTGGGTCAGTTGAGAGCAATGTCCAGGCACTAAAAGGCTTCAGGTGAGAGGGTTACAGGGTTTGTTGCTTAAGACCATTGTGGCTGACCCTTATGATATCATTGTCCCCTTTACCTTTGTTGGTACAGGAGATTGAACCCAGGACCTTATGAGTGGGAAGCATCCACCTTTTCCAATGAGCTGTACCTGAGCTCCAGCACCTCTCTTAACTTTTTCGTTTCTACCGCCTTCCTCACCAGCATCACTTGGGAGTACTCTGGCTTTTAAAGTAGCTTAAAAAACCCAACAGTTCCTGTCCACATTCTCATCCCGTGAGGCAACACTTCCACCTACTGATCTTCAAGCCCCCAAGGAATTACACAATAAGAGCTTAAAGTATTATCCCACACAGAAGAATGAAAATCTTTTAGGCCGGAAAGCATTTGATTACAACAGCACACAGGCTACAGTTGTACAATGCCAGGCATAATAACATGTTGGATGGGGCAGCTCAGGGCAGCTCAGGGGAGGGAGTTCTTCAAGCAGGGCAAGGGGCAGTCAAGGCATCCCAAGGCAATCCTAGACATTTTCTCTCCAGCTGCAGCCATATGAGAGACAGGCTGCAGCAAGTCCCTTGAGCCAAGTAAGGTCTCTTTGCTGACCCCTCTCTCCCCAGAGGCTCCTGGCCCATGGCTAGCATCTCTGCCTCTCTTTATCCACAGACTGAAATAACAGGGTGAGAGTTGGCAGACTGGGAGTGACCTGCTGACATTAGAGTGACAGATCAAATAATTTATTTTCTTCTAAATCCGGATTATGCTGTGTAGCTTCCGGGAACTATTTTCGTACCCATCAGTCTTATTCTCATTGGTGTGTGTGTGTGTGTGTGTGTGTGTGTGTGTGTGTGTGTGTGTGTGTGTGTGCGTGCTCACATTTCTTTGCATGTGTGATGAGGATGTACACACACACACACACACACACACACACACACACACACACACACACACAAACTCATCACTACCAAAACACACTCATGGGACACTTCATCAATAAGAGTGCCCCCACCCTTACATTATACCCAGTTTACTTGTATACCCTCACACATGACTTTTCCAGCTTTGTTGAGGTTTGATCCACCAGGTGGATTTGGAGTACATATGTAAATATACATACCTATACACACATCATGAGATGATAGCAGTCCCCAGGCTAGTTGGTACACTATCCTTTTGCCCAGGGACTCTTCTCCATGATGAGAATACACACGGACTGTCCTCTGAACAAGGACACAGAACAGTGCTCTGAAGTGCAATACAATAGATCCATGTTGCACTCCTGTTTTCATGACCAAATCCTCCTGTCCTTTACCATCTTCTCCCTATACAGCCCCCAACCCCAGGTCCCCACAGTTGCACTTCTGTGGTGATATATTATTTATTATTTATTAAAGTTTGCCTGAGGGTTCAGAATGCAAATCTAGCCACAAGCCATAGAGGTCAGGCAATGGTGAAACACACCTTTAATCCCAGCAACCATACTAGCAAACCATAAACCAGGCAGCAGTAGCATGCACCTTTAGTCCCAGGACTGGGGAGACAGGCAGATGGATTTCTCTGAGTCCAAGGCTGCCCTGGCCTACACAAGAGTGAAGAGTAACAGAGCTCATGCTATTGATCCTAGCACTTGGGATTATATGCCTTTAATCCCAGCACTAGGGAGGTGGAGATAGGAGTTATATGGCTGGGCAGAGAAAGGAATATAAAGAGGAAGAGACAGGAATTAAGAGCTTTTGCCTCTGAGGATTCCTGGAGACAGGATTGCCATTTCAGCTTGGTAGAGGTAAGATCTACTAGCTTGGCTGC
Source organism: Cricetulus griseus (assembly GCF_003668045.3). Classification (NCBI taxonomy): domain Eukaryota; kingdom Metazoa; phylum Chordata; class Mammalia; order Rodentia; family Cricetidae; genus Cricetulus; species Cricetulus griseus. The sequence continues at coordinate 69,824,893 of NC_048600.1, forward strand.
TTTGCTTCTCTGATCTTCAGCTTGAAGCTTGAACCATAATATCTGTCTGAATATTTTATCTTTTTGTGTGACACATTTCTACCTTCTGGTCATATATTTGTCATTCAGTGCCTTGCTTATTTCACAATGGGACATCCATGCTCACCTATGTTGTCATACATGGTGGAGTTTTCTTTACTTAGGGCTGAATACTATCCCATTCTTCATATATGTGTGTGTATGTATGTATGTATACATTATTTTTAAAATATAGAGTCTCACTCAATGACTCAGTCTGGCCTTGAGCTCATGAGAATCCTTCTGTCACAGTTTCTCAAGTGCTGGGATTACAGGCATGAGCCATCAGACTCCTCTAGATAGGAGTTTATTGATCCAGTTGTTTAAGGGGAAAATGGTTAGCTTTGCATATTTAAATAGTTTTAACTGTTACCTAACCTCAATCTCAAGTCACCAGGGAAGAGTCTTAATGAGGAACTGTCTAGATTAGATGGTCTATAGGTATGACATTAAGGGAGTTTCATAACAGGGTGAATTGGGGTGGAAAAAATCACCCTCACTGTGGCCATCACCATTTTATGGGCCGGACCCTGAAAAATGTAAAAGTAGAGCAATCAAGCTGAGCATTAAGATTGTATGCTTCCATTCTCCTTCTGCCCTTAAATGTGCATGTGACATGACAGCGGCTTTAATCTCCTGCCACTGTGACTTCCCTGCAAGGATAGGCCTGGAACTGTGAGCCAAAATAAGCCCTTTCTCTCCTGAGTTGCTTTTTTTTGGGTCAGGATGTTTTATCACAGTGACAGAAACGAAGCTAGAGCACATACCAAGGCTACAATGACCAATACTGCTGTGAACACAGGAAGGAAAACATTTCTTTGAGAACCTAATTTAATTTTCTAAATAAACACACCCAGAGTGGGGTGGCTGAATTCCATGATGGTTCTACTTTTAATTTTTTGAGAATGTCTATGTTTCTATCTGTAATGGTTGTGCAATTTCCATTACTGTTAGCAGAGTGTGAATCTCAACACCATTTGCTGTGGCATCTGTTTTTGATCATAGTCACCCCTAACAGGACTCTGTCCACTTCCTTCAGTATGGCCCTGGCACTGGCTTCCCTCTGGGTTGGAGAGGGCATTTTTCTCACCCTCTGGTTTCTCTTGGGTTTTAATTAATGTCTAAGAAGGTTCTGGGACCTTCTGCTCTGAGTGTTGTTGGTACTTCAGCAACAGTGGGGGCTGTCAGAAGGGCAGATGTTCACCAGACAGTGATTCAAATTTAGTCAAGTTGACAGTGAAAATTCACCATCACAAATGAGCGAAGAAACCTGCATAAGGAGAGTATGTGATCATTCATTCATTCATTCATCCATTCAGAAATGTTCCTGGATACCTACAAGGTATCAGGCAGTATGCTGGATCTTGGGAACACACACAGTTTGGTGTAGCAGGGAGAGATAGTCACATGAAGCTTGGGGAGCAGTGGGGAGCCCTTTCCAGTTACTTTGAAACAAAAAGCAGTGCGCCATTACCTGGTTCCTGGGATGGTTTGCTAACAACCCAAGTGGGGCTCTGGGATCACCGACACCCTATATTTTAGGGATTTTTCTCAAGTTGAATTTTTGGCTTAACAGGGAGGACAGTGGAAATCTTTATTTGGATCTTTTTCTTAATTTGGGGTAATGTGGGTACATTTCTCAGGCATGGACATTGATTTCTTAAAGAATAAATCTTCATGATTTGACTTTACTTCTACACAATCTTCCTCCACTTCAATCTGATGTGGATGGAGTCCGATCCATCACCCTTGCTAAAGGTCAGACGGAGGATGCAGCCAACGATGAAGACAAACAGAGCAGGGCAGAACCTGCACTTTCTTTCCCTCTGTCCCTCATGCTATCATTTCTGGCTTCCTCCTTCTGTTCTGCACTCTCTGCCTTCCTTCTCTCCTTCGTCACATGCAGGGGTTCAGGATAGACTGTTGCATGACATGCTTACTTTACCACCTAATGGAGCAGACAGATGAATGAGCCATCACAGCAAAATATAAGAGAGACTGACGGGAAAGACGTTGCCATGGACACTCAGAGCAGACAACAGTCCTTACCTAGAACTGGGAAGCTTCTTGGCATGGGGACATTGACCTCGAGAGCTGGGGGTGAATAAAAGAAGGGTGAAAGCCAGAGGCTAGTGGGTGAAGGGAAGGGGAAAGTCAGGATGGGGCCCTGGCCCCATGGATGCAGTGTGTTCAAAGATCCAGAATTTAACAGATGTGTTTGTTTGGGATGCTGAGAGAAGGTCAGGTGGGAATGGGGCACACAACTTGGAGAGAGGAGGTTTGGGGTGAGGGACAGAAGGTACCCCCTCACCACTCATGACCCTTTAAGTAGTTTAGACTTGATTTTGGGTATGGAGGGTCATGGCTGATAAAAGATGGTAAGGTATGGAGGGACATGCGCAGACTGAATGATGAGTTGATCACTGGTGCTCCTGGGATGAGTCTGAAGGCAGTGGAAGGAGTAAGAGGAGGCTGTCTTCAGGTCTCAGGTCAAGCTAACATCGTCCTGCCATCTCACCTATAGCTCAGAGCAGGATGCGTGTTCCTATAGGTCGGGCCAGGCAGTGCCAAAGCCACCCTGACTCTGACAGCACCCAAAGCCTGTGTTTGCTCAGTGACCCAGAAGTTCATTTTAGTCCAACACTGGGACAGAGGTCCTTGCCCAATGTATCTGTAGGATGACTGGTGACCACCAATTTCAGATGCTGCTGAGGAGGAATTTGAAGTGTGCAGGCTGTCCTCAGGAGGATGATTTAACCTGAGAAGTGAGTGAATAACTTCCTGTGACCCTGGGTCACTCTAGAGGAGGTGTTAAAATGTCACATAGTGGGACCTCAGACTTAAGAAAGGCCCTTTGCTCCAAGGGCCTTCCCTGCCACCCTGCAGATATTAAACAGGAACAATGATGACTCAAGCTGCATCCCTGAAAAGTCTACCCCAACACAGGTGGCAACTTATGACAGCTGCAACCTGAAGCTCTCTGCAGGGCCCACACACAGCTGGACAGGAGGGACATTCTCCTCCAGGCAGCTCTCATCCTGACAGTGGCTGCTGGAGAACCTCATAGGCTCCAGCTCTGCAGGACCTGCAAGGCTGTTTATCTCCTGGGTCTCATGAGCTTCGCTTCGGATAGTGTTTTAACTCAGAGGCAATGGCTATACCAGAAGCTGAGGCAAAAAGATTGCTGTGAGTTCAAGGCCAGTCGGGGCTACATAGCGAGTTCCAGGCTAGCCTGTTTCAACGAGCAAACAAACCCTCAAAACAAGGCATTCTGAGCACCCAGCTCTTGTCCTCCCTTCTTCCTTTATTATGCCATTGCCCTTGGGAGGTGTTTAGTGGAACATTGGAAATTGCTTCCATGGAGAGACAACTTTTTGTGAACTCGGTGCTGTGCTGAGGCTGGAATGCAGCCTGTCATTTAATCTGTGCAGTAGTCCCCTCAGGAGAAGTCTATCATTTCTCTTTTCAGATGACAGCACAGACAGAGGTTCAGAGAAGTCAGTGTACTTGTGGAGTAAGCCCAGCGGGCAAGAGCTTCCCTGTGGACCTGGCTGTCTCTCCAACTCTTTGTTGATAACGTCTCAGTCTAGGCATCAGTCTTCTACCATACTGTTGAAAACATGCAGCCCTTTGTCCCTAATACCAGGGCTCTCTGCCTCTGCTCCAGGGGATCTGGGCGAGCACTAGTACACTGGGCATGATGACTTGAGCCTGTACTCTTGGCAGCAGAGGCTGAGGCAGAGGATCCAGAGTTTGAGACCAGCCCAGGATACATAGATAGTGTTTCAAATACTAACAAACATCACTGAGGTCATTAGTCTGTGGGAGGAGAGTGGCTAGTCTGGCTTTGGAGACTTAATGATGATATAAACATTATCCTTAGTGATTTATTTGATTGCATGTATACGTGAACATATGAACATGTGTATGTCTGGCCCACGATAGCTTTGGCAATCGAGGTTCTTTTGTGTTTCTATATTTAGGATTGTTTTGTTAGTTCCATGAAGACTATAATTGAAATTGTGGTGGGGATTGCATTGAATCTGTACAGGGCTTTTGGTGACATGGTAGGTTTTTGGGGGCATATGATTTCAGTCTTCATTTCCCTATCATGGATGGAACATGTTTGCATGGCACATCCCCAGCTTCCACCTTTGCACTGGCTTAGAAGGTAAGAGGTGAGGCTCCAGGGTGCAGGGAGATGGGGGTGGCTCAAGATACTTTTTAACAACTGACCTTAAGTACTTGGGCTCTAATGACTACTTTTTCCCCCTGTCATTGAAGATTCTGTGTATAAACAATGGTTATGCAGTAGGTCCTGGAACAAGCAACCCTCCAGAGAGTTCTTATTTCATTAGGATAAACTCCTGTAAGTAGAAATACCTGGTTAAAGAATCTTTTCACTTTGAGGGGTTGGTGAGACGGCTTTGTGTGTATAGGTGCTTGCCACCAAGGCTGATGACCTGAGTTTGATCCCTGGAACCTGTATGATGGAAGGAGAGAGCTCACTCCTGTAAGTTGTTCTCTGACCCACATATCCACTGTGGCTGTATGCCCTTTCCCATAAATAAATAGATGACAGACAGGGAGATAGATCGATAGATAATGTTAAAAAAGATTGTATACTCTGAAGTTCTTGATGTGAACAGCCAAATTGCCTCCCAGAAGGCATTAAACAAAGCTTGAACAACATTATGCCTGAGAGTATGACTTAGTGGCAGAGCATTTGCCTAGAATGCATAAGGCCCTAGGTTCCATGCTGGGTACCACCAGAAACAAACACACAACAGAAAACAACTTTCATATTTCTCTTCTGCAGGCAGCTTCAATTTTTCCTTTCTTTTGCCACCATGTTGTTATCAGTTTTCCCCCACTAATTTAGATAATTTTCATTAGAATTTGTATCAGTTACTTTTCCGTTACTGATAGACTATTTTGACAAAAGTGACATTAAGAAGGAAGAGTTTGTTTTGGCTGATGGTCCAGAAGAAGAGTCCACAATGGCAGCATCAGGAAGATGGTTGATTGTATTTCACCCACATACAGGAAGCAGCAAGATAGAACAGGAAGTGAGCTGAGGCCACAAACCCTCAATGTTCACCCCTAGTGATGTACTTCCTCTAGCAAGGCTCCACTTCCTGATGGTTCCATGACCTCCTTACATAGTACCACCAACTGGGAAGCAAGTCTTCAAATGTGAGACTATGGGGACAGTTCCATTCAGATTACAATAGTATCAATGACTTTTTTATTGCTTAGGTTAAGGTTATTACTTTTCCTATCTTGGGTATTGCAATAATTTCTTCCAATTTTAAATTTTCTCATCCAAGATGTGGGGCTTCAGTAATTCAGATCTGTAGATTATTTTTTCCCTTTGTAGATTCTGCAACTGATATCTATGTATAAGAGATCTTAAAGCCTCAAGTTAAACATTTACATATATTTGATTTTATTTCTTTTAATAACTGGATTTTTAAATGTAATTCTTTGACACATAGCAAATTAAGTTTTGGCACATAGAACAAGATGGCTGAGTTTTTTTAAATGAATATCTCCCTGGGTCCTTCAGAGATTCAAGTATTCTACATCTGTGTGAGCAAACTTTGTTAATTTATTTTTTTCTAGAAAATAATCGATTTCAATGGGATTTCTCAAATGCTATTAGCCTTGAGCTGTACACAATGTTCTTCATACTAAAATAGAAAGACTCTCATTTCTAATAGCTTTTATTAGATATGGCTTTCCCCTCAGCTATCTTAGAAGTTAAAACAGTTTTTTTGCACTTATTTTCTCTATGTGTTCACCCACAGATGTGCCCCAGTGAATGTGCAAAGAAAGTGCAGAGTCAGTTTGTGGGCATTAGTTCTCTTCTTCCCTCATGTAGGTTCCAAGGACTAAACTCAGGGTTTTAGGTTTGGTAACAAGCGCCCTTCACTGTTGAACCATCTTGCTGCCCTCCAAAAACATTAAAAATTTAACAATCATATGAGCTGAGGAGATGGCTCAACAGTTAAGAGCACTTGTTGCCCTTTTAGAGGATTCAGGTCCAGTTCTCAGCAACCATGTGATGGTTCACAACAGTCCCTAACTCCAGTTACAGGGAATGTGATGCCGTCTTCTGACCACTGCAGTCACCAGACACACACATGGGTTGCAGACAGACATATGTGCAGGCAAAACATCCACACACATAAAATAAAATAAATAAATTTAAAATAAAAGTTAATGAGCCCTTAGAAGCTTTATTAATTACACTCATTAAACTTTGTCTCTGGATTGGTCTGTATGTCTGTCTTACTTTTTTTTTCTCAAAATCTTGTCTTTAGTGCTTAATCTACTTTCCCCATACTTCTTGCTGGATAACAGTGCATGAGAAATTACTGATTTTAATACCACACAGCTATGGTTACCTCCCATGAATTTTGTTATTCAATGGCCTCAAATTTTATAAAGAATTTTATTTTATAAAGAATTTGTGGACACTGCTTCTCCCCGGGACTCCTTGGTAGTTTGCTAATGGGAGGTCCTCGTCACCCTCTCTTAACTCAGACTTCGCGGATCACTTCCAAGACAATATGTGTGAGTGCATCTCCATCCACGTTGGCCAGACTGGTGTCCAGATCAGCAATGCCTGCTGGGAGCTCTACTGCCTGGAACATGGCATCCAGCCTGACGGCCAGATGCCAAGTGACAAGACCATTGGGGGAGGAGATGACTCCTTCAACACCTTCTTTAGTGAGACAGGCGCTGGCAAGCATGTGCCCCAGGCTGTGTTTGTAGATCTGGAACCTACAGTTATCGATGAAGTTTGCACTGGTACCTACCGACAACTCTTCCACCCTGAGCAGCTCATCACAGGCAAGGAGCATGCTGCCAATAACTATGCCCGTTGCCACTACACCATTGGCAAGGAGATCATTGATCTTGTCTTGGACAGAATTCGTAAGCTGGCTGACCAGTGCACAGGTCTTCAGGGCTTCTTGGTTTTCCACAGCTTTGGTGGGGGAACTGGCTCTGGGTTCACCTCCCTGCTGATGGAGCGGCTCTCTGTCGATTATGGAAAGAAGTCCAAGCTGGAGTTCTCCATCTACCCAGCCCCCCAGGTTTCCACTGCTGTGGTTGAGCCCTACAACTCCATCCTCACCACCCACACCACCCTGGAGCACTCTGATTGTTCCTTCATGGTAGACAATGAGGCCATTTATGACATCTGTCGTAGAAACCTCGACATTAAGCGTCCCACCTTACTACACTAACCTTAACTGCCTCATTAGCCAGATTGTGTCTTCCATCACTGCTTCCCTCAGATTTGATGGAGCCCTGAATGTTGACCTGACAGAATTCCAGACCAACCTGGTACCCTACCCTCGCATCCATTTCCCTCTGGCCACATATGCCCCTGCCATCTCTGCTGAGAAAGCCTACCATGAGCAGTTCACAATAGCAGAGATCACCAATGCTTGCTTTGAGCCAGCCAACCAGATGGTGAAATGTGACCTTCGCCATGGTAAATACATGGCTTGCTGTCTGCTGTACCATGGGGATGTGGTTCCCAAAGATGTCAATGCTGCCATTGCCACCATCAAGACCAAGCATACCATCCAGTTTGTGGACTGGTGGCCCACTGGCTTCAAGGTTGGCATTAATTACCAGCCTCCCACTGTGGTACCTGGTAGAGACCTGGCCAAGGTCCAGAGAGCTGTGTGCATGCTGAGCAACACCACAGCCATCGTTGAGGCCTGGGCTCGCCTAGATCACAAGTTTGATCTGATATATGCCAAGCGTGCCTTTGTGCACTGGTATGTGGATGAGGGAATGGAGGATGGGGAGTTCTCTGAGGCCTGTGAGGACATGGCTGCCCTAGAGAAGGATTATGAAGAAGTTGGGGCAGACAGTGCTGAAGGAGATGATGAGGGTGAAGAATATTAGCCCATGTGCTGCAATTTTACACTTCATTGTCTTGTGTTTGTCTTTATATGTATATGACCATCTTACACTATCAATAAAAGTGTTTCCATTTTAAGTGGGAAAAAAAGAATTTGTGATACAATGAGTTTAATCTCTGTTTTCACTCAACAATGATTTGGAAGAATTTAGTAGTTTCTGAGAGGCTGGAATGTGAAACCTGTAAGTCTAATTTCAAATGTTATTGCTACGGGCTCTGAAATAGTACTGACATTCTTATCTTGACACTTGATCAAGATGTTCACTGCAGCCTCATAAATGATTGGTTCTTATGATTCCTAAGGCTATTTAGAAAAAAAACTGTATCTGTGTTGTCAAAAACCAGTTTAAACCAACACATTTAATTCTTACCATTTGCATTCTTCCTACCTTAATTTAAAAGCAGGTTTATTTTACTTATGTGTATTGCATGTACTTGTGTGAATGTATGCATGTGTATACAGATGCCTTGGAGGGCAGTAGAAGGCACTGGATCCCCTGGAACTGGAGTTAGACAGTAGAGAGTCTACAGATGTGAACTCTGTCATTGAACCACAGTCTTCTGCAAGAGCAGCAAGTGTTTTTAACCACTGAGCCACCTCTCTGGCCCCTCATCTTATCATTTTCAACTCTTCTAATCAAGGCTGTAGGTATATGCTCCATTATCTTACTACACAATTTTCTCAATGTCTAGATAATGTCATATTTATTTCAAAGAAATGTCTCAAATGATAAACTAACAAGACCCTACTATGTACCAAATACTTTATAACGTGACTGGTCTTAAATGCTGTCATGAACTTTGAGTTCTATTCCTCTCAAATTGCATCTGTGAATCTGATTTCTTGCTGTTCAATTTGTCTGTCATGTCTTTTCCCATTAATTTTTAAGCTTTTCTTGTGGAGAATATTACTTTATTTCAGAGAGATTTCCTTCCAATGGAGTGGAATTTATGTGTGTGGGGAGCATTTACTCACTTTGAAATCACTTTTGCTCATGTAAAACAATTGCTAAACTCATTTGCACTTATTTTTAATGTCTATAATTTAGTCTTTTTAAACTTTATACGACTCTGTGATTCCTCTTTTTGTGATTTTTCCGTGTTTAATGAAGCACGTGTTATTTTGCCCTGGTGTTTTGAAAAGTTATGTTCTGTCTGTGAGCAGTTTAAATGTTTTAAAGAGACACATCTTATCTATATCTGTGCAATTTTCAGTCAAGAGCAAAATTATACTCAACATAAAATGTTCAGTTGTAGTGAGCTTATCTTCCACACTCATCTCAGTCTTGGTTAATATGACCGTGCATTAGGTCTGCTAGATCTAAATTAATATCGATAATATTAAAGCAATAATATTTGATGTCAATACTTTTTATATTTTATACAGTTAATTCCTGAGATTTATCTCCACTTTGCTCAGTTTCTATGCTTGCTGTCAATCTTTTCATTCCATTGATTTTCTGTCTCTGGGGCTTTCCTTTTGTCTCTTTGTTTCATTTTTCTTTTGGTTATGTTGTCAAGTTCATGGGTGTGTGTGTATGTGTGTGCACATGCACAGGGTCACTTGGCTGTTCATGCATGTGTGGCAGGCAGGATTTAATGTCAGGTGTCCTTCTCCATCATCACTTTTCATGTTAGTTTTTGAGTCAGGGTCTCTTTGAACCTGGAGCTTGCTGCTTTGGCCAGACTGGCTGTCCAGTGAGCTCTTGGGACTCATCTGTTTGTTATGCTCCTTACCCAGCCTCCCTGCCCTGGGATTGCAAGTGCATGGCACCATGCCTTGACTTTTACATGGGTGCTGGGGATCTGGTCTCAGGTCCTCAAGCTTGTGTGGCAAGCACTTGATGACTGATTGTCTCTCCAGACCCTCTCTATTTTTTTTTTTTTTTTGTGTGGTGATGGTGTTTTCAGAAATACTGAATACCTCACACTCAGTTTTCCATTCTTTTCCATTTTTTCTCATGATCTTTGTTCTTTCTGCCTTCTGGGAAATTCTCACATTATGATAATCTGTGCACTGACTCTCCTTTCATATGTCTTGGTTCTGTTGTTATTTCAACATTGGGCAGCCCACTCAGTTTAATTTCCTTTTGTTAATAAGTTCTTTTTGGTCCATCTCATGTTATTAAGTTTTGTTTGTCTTCTACTGGACATCAGTCCTCCTGACTGCTTCCTGTTCTTTTCATTGGTATTAGATGTAACTGTTCTTTGTTGAGAAGACAAACATTTTTATGAAATGTCTTCTCCATCCTGTAGATGGTAGATGGTAGATCATTACTGGGATCTTCAGGATGCTCTTCCTTTTCTTTTCTCAGCGCTGCCTCCAAGCTATTCATCCCGCAGAAACTTCAGTGTCACAAACTGTCACTTCCCATGTTTGAGAGTGCTAGCTTCTCTGGTGTGTGTGTGTGTGTGTGTGTGTGTGTGTGTGTGTGTGTGTGTGCAGACTTACAACAACCAGAAGGCAGGGTGGTGTGAACAGCTTATCCTATCATCTCTATGTTTCTAAGAATTTGGACGTGATCATGTTTCACAGATGAGGATGACTTCCCACTTTAGGAAACATTTGTGAATGTCTGGAGACATTTCTAGTACCATTTATAGGCAATGTTTATGGGCCTGGTATGTAGTGGGCAGGGATGTTATTAAACAGGCCCCAGTGCATACAGTATTCTTTATCAAGATGACAAACAGTGCTGGAGTTGAGATGCTGTAGTTTGTATACTCCATGGTACTGAATTCACATTCTATCTCAGCTACTCTCCTGTATTGTATTCTGATTTCATGGAACATGTGTAAGATCCAATTTCCAACATGTATAATTACCAGGTAGAGATAAGTAGATGACAGATAGATATATAATGGGCAAACTGATCAACAATGGATGGATGCATTATAGACAGACAAACAGATAGATGAGAGAAATATAGATGATGGATAGATTATGACTAGATATGTGGAAACATGATAGATGATGGAGAGAGATATGAGAGATAGGTGATGGACAAAAGATGATAGTTAAATGGAGACATGATAGGTAAATAGATGATACTAGCTAGCTAAATACATACATACATATATATATATATATATATATGATATATTGAAAGAGAAGGATGGTTAGAGGACAGATAGATGCTAAATAGATAATATGTAGAAAGATTATGGATAAATGATAGGTAGATAATTATAGATAATAGATGGTAACGATAGATGATACTTAGACAATAAGTAGATGATAGATGATGATGGATGATTGTTGCACATAAGGGCATCCTTTTCTCCTAGCTGAACACTTTGATACATGAGGACATGTTGCATGGTACGTATCTGCATTTCCAGTCTTCTCTGTTGCATGTGCAGAGAGTCTCTCAAAGGATGCAGAAACAGGGTACAAGGAATTGGGGTGTGAGAGTGGATGGACCAGTGTTTGTTCACTGGATTAGCCAGTTATCAAGTGTCAGCATGTGTAAACTGTATCCCAGACCCCTCTGGAGAAACATGTATGCCAGATGTGCCTGCTGCATGAGCTGCTGAGATGGCTGAGCACAGCTGGCAGGTGACAGGGACACCTGAGAAACCTTAGGTATCAAAGGACAAAGGTCTGGGAGGTTTCCTCTATGAGACCACCTGCTTTATGATGAGCAAACATTCCTGGGAGATTCCATTTTGTTTTCTTCATTATGAATGTCCTAAAAATACATGTGTTTCCCCTGACTTTGACTATTGACATGAGGGCCTGGTACAAATATTCATCTTTGAGCTCTACCTCTTGCTTTTTTTTGATTTTTTTATTAGTTCAAATTAGGAACAAGCTTGTTTCACATATCAATCCCTTCTCCCTCTCCCTCCCTTCACTCCAACCCCTCCTCCCTAACCCCTGACCTACCCCCACCTCATCCACCCTCCACTCCCAAGGCAGGGTAGGGCCCTCAACAGGGGCCTGTCTGTGTGCTGCCATTCTTCCCCTGAGGATGGTCATGGACTCTAAGCCTCTCAAATTGTAAGCCCCAATAAACTCTTTCTTCTACAAGTCATCTTGGCCATGATGTCTTATTACAGCAATAGAAAGACAACTGATTATCCAGCTATTTACTATCTATCTGTCCATCCACCAGTCTGTCTGTCCATCCGTCCATCTATCTAGAGGCTTTAGGCCCATTCAAGAATAGAATCATATCTGCAATAGATATAATTTGATTTCTTCCTTTCCTACTTGTATCAAATTTCTTGTATTTAAAAGTATCTTTAGATTCTCTCTCTCTCTCTCTCCTCTCTTTCTGTATGTGTTTGTGGTGTACCAACTGTGTGTGAAGGTGTGTGTGTCACACAACACTCTCTAGTCTAAAAACTCTTTTCTCCAGGAACCTTGAAGCAATAAAGAAAACACACAAGTTACCTCTCATTGGTCAAAAGCACATTCCTAGAGCAACAAATAAAGTGCTGAGCCATTTACCATGGCAACACAAAGTCCAAGGATACAGGACTAAGTCTGTGACTAGAGGGTGAGGGACACAGTGCCAGTGAGATAAGCTTTGAGACATAGGTCTTTTGTTAACAGACTGGCAAACAAAGAATTGGCATGCTTTTCTTAGGGTAAATTGTGTAGTAACCTTGTTTGGACATCCGTGGCACTGACCTTGTGAATATCTGTAAAGTTTTATACTTATGGATGATGCCCAAATTCCCAAATATTGTTTATAAATGCTTGTTTTCATTTAAATGGTGTTGGTTATAAGTGGTAATGATCACAGTCAACCTCTTTCTAAAAGAAAAAGATGGAAATAGGATATAGGAATGAATACTTTGCATTGGTATGGATTTTCATTTATTGATACAACTTTAAGGTCAATTTTGTTATATGTAAATTTCTCCTCTTGTTTTGGTATTGTGTTTACACTGATCTTTTAAAATGTAATGCATAATTAAATACAGATTATATGGTCATCTATAATAGTCAGAACTTATAATTAGGTTAGTTAGGTTTTCTAGATATATAGAGATGTATTTGAGATGGATATTCTTCAAACCTTTCAAAGACCTACAGAATATACAGCATTTAAATGGTTTAGGGTTTTTCATGACAGTTAGACACAACTGCTCCTGGCACACCAATTACATCAGAAAGGAGGATGGGCATCTGGAGAAACTCGTTATGGAGCTTGGCTTCAAAATGGCAAGATTAGCCATTTGAGCAAGAAACTGCTCTTGCCTGGACTGTTTGTTGCTGTATAAACTGGACATGTAGGACCCACAAGAAAGTAACTGCTGAACTTACAAAACAAGATGAACAGATCTGAAGGGTTCCTGCTTCATGGAGAAGTCTGCCAAACACATTGTGGCCTATGGATGCCCCAATGTTACAGAGGAAATTTGGGCGACTGTCCAGGTAGTGAGATGTCTCTGTCAGTTCTAGAGCTTATATATTATCCTTCTGTGGTCTCTGATGGAGTTGAAGACAGATAGTTATGGTTATAGCTTTCTTTAGTGATTATAAAAGATAAGCTACATATAAGACTTTAGACTCACAAAGATAGATGATAAAATATTTTCTTTAAATCTTGCTAAATGTTAATGAATTAAATATTGTAACTATAGTTCTTACTTGATAACTGTTTGGTGTATATTTTACTGTGTTAATGGTAAAACCCTTCTTATGTAGGAGATGATGGGGGAGGTCCTTCTGCATATATGTTTGTCTTATTGGCTGATAAATAAAGCACTGTTGGCCAATAGGGGAGCAAGTTAGGTGGGACTAGGAGAGGAGGAGGATTCTGGGAAATGTTGGAGAGGGACATTGTTGCCATGTGATCCCGAGAAGAATGGACACATACCACCAGCATCCTCAATAAGATAGTCTTTATAAAATATATAGATTAATGATTATGGTTGATACTTAAGACAGAGCTATCAATTGAGAAATCCTAGTCATTGGCCAGCAGCATTGTAGCTGATAATAATCTCTGTGTGTTATTTTGGGCAACCATGTGGCGACAGGGCTCGGGCAGATGGCAGAAAGATTTATAGCTACAATGATCTATTTACAAAAGCCTTTAATCTAGTTTGAACTTGCTATGAGGTAAAAGTGAGCTAATAGTGTGCAGTTAGTCTGAGCCAAAAGGCACAAAGCAGGCTTTTAAGTGTCTACAGACCTCATGGGACAAATAGATATAGTTATGAAGCATGTCCTAATATATATTCTACATATGAAAATTTTACAGCCAAATGAAAAGTAATCTTCCTGACTATCCACAGATATATGTACCCATAAGATCGACATGCAATCATGAGATTTCATATATACATCACATGAGATTATACACTACAATGCAGGTATTGGGAGACACCAAACTGCTTTAGCAGAAGTGAGCAATGGCTTCCAGAGTTGATGGTCCTGCAGGTCTTGCCTGGACAGGATTAACCACCATCAGAGAATCACTCCTTTGGTGGGTTGACATCTGAATACTAGTTGTCACCTGCTGCAAATCTCATGGTACTGACACTATGTTATGCAATAATTTGAGGTACATTAGTGTTGATTATTTTTTTAGTATGTGGGAAAGTTTGTCAATGAATCCACTTAGTCCTGAACTTTTGTGTTAGGAGAACTTTATTACTGTCAATCTCATTATGTATTATCCATCAATTTAGGTTTTTATATCTTCTTGGCACAATTTTGATCAGTCATATATAAAACTAGACCTTTTTCCATTTTTCTTCAGTGTAATCCTTAATGGGCATCTGAATTTCAGTGTTATTAGTTGTAGTGATCTCCTTTGTGACTTTAGCATTTTTTCTTTCCTTTTATTTTTGAGTCATTACCTGACTGTGCAGCTCAGGCAGGCCTCAAACTCACTATGTAGCCAGATTATCTCTGAACTCACACTCCTCCTGCCACAGACCCATGAGCATTAGAGTTACTGGCATTAGCTATTGAGTCTACCTCTAATTCTACAATTTGGAGCCTTTCTCTCCTCCTTTTGCTTAGTTTTGCTAAAGATTTGTCAGTTCTTAAATCTTTTCAAAGGACCATCTCTGAGTTTACTGTTCTATTTTAAATGATGACTTTTAGACTAAATTTCATATTTTAGTTCATTTCTTTCCTTCTGGTGGTTGTGGGTGCAGCTTACTCTCTAAGAATGCGCAGTTCATTATTAGGTTATTTCTGTGAGGTTTTCTAATTATTTAAACATTTTGGGTACTTGGGATTATAAACACTCTTCTTGGAATCATCTTTGATGTACTTCATGCATTCTGATATACTTTCCATGTTCATCTGATTCTAAGAACTTTAAGTTTTTCATTGGTTACTTCAGTAAACTACTGGTAATTCAAAAATTCAAATTCTGTATGTTTGTGTAATATCTGTAGTTTATCCTGTTGGTTTCTAGTTTTACTCTGCTATATTGATGAGAAAAGAAAGGGGAGGGGGAGAACATAAAATGGGACATGGAGAACAAAAGAAGAATTGGAACTTTCTAGCAGTGAAAGGAATGAAAAGCAGGAGAAATGTGAGAATGAGGCCACAATTACAGAGAAGGGGAATAAAAGGAAACACACAATATACTATATATATATATATAATATATACATATGTATTTACATTTATATGAGATATAAATGTATTTACATATTACACACAATATATAAACATACAATATACACATGTAAAATATAAATATATTTATATATAAGGTATCAATATATATAATATATACTAGAGAGAGGAAGAGAGAGGGAGAGAGATAATAAGGTAACTTGAATATTAGAGAAGAGAAAGAATAAAGTACCTAAAGAAAATGATGAAAAAGAATATACAATTAAAAAGAAAAAACAACATTCACACATGTGCACATATGTGCACGCATGGCCTGACCAACCAATCCATCAGTAGATTAAAAAAGAATTGAAGTGTTGTTCCTGCTATGGTTGTGTAGTCAAGAATGTATGCACCCCAAGGCCAGCTTACTCTTTCTTTGCTGTCTTGGGCTCTGTGTTCTTGAACAGCATGTAGTCTAGTGGGTACCCATCCCTTTCCCCTCCCTTTCCCTATCCTCTCTTCCTCCTCTCTTCATCCCTTGCATGGCCATGCCAGTACAGACCTTTGCTGTGTTTGGTTCTCAGACCCCTCGGAGCCCAGGCGAGGGTGTGACTCCCACAGCAGGTCCTGTGCTTCCATCACCCGTGTCTATGCTTTGCTGATGCTGTCCCTGCATGGGTCACCTGCTGGCTCTGTCTCTAGATGCCCTTCAGCTGACCTCAAAACCACCCACTTTAAGGAAGTGAACTTTGTTACCTTCCTCATCTCCAACCTAAATCTTACTGCACATATTGTCCGTGGGCTCGCTTGAGCTGCTTTCTGCAGGTACAACACTATGATGTGAGGTGTCATGGGCAGCCTGGCCATACTTGTGGGTTCCAGGGAAAGAAAAACATAAGAACTTTTGTTTCCAGGCAGTAATCTTGGGTGAGACCTTTTCCTGATGGTTATTGTACCAGGCATTTATACAAACACTGAACTATTCTCATGTCCCAACACAACATGAAGTTCCATATTAGCCAAATCCAGACTGCCTCTGGGTTTTAGCTGCATCTGTGACAATTTTGCCCATAGCACCTCTCCCCCTTGCTTTTCTGTTGGTCCTTCACTCTGCTGCTCTGTGTGGCCACCACAAGCTGAGCTTTGAGATTCACTCTCATCTTCTGATCCTACAGGGTCTCTAAGTCTCTGCCCAGAGTTGAGCTTCATTGCACTCCTGTGTCACCCACCTTTCTGAGACACTATCTGGTGGCAGTTTGGCCTCTGAGATGCTTAGAAACCAAAAAGAGCTGCTTATCCCTGGCCTGCCATATTGGCTTCGTCTCTTGATTTATGACACATGCCCCCCATTCGCCAAGCTCCTTGAGAGGTGCCATTAGATTTTGTTTCTCTTTTACAATCATGGAACCAGCACACAGGGACATCTGGGAACATTTTGTTAGCAAGAGAGATTTTGTCTGTGTTCATCCCACAGACCTGGGAAAGTTAGCATGTATCTCTCTGGAAGTGACACACATACCTGGAGTGAGGGTTGGAGGTCTGCCCCCACATGTGAGGGCTGCAGGGAGTGCTGGCTATGTTGCCTGTGGGTCTGACATGGACATTAGGTAAATTATATCTGCAGAAAATTTCTGACTGCTTGGCCAGCATCAGCTGCAGGCAGGCCTGTGTGAGGGCCAGCCACTGCAGCAACTTCCCCAGGTTAAAGCCAGGACCATCTGGCCAATAGGAAGGAGCCAAGCAAGGCAGGCTCTGTAACCACGGCCAAGATCATCTTTTGACAGATGCAGAAAAGCTTTTTTTCTTTGCCTCCTGAATAGATGGGACTCCCTGTTTTTGAGTGAGCCATCACTCCAAATCATAGATGCCCAAGACACCCCAAGGGCAAATGGAATGCTATCCAATGCCATAGTCAGTCTTTGTGGATGGCTGAAAACTTCTGGGAGTGGAGGCTAAGACACAGCAATACCGAGGGTGTGAGGGCATATAAACCAGAAGAGATGGGGCAAACCTGCTCATCCCAAGCACCCCTGCCATGGGCATTCCTTTCGAACAGGAATCAGTTGGAGACCTACTAGCCCACTCCCTATGCCATCACTTCTTTTTCTAGGCACTTGGCCTAGTGGATGTGACCTAGGACTTCAGGCTAGAGTTCTCAGTTCCACTCAACAGCTGTGTACCTTCTTCTTTCTGAATCTCATTTGTTTCATGCACAGGGAAAGAATGAGGTAGGGAAGAGACAGAATTCTTATTCCGAGCTATGGAGAAGCATTTCTCATAATTGTTGAGGAGTAGGTTTTTCAGCCAACAGCTTGGGCAAGACTATGAGGAGCTGGTCACATGGGTAAGGAGGTGCCAGCAGGGTCAGACAAGGGCCAGAGTCCACACACGAGGGCATCCATCCTCTCTTTCAATTCAGTCCCCTCCCCCTGACTTGGAGCACACTGGCATGTGACTCATTGCAAATTCTAACTGTGCATTATTCCTAACCCTATCACACAATGAAGTCACAGAGAATATCAGAAAGGGAAGGGTAAAGGAGTACTCGCTTAGCTTGCACAAAGCTCTGGTTCCATTCCCCAATTCTGTGTGAAACAGATGTGTTTAATCCCAGCATTTGGGAGGGGGACTCAGAAGAATCAGAAGTTCAGGTCATCCTTGTCTACGCAGCAAGTTTGAAGCCAGCCTGGGCTACATGAGTCCCCATATCAAACAATAATAAAAGCAGACAATCCTAGAAGGATGATAACACTAGAAGGTGGACATTATTGGAGCAACCATTACATATTGAGCACTTGCTTGGGAAATAGGATATTCCAAGTGCTGTGAACCATAGCTAAGACTTACTAATGCTTGCTGTATGCCAACATTGGTTACTGTAGCAAATCCTTTCTATGTGTGGTAATTGACTGACTCCTCATCACTGCCAATCATAGTAAGCCCTGCTACTGTCAGTGCATTCTACAGAGGGTAAAATGGAAACTCAGAGAGGTTAAGTGACTTTCCTGGGATCAACAGCTTATAAACATAAGAGCATGTCTTTAGCCCACGTAAGTTGATCACAGTGCCCAGGCTTTTAGGCACTGCATAATTCAGCCTTTTTGGTTCTCTCAAGTCTGCAAAGTATTACAACTTAATTACTCTCATAATACCAATAAACAGGCTGGCACTTTAGAGAGGAGGGAAAGCTTTCGTGAGGCCAGAGATGGAATTTAAATTCAGGTATGGGTAATTTAAAGTTCCACTCTCCTGTTACTGGGTCTTGTCAGCAAAGTCTCCTTTAAGAGAGAGAAATCCATTGCGAGAGATATGTCAGCTCTGACCACACCCCCTGGAGGGTAGAGGCTGAGAAGGGAAAGTGTTCTCCAACTTCCCACAGGCCTTTGGCCTTTCCTCCATAGGTCTCCAAACCATGTTTCATCCCCTGACCTCAATGAATGACCCCATTGTTGTCCACACTGAGATGGAACCAGCCCTCCTTGCAGCAGAGAAAACAGTGCCCAGCCAGGGCTAAGGGACAGCTGTGACATACCTTTTCCAAAAGCAGCCTTTGCTGCAGGAAGAGGAGGGCAGGATGTGGACGTCAAGTCCAAGGGCGGGAGGAGAAGGCATGATGGATTGTGGAGAGTTTGCGCAGAGCAGAGAGGCTGAAATTGACGTCAGACCTCCAGCTGGGTCAATTTGTACTGGCGACTGGCCTTGTGCAACATACACCCACCTTCTCTGCATCCAATCAGTTTCTCTCTGTTACCCTGGGCTTCCCGCAAAACACTTATCCTTGTCCAACCCCGTTTTGTTGGCCAGAGCCCAGCGGCCAAGGGTGGGGTGCTGGGTCTTAACTCGGTTTGCTTAGGGTAGGGTGGGCATGCACAGGAGCTTGTGGGCTGCAGGAATGCCGCTGAGAGAGGTTGCTGGCCGGTGGGTAGAGACCCAACGGTGTGTTGAGTCCCTCACTCCAATGCTTTCTCAGGTTCACCCGATGTCTCTATATAGCCCCTGCAACAAACTGAAGAAGCAAGAAGCGTGCTTTGCAAAGATTCTCGGTGGTGGAACACTGCGGATGCGTGGGTTGGGAGGGGGAGGGAAGACAGCAAGGCGCAGTGCAGATGCGGCTGAGGCCGAGACTCTGCTCCAGCTCCTGCCAGGGGCGGAGGAAAGGAGAACAGAGTGGGCGGGTGACCTGTTGGGAGATGGGCAGCTGGTCCACCGCATCTGCAGCCTTTCAACCCGTTTTCTTCTGTATGGGAGGAGGCAGGTGGTAGGAGGGTAGGTGGAGCCTTTATGCCCATAGAGTTGGGACCATTCAGAAGGGAGAAATGGTCGGAAGCCAGGCAAGGGCTGTGGATGTCAGCACTGGGTGACCTTCAGGATTGAGTTTATTATGGTATATTTCAGTCACCATAGAGACTCTAAGGTATTCTGGGCAGAAGGCTGGGGATGGCATCTGGATCCTTTATGTTTGGGGCCCGGGGAAAGAAGAGCCTAGGGAATCAATAGACTTCAGACTGTGGGGGTTTCCTCTTGTCCCTGAACTATTTGTGGCCTGTGTGAATCATATCATGTCTCTTTGTCACCTGATGGGGCCACTAGTCAGTTTCCCCTGTGAAACTGATAAAGATCAAAAAATGTGCAAGGGCAGAGATTGGTCATGGTGTCACCAGCATGTCATACACTTTTGGAGATCTGTAACGTGGCTGATCATGAAGGCTGAGGTCAGAGACAGGTCCCTTCTCCCCCAAACTTGTCCCCGCAGTCATCTGTGCCAGTCATGAGGTATGATGGGGAGGTCTTTGATGGATAATAGCACACAGTGACAGTAATGACTGGCAAGTGGCCATGGGATCCTCGGCTATTCCTGGCGCGGTTGGGCCTACTCTTAACCCTGCCTTCCTACAGTTTCAGACAACAGTATGATTTCTGCATCGGGGCAGCGACCTGCCTGATGACAGTGTTACACAATGCCCAAGCACAGTGGCATTCACTGTCTAAGCAAGCGATTGATGCCGGATACTCATTCACTTGACAAATGTGACTGACTGCAAAGCTGACAAGAGACTCAGGGGATTTGGGCAGGGAACCTGGGGGCCTGGGGACCTGATGACTCAGCTCCCTTATGTTAGTATGGTGTTGGCTTATCACTGCTTCATGTCATCTGTGAGGTCAGGACCCTTTGTGAGCCTTTCCTTGGAAGGATACTGAGTCCTAAGGTAAAAAGAGGCCCATCTCACATAGCATGAAAGGCAGATCGGAGTCCAGGTGGGGGAAGCTGCTGCTGGGAAGATTCGGCCACTCATGCAGCTGGGTGGAGGAGCACAGTACTTCAGAGGAGGAGAACAACCAAGAGCCTCCATGCTGCTCCTCTCCTGCACGGAGGGAGACATGAGGAGCAGTCCATGCTCCCTGTGAGCCAAGTGCAGAAGTGGGAACCTGACTTAGGTTTCCTAGTGCTCCAGCTCCTGCCAGGGGCAGAGGAAAGGAGAACAGAGTGGGCAGGTGACCTGTTGGGGGATGGGCAGCTGGTCCACTGCATCTGCAGCCTTTCAACCTGTTTTCTTCTGTATGGGAGGAGGCAGGTGATTGCAGGGTAGGTGGAGCCTGTTTCTCTGCTTCAGGTTTCCTGAGTCCATGGGAGTCCAGTCATTAGCTTATCTTTTGAAGAAATTCTTGAGGGAAAGAGACTATAAAATGTCTCCTCTAATGAGCCAGGCAAAATGGCAAGTGGGATTGGCTTGTGTGTGTGTGTGTGTGTGTATGTTAAATGTATCTGTACATGGAGACTGGAGGACATGTTGGCACCCACAACCAAAGGTATCAGAGAGGAAGGGTGTCAGGGACTCACTTTACAGACTCAGAACCATGACGGACACAAGGCAAAGGGGGACAAGTACAAGGAAACACATTAGGGCAGTCCTCTCACTGTGAACATCTCCATATAAAGACTTGAATTTTCACATATGGCCTGTTGTCTATACAGGCTGCCAAATCAGTATTGACAGGAACAATCACCTTTCCTCTACTTAAGGGAGATGGAATTTTCAAAGACAGCTTTGATGAGGCACTGTGATTGCCCTCTGTGCCAACCATGGGACTTAGCTATGTGACTGAGCCAGGCTGCTGCCATGCCTGACAAGCTGCCACTATTCACGTAATAAAGGCCGTGAAGACTCATGTAAAGGAAGCCTTGGGAAGGCAGCCATACCGGAGTGATAACTGTATTTCAAAGGAATTGCCAGCCCAAGGGCATGGTCTATGGTGCAGAGAGATTTTGATCGTGGGGTTAGAGTGAAGAGAGGGTTGAGAAATAGGAAAGAGCAGATTAAAGTAAGCAAGTTAACCGAGGAGACAGAAGGGTGCTAACCCATTAACCCCTGACTCACAGCTTCCTTAAGGGCAGCTGTACCAACACCCAGTCCCTAAGAAATTTTACTTGTTTTTCTGTCTTTAAAAGTAGAGCCTGTCATTTGAGCCCAGCTCTGTTCTTCCTCTGCTTTGAGAACTGATATCCAACCCATTTCAGGTTATTTTCTCTGTTATTTGCAAGCATGCACACATCTCCACAGCTTTACCTCAATGTTTTGCTTGAAGTCTCTGCCCACTTATTGGGACAAGTGGCAAATGTAGTCTTAGAGGGCCAGATATGAACTCTGGCTTTTACCAATAACATACAGGGTATGTTTGGGAGAAATATCTTCTTTTGACATCCATTTTCCTATTGATGGTAAACTGGGTGATGACTCAAGATGGTGTGCACAGGGCATTTCCAGCCATTGTCTCTGGAGAAACCCATGGAGAAGGACTTGGGGATGGGGAGAGGAGGCTGAGCAGCCAGGTTGGTGGGAATATCACCCTTTAATTGCATCTGAGTCAACTCTGAGCTCTGAACTTATTTCTATTTGATACTGGGAATTTCAAGGGCTCTGTGCCATCTGTTTGGTTCTCCCTGCTCTCCGTGGAGTGGGAGGGGGTGGTCAGGAGTCCCTTCAGGGCCAGGGACTCCCAGAACTTGAATATTCATGTCCTTTCTTTCATGCTGCATTGTCTCATCTTCCCAGCTGGCCTGTCTCCAGGGTCTGAGCCCCCAGCCCCTTTACGAGGAGGTCAGGCTCCTTTACTGCCATGTGGGTTGGCTTGCTATTGTCAACGCTCAGGGAAGAATAGTGCAGAAGAGGCAGGAGGCAGGGAGGGGCTGGGGATGGGTGCTCCAGTTCCACTGAGACCCTTTTGAGAGGTGAAAGGAAGATTTGTGGTGCCAAGCGTCAATAGAAAGATGGATGGAGATGCCCAGACTCTGAACTCTTGTGTTTGAAGTGGGTTATGGTAATGAGCAGTGACCCTGGAGATAGAGCTGTTGGGGGTGGGGCCACTTCTCCTAACAGAGGTGGTTCCCAAGTCCCCTCCTCTGACTCTCTGTCCCTTGATGGGCACCCTTTGTCTCTCAGCAATCTGTCATTCTGTTTCCAGCACAGCTAGCCATTGATTGATTATCCCTGTTCAGCACAGGGGTGTCACCTGCTGGGGCGAGATTGTTCATGAACATGCCTTGGATAAATAAACAACAGAGTGGCAAAAGAAGTTTATATGGGGCCTGGGAATTAAAAAAAATTACATTTATTTGTGTGTATAAACCCAAGGACAACTTGTAAAAGTTGGGTTTTTTGTTTTTTGTTTCTTTTTGGGAGGGAGGCTGGAACTCAGATCCTTAGGCTTGAAGTAAGGCTCTAGTAAGCCTGGCTTGAAACTTTCTTGTGCTTTGCTTGGACTAATGGGAAAAACCTATATGAACCCACTCACACCATATTTTATTGTGTTTGTTTGTGTGTGTGCGTGCACGTGTGTGTGTGTGTGTGTGTGTGTGTGTGTGTGTATGCATGCACATGTGTGTGTGTTGAACTCTGTGTTGAGAGTGTTGAACATTCTCCCCTCTGTGTCTATGTGCCAAAAGACAACCCAGGCGTTGTTCCTCAGGAACTGCCCAACTAGGTTTTTGAGACAGGTCTGTCACTGGCCTGGAACTATTCAAGTAGGCTAGGCTGCCTGACAATGGCCCCAGAATCCTCCTGTCACCTCCCAGTGCTGGGATTATAGGCAGGCACCCAAAACGTGGCTTTTAAAATTTTTTTATTAATTTATTTTTTTACATTCCAATCCCATTTCCTGCTCCCACACTTACCCCTTCCCTCCACTTCCCATCTGCTCCTCAGAGAGGGTAAGGCCTTCCCTAGGAAGTCTAAGTCTGTCCCATCATCTTGTTGAGGCAGGACCAAGGCACCTCTCCACTCTCCACACCTCTTTATCAAGGCTGAGCAAGGTATCTCTCCATATAGAATGGGCTCCACTAAGTCAGTTTGTATACTAGAGTTAGATAGTGGCCCCGAAGCCAGTGGCCTTATATATTGTTCCAGCGACATCATTGTCACCTATATTAAGGGAGTCCAGTTAGGTCTTTTGCAGGTTCTAAGCCTGACCTTTTAAGACTGTGTTCTGAGGATCAAACTTAGCTCTTTGCCTTTGCAAGACAAGCATTTACCTGCCAAGCTTCTCCCCAGTCATGCCTTCTTATTTTGTATTTACCTTAGGCTTCTGTCCTTTGTCACTGACCAACACATAGCTAGAAGAGTCTAGAAATTTTCAAGAACGTCCCAAAGACATTGAAAGCATTTTGGAATGATGTGTTTTAGTGGAATCTCCTCCTCCATCTACTCTGCCTACTGAAACCCTAATCTTCCCTTGTGTCCTACCTCCAAGATCTGTCCTCTGTCACATCCCATGTATACTGTAGCCCACTCTGTCCTTCCGCATGATTTTTAACCCTCTTTTTTGATTCTAGGTTTTACTCACCCCTCCACTCCCCACAGGCACTAACCTGTTCCATCCCCCTGCCCATCTCTCACTCATCTCTTCCCCCCAACATTATGCTCCCTTTGCTTTTATGTCACATGTATGGATTGTAATTTTATTATCAGGGTTCATGCCACATCTCACACACACATATACATACACACATTTATACATGTATGTATACACACATATATGATATACCCTCTCATGTCTTCCCAACTCCATGCCATTTAAAAAAGTAACTCACTGAGTTCAATTAATACAGCCCATAAACCTATGTGTATGAGTCATCTTCTGGGTCACGGATAACCTACCAGTGGCCTTCCCCCGAAAAGTGACTCTCCCCCAGCAGACATTTATTTATTTACACATTCCCCAGGCCCACCTCAAATGCTCCACCTAACAGAGGATGACCTTGAGAGCTCCTGATCATCCTACCTCTTCCTCTTGGGTGTTGGATGTACCACTATGTCCATTTATGAGATCTGCAGTATAAAAACCCACCATCAGCAAGATGCTTATTGGAGGGAACTGGATCACAGAATGGTAACTGTGATGATAGGGGTAGGACTAGAATCCATGCTTCCCTTCCATAGTCTAATACATGCACCATGTCCTTGCTTGTCCACACCTCTACCCAGGTAGTGTCTCAGTGACAGCAAGGTGTGCTCTGTTTGAAGGGTTGGACAACATGCTCAGTGTAGTGGTTGTCAGATGGGCACTATAGGGAATCAGAAAAGCAAGATTTAGGCTTGCGGTTACATAATGCAGCGCTAAGCAAATTGAGAATTCAGCCAGGTTGTCCACTGGTAAACACACAATCTCATTAGTGCCAGTATGTAGGATTGAGAACAATCACGTTTGTGTGCACTGCTGGTAAAACACCTAGTCATAAAGTGAAAACAGGAGAACAGCTGTGGGGGAGCCCAGAGACAGCTGTTGAGAGTAAATATGGGGTGAGGACTAAGTAACTGTGGAAACTGTGATTATGAATTAGAATAGAAATGTTATATACCTTGACAGTGTGGAAATAATGGAACAAATAGAAATACTGAATGGGGGAAGGTAAACAATGGAAGAATATGAATTCTGACATTTTTATGAGACACAAATGATGTTATATCCAAAATAAAATCATGGTAGTATAAAAACAATGAACATAGGATCTCTTTAAAGACAAGATTTATTTTGTATTTAATTATGTGCCTCTCTCTCTCTCTCTCTCTCTCTCTCTCTCTCTCTCTCTCTGTTTGTTTGTATATGTGTATGGAGGTGACTTCAGAGGACAAAAGAGGGCAGCAGACCCACTTGGAGCTGGAATTACAGGTGGTTGTGAGCCACTCAACATGGGTCTGGGAACTGAGCCCAGGGCTTATTCAAGAGCAGCGCTGTCTCTTAACATTGTGCTGTCTCTCAGCCCAAACCACACCTTCTTAATGATGTCACACTTCCCCCTCGAGAGGGAACACTTTTTGGAATTAAAATAACCTGTTCTCTACAGTTCAAACATTACTTCTATTCACTTGCTTTTTCATTAAACTCTAATTATAAGGACCACATTTAGTTTTAAAGAAGTTATAATCATCTCTACTTGGTTATATGCACATATATACATAAACATAAAATTTTAATCACAAAAATTTCTGGGATTTTACCCATATAATAATATGTAGAAACACTGGATTTTAGGTGATTGCTTCTTTTTTTTTTTTTTAAACTTTGTGTCTTAGATTGTTCATCAGAATTTAAAAAAAGATTCAGCTATTTTTATAGTTAAAATCTAGAAGAAATCAGAGCATGTACTAGTTTCCTTTTTTTAAACCATTTAAAAAGATTTTCTTTTCAGTTTTGTGTGTATACATGTGTCTG
Source organism: Cricetulus griseus (assembly GCF_003668045.3). Taxonomy (NCBI): domain Eukaryota; kingdom Metazoa; phylum Chordata; class Mammalia; order Rodentia; family Cricetidae; genus Cricetulus; species Cricetulus griseus. The sequence continues at coordinate 69,851,142 of NC_048600.1, forward strand.
TGCCTGGGAATATGCATGCTCCTGCAGTTGCTTATGGAGGGCAGAAGAGGGAGTCACATCTCCCGGAACTAGAGTTACATGGGGCTGTGATCCTCTCATTGTGGGTGCTGGGAACTGAGTTCCAGTCCTATGCTAGAGCCACTGAGCTTCAGCCCCACACTTTCATCTTTATAAACCTATTTTTACATATTTGCATCTTACTGAGTCTACGTACATCCTTGTTCTTTGTATCATTTCTGTTTCATGTATTATTCTATTACATTCAATATGATTCTAACATAATAATTATGAAATGCTAATAGTCCTTTATTTTTAGTTGTATGTGTGTAAAATGTTTTTTCTGCATGTATTTAAGAGCCTGGTATATGAGGTGACAAGAAGAGGGCATTGGGTCTTCTGGAACTGGAGTTACAGGTGGTTGTGAGTGTCTTGTGGGTCTTAGAAACCAAACCTGTGTCTTCTGCAAGAGCAGCAATTGCTTTTAGCCACTGAGCTATCTCTCTGGCTCCTAATATTGCTTTATAAGACAAGATTGGACATGTTGGAGGGGGTATGCCATAGACATTAATATTCCTTTTATATGCCAGTTTAATCATGTCTTTATTTGAGGGATTTATATTGCATGTAAGATTTCTGTATTGTAATTGCTGTAATAATTATATGTAATTGCCAGTACTTCAAGATATTGTGAAGACAAGTTCTTGGGAGACAATTATTGGGCCAAAATAGTGTTTGAAGCCTTAGAGGTATGTTACCAGATGGTGTGTAAGCTAACAGATATTTGTTCTGATGATCCCAGGAGCCCTTGGAGCAGAAATGAACTGGTAAACAATATCATTTGACTTTACTAGGAGGTCAAACCTCATGCATAATTACATTTTGGCGGTGGGGGAAGTGTAAAATCGTGACAGCAGAATGAAGCCACATGTTTTACAAAGGGCAGGTTGAATGATGTCCTCCACTCTATGTGTGTTACTTGGGATTGAACCCAGGTCCCTGTGCATGGTAGGCAAATGCTCTTTCACCATTGTCATTATTTTTATTTTGTTCTCTCACTGGTTAAATTGGAGACTGTTTTTTTCATGCCACTTATTCACTTACATAAATGTATGTATTGTTTTGTTTCCAATTTATTGGTTTATAACAGCAACACTATTTATTTTAAGTTAACTTGTTGGCGTGTGGTATATCGAGTGGTATATGGACGTGTGTGTGTGTGTGTGTGTGTGTGTGTGTGTGTGTGTGTGTGTGTGTGTCTGTGTGTGTGTGTGTGTGCCCAGGGAAGTCAGAGCAGGATATGAAGTGTCTCTTACTGAACCTGGCATTAGCTTAGTAGTCAGCAGTCCCCCAGTGGCCTTCCTGTTTCTTCCCCCAGAGGTTGCCCTCTGGCCTCCACATGCACCATAACACACAATTGCAGTTGCACATGAACCAGCACACACATGAACATGCATATACATGCAAATGCACATCCATACACACTCACACACATGCACACACACACTGTGCACACACACATACAACTACCACCCACTATAACACTCACTCTGCTTACAGATTTGGCTGTTTCTTTCCTTCTACATCACAGGCCTGGATGCCATCAATGCCTCCCCTGTCTTTATTGAGTTCTATAGTTAGGTGTACTGGGGAGAGCCTGTGAAGGTTTTTCTTTCTTATCATATCTACCTTGGTTGTTTTGAATAACTTACATGTTAAATAATACTCCTTGTTTCCAGTGGTTTCTGAATAAACAAAGTGCTGTTTTTTTTCTAATTTAATTTTTTTATTGGTTCTTTGTGGATTTCCCATCATGCATCTTGTTCCTATTCATCTCCCTGCGTCCCATACATCTTTACTTGCAAGTGTTCATTGCAATGAGTCATTGGTCTGGTTTGAGGACTCTGGTTTTGGCTACACTATTGATGCTGGGCCCTCACTTGGACTCCTCTTGGACAACCTGTTGCTGTCCTGTGTCATGGAGATCCTGCAGCTTTGGTTTGCAGGACCTGTCCCTTCATGTGCTCCAGCAGATCATAGGTGGGTGACAAGATGGGCCAACTCATATACTTGCTTCTGGGCCTGGATGGTTGCTGGGTTGGTGAGTTTGCTAGCTTTCCCTCATCCTCACCACCAGGGTGAGCTCTCTAGCACCTGTTAGCTTAACCTATGCATGCAGCAGTGGCAGCAGCAGGAAGGGATAGAGCTGGTTCTTCTGCTTTTACACTCTTTGAGGCTGGCTCACGCACACCTATACCAGCAGGGCCAGCTCTACTGTGTTGCCCAGTCAAGGTGCAGGGGGCACTCTTCTGAGTGCTGCAGCTGGTGAGAGGCAAGGCCAACTCTCTCACTTTCCTGACCTCAGGAGGGCTTCTCTCCCTCACCCATGCCACCTTAAAGCAGGTAAAGAGTGGAGCCAGATCTCTCATGCTCACATTCTCCCTGCTGGCTCACTGGTGCCCCAGTCAACAGGGTCAGCTCTATTGAGCTGCCCAGGCAAGGCTCTGTGGCCTGCTCTCCTGAGTGCTGCAGGCAGTGAGGGGCAGGGCCAGCTTTTGTATTCTCATGACCCAGGGGCCAGTCCACCTGCCTGCTGCAGGCATAGAGGAGGAGGCATCTCTCCCCTGCCCATGCTGCAGCATAACAGATGAGTGGGGTCAGCTCCCCACACCAAGTCTCAGGGCCTGGCTCACTCATGCTTCCACTAACAGTGCAAGCTCCACTGTGCTGCCCATGCAAGGGGCGTGGCCCGCTCTCCGGAGTGCTGCAGTTGTTGAGGAGCTGGGTCAGCTCTACTGCCTGCCACAAGTGGCAAGGGGCGAGAGGGTGGGGAGGGCATCTTTCCCCTCCCATGCCACCACATGGTAGACTAGGTGGGCAGGACCGGTTCTCTCATCCTCCCCCCCTCAGACCTTCATCCTCACCCCCCAACAGGGACAGCTCTGTCATGCTGCCTAGGGGAGGTATAGCGCTGAGGACCTGGGCCAGTTCACCCTAGAGTTGCAGCCAATAAGGGGCAGGGCTAACTCTGCAGCCCTAACCTCTTTGCCTTCAGTGTTAACAGGGGCCAGAGACATCACTACAGACTGGCCCACATAATGTTCCTTGGTAGTAGCCCAGGCCCAGACATCACCATGGCCCTGAGTGGCAGCCCTCTCCTCACCACCTTCCCCTCTTCAGACACGAACCATTCTCTCTCCCTCTCTCTCTCTCTCTCTCTCTCTCTCTCTCTCTCTCTCTCTCTCTCTTTCATATACTGCCATATATTTGGTCACCATAATAGTGCAGATAGCCTGGGCAGGTGTGACGGTTTTCTTCTCTGGCTCAGTCTTAATGGATGAAATGCCATTTCCTGTCTCTCTCTTAAGGTTTACTTCAGGGCGGCTTCCTCTCTTATTTCTGGCCAAAGTGACTTCTCTCTCCACTGAAAGTTCACAATCCTCCTACGCACATTAACTTTACAGTTTTTGCACCCACGGAAGGCTATGGTTGCTGGGAAGGTAACTCGAAGAGCATGATTGGTTTCTGTCTACCCCCTTCTACTGTGACAGTGACTATAGGTGCATGGTGGTGATGTGTCAGCTTGATGTCTATTTAACTGCTGTTGTACACTAAGCTTGTTGAAGTTGGGGTGCTTCATTCACTTTTACATCCCACACAATCTCAGGCAGCATATGACACAAAACAGGGGCTGAAAATGTCTCCTGAATAAATGAATAAAAACACATATGTCATATTAGCCGAGAGCAGGAAGACAGCATCTCAAGGAGGGGGAAGAGAGGGACAGCCCTAGCCTCCAGGCAGAAGTGCAGGCCTGCTTGGCTGAGAGCATGCTGGATTTATGATTTTGTGAGCCTCTGTGGACAGACTCATAGCATAATGAAGCTGGGGCTGGGGACATGATTGTGGATAGAGTGCTTGCTGTGCAAGCATGAGAACCTGAGCTCAGACCCACAACCTATGCAAAAAACTGAGCTGTGCATGCTCCTGTACCCCATTGTTGTTGGAGGTAGAGGCAAGAGGATGGCTGGAACTTCCTATCTTGGAGGATAAGGTAGAGAGTGATAGAGAAGGACACTCTGGCCATCTGCACACATGTATGTATAGATGCTATGCAACACACACACACACACACACACACACACACACACACCAAAGCAAGAAAGAAAAAATAACAAAGATGAGCACAGGTGTGTGATCAAGGTCAGGGGTTCTTAACCTGCGTGTTTATGACCCCTTTGGGTGGGGTCTAATGACCATTTCACAGGGGTCACCTAAGGCCATCAGAAAACACAGATATTTACATTATAATTTGTAACAATAGTAAAATTACACTGATGAGGTAGCAAGGAAAGTACTTTTATGGCTGGGGGTTACCACAACATGAACAACTGTATTAAAGGTTCGAAGCATGAGCAAGGTTGAGAACCACTGGTTAAGGTTGACAGCAGGCAGGTACAGAGAATACCAGAGCCTCCATGAGCAGGAGGAACCAGACTATGAAGTCCCTACAAGGAGCCCCTTAGTTGGAGGAGGAATGGAGACTCACAATGCAGTGTCCTAGCTTCTCTTCAGGCCATCAGTTTTTGCCTGCATTACCCACACAGAAAGTGCAAATTCATTTATAACTAACTCTCTGGGGGAAAGGCCGGCGAGCTTAGAGACATAGAAAGACTTGAAATTCTCATAATTAATTCTGTTATGGGAAGGAAAATCAGGACACTTGTTCCTTTTCTTACCATTAGGTTGCTATGTGGCTAGCATGTGGTGGGATGGAGATGATGTTCTTCTCTAAAATTGGGCTCTTTGCTGGCATCTCATTCAGATGTCTCATTAAGTAATGAAGCAGCATTCTCCATAAATCTATGACTGACAGGTGAAAGAAACCGGGCAGCTCAGCTATAAAGATGGGACTCCTGGGGTTGGGGAGATGGCTCAGTGGTTAAGAGCACTTGCTGTTCTTGTGGAAGACCTGAGTTTGATTCCCAGTGCCATGTCAGGCAACTCACAACTGCCTGTAACTCCAAACTCAAGGGAATCCTATGCTCTCTTTTGGTCCCTATGGGCACTACAGTCACATGTGTATAAACAGACAGGCACGCATACATATAATTAAGAATAAAATAAATCTTTTAAAAAAGGAAAAAGGGTATGTGATAGGTAGGTTTTTAGTTGGGGGATGGTAGGGGAGGAGGAGAGGGAGAGGGAACTGGGATTGGCATGTAAAACAATCTTGTTTCTAATTTAAATTAAAAAACCATCTGAAAAAAATAAAAACAAGCAAAAAAAAAAAAAAAGAAAAAAGAAAAAGAGATTCCTCTGGTTTTGCTCTTAATATCCGGGGTTTCAAAATATTCTCTTTTTAGTGCTTTGTTTAGGTCTAGCACATAGTGTTGGATAGTTTTTTTTTTTTTTTTAAAGTCATAAGGGGCTTGTGTATTTAAACCATGGTGGTTTATCAATATAGAGAATAAGAAAAACCTTTCAAGTTGGAGAGATGATCTTAGAGTGAAGGGAGAAAGCAATGTAGCCCTCTAGAATGAATGCATTTTTGAATAAATTCGTGTATGTTGAAGAGTATTGGGTCATAGATCTTGAGAGTTAAAGAGTCATGGCTGGGGAGACAATTCAGATGGTGAGGATCTGAGTGTCACCCCCAGCACCCACTAAAAACAGCAAGGTGTGGTATAGCTCGTGCTTTTAACCTTAGCACTGGGGAGGTAGAAAGAGGCAAATCCTTAGGCCTTGATGGCCAGCCAGACCAGTTTACCAGGTGAATTCCAGGCCAGGGACAGTGCTGATTTGAAAAACAAGGTGGATGGAACCTGAGGCCTGAGGTTGACTCTGGCCTCCACACCCATATGCCCCTCTTGCACACACACCCCTAAGTGAACTCATGTGCACACAGAGGGTTGTCTAGAGGAGTGGTCTAACAAATGGGGTAATTCTTAGTGTTTGGATATTATTTAAATAATTGGGCATTTATTTGGGAATGTTTTGGAAAAAAAAAAACCTTTAAAGTCATTTACATAATGAAGTAGGCTAATGTAAATGAGTGTGTTGAATAAAAAAATAGTAATGGCAAAAACTTGAAAGTAATTTTGAACTATATGTAAGAAATCTTATCTAGACGGAAATCATGTTTAATGAAGAAGGACAGGAGGGAGGACATGTTGGTGGGTGGGCACTCACCTCCTCACAACCTAAGTCCTCTAAAGTCTACTTCCTGTCAGAGTAGCAGAGTTCTGTCTCCTCACTGTCCTTGCCAACCAATCCCAATTCTAACCATGCCTTACTCAACATTGTTTCAATTGCTTTTTCCTTCCCTTCTTGCGTCAGTTACTTTTTTTGTTGTGACCAAACACCAGGACCAAGGAACCTGATAGAAGGAAGGGCTTATTTGCGGTTATGGTTCCTTGAGGATAAGAGTTCATCATGACTATGGAAGAATGGTAGCAGCTGGCTAGCATGGTGGCACGAGCAGGAAGCTAAGAGCCCACAACTTGAACCACAAGCGCGAAACACCACCTGAAGTGGCATGAGACTCTTCATCTCAAGGCCTAACTCCAGTAGTGATGGTACTTCCTCCAGCAAGGCTGCACCACCTAAATCTCCCCAAACAACACCAGTCACCGGGGACCAAGTGTTCAAATGCCTGAGACTGTGGTAGACATTTCTCATTCAAAAGTACCACACCTCCCTTCCTCCTCCCTTTTCCATCTCCTTCCCATACTGTCCTTTCCTTTGTCAAGACAAGGACTCACACTGTATGTTATTAGCCCAGGATGGCCCAGAATTTATGTATAGCCCAGGCTGATCTCATACTGATGGTGATCCTCTTTTCTCAGTCTTCCAAGTGCTTAGACTACACACAAGCCACCATGCCAGGCTCTTAATTGTTTTTCCTTGGAGGACATTTAGTGACATCACATTAAGGTACTGATGGAAGGAGCTAAGATCATCTGGTCTGAGGTTTATCAGGTAAATAGCCAGTCTTCCTCCTTGTTGTTAATTTCTTTCCTTTCATTGTTAAAAAAGGATATTCTTTATGGGTTTCCAATTATTGAATGTAAGAAGAGTCTTCCTTTGCTGAACGGGGATAATAAGAAAAGTATACAGTCCTGTAAACCAATGATCGGCATCTCCAGTGGTTCTGACTTCTGAGTACAGCCCAAAAGTCACTGGTTTTATCTACTGCTGTTTCTGAATAATCATCACATAACCCACTTCCTAGTGACTTCAGATGTCCAAAGTTTTGTGCACTGGCTGGTTGTTTGTACTGGTCCATCATGAAATTCTATTGGGATATCACGGGACACCTCTTGCCCCTTAGATTTTCTGAGTGAAGTGGTCACCCCACCTCTGTTATCACACATGATCAGTTTGGACTTCTTGACAGCATGGTGGTCTTTTCTTTCATGGACACTGGCTCCTCTCAGAGTGAGCACTTTGAGAAACCACAGAAACTGTATGTTCATAGAATTCACCCAGCATTCATTGTTTATGTTTGTCAAAGAAATCATAGGCCACAGGGACAGAAAGATAGATTCCACTTCTTGGTGGAAAACGGAGGTACAAGAAGGAGTACTGATGGCAGCTTTTTTTTTTGGATAGAAAATACTGCAGTAAACATTAAGTCCAGAGAAGGCAAGGAGTTGTCTCAAAGCTGCACAGCTGACAGTGGTAGGACCAGAATCAGAAAGAGAGAATATGTAATCTGCCTCCCATGAAAGTCTCATTCCCAGGGGTGCTCACCTAACATTGAAGTTAAAAATCTCACTCTAGTGAGTGTAGATGAAGAAGCCTTTATATGAAAATTCATCATACTTTACATGAACTTAATTAATAACAGAAGAAATAAAACGATTGTATATTAGAGAATGCCAGAAGCTTAGAAATAAAATAAATCTAAACAAAACTAAAAGACATCTAAAGAGAAGTATAAAGCCTTTGAAAATGATATTAAAATATATCTAAATAGAAGGGGCTGAAGACAGAGAGAGAGGCCCTGGAGAGACTATATTCATGGATAAGAATTGTTAATATCATAGAATCCATTATGCAAACTTGTTCTATGAAAGTTTAGAAGATTACCGAGTAAAGCCAGTGGGGTTTATTTTCCCCACAGACCTTGATTAAGATGACTCTAAAGGTTCTACAAGAAAGTAAAAAGCCAACAATAGCCAGGACATTTCTACAGAAAAAGACCAGACAGAGATGTCACACAAAGCTCACAGCAGAACTGCTAACAAAGGAAAAACCTGGAGATAGCCCAAGAATCCATTTGAAGGAGTCAGCATGAATAAATGATGGTTTATTCATAGACTTGCATTCTATACATTGGTCAAAGAGAAATGAAATGAAATGAAAGACTCTGTGGCATAATATTTAAGAGAATGCACCCATTTAGTTTGAGACAACAAGCCAACCCACCCTTGATAAATATTGTCTGACCTAGGTGCTCCACCACTTGAGTTGAGGAAAGGAAGCTGCCTATGATGTAATTAGGATATTGGGAAGGTCATGCTACTTGGGCAAAACTTTTGCCTCTTTTTGTCTATATAACTGCCTGCTCAATAACTGACATTTGGAGTTGGAAGTATTTACCTCTTCTAATTATACTCATGGACCTTAAAGAGGAAAGAAGCCAGGGATAAAAGTCACTATGGCATGAATTAAGATAAGAAAATAAGTGTTGTGGTTTAGATGCAAGATGTTCCTCATAGGTTTATGTTTTTGAACACTTGGTTGCTAGCTGGTGGTGCTGTTTTTGTTTTGAAAGACTATGAAACCTTTCTGTTGGAGCCTCACTGGAGAAAGTGGGTGACTGGGGTGGGCTTTGAGGTCTTATAGCCAGGTCCCACTTCCTGTCTCCCTTCTGCTTCTTGTTCTGTCAATATGTGAGCAGGTGAGGAGTAGTTGAGGATGTGGTGATCCTCATCATCACCATCATCATTACAATTATTATTATCATAGAGTCGTCATTACAGTTGTTGTCACTAGCATAACCATCATCATCACCATTATTATCATAGTCCTCATTACCATCATTATCATCACCACTGTAATAGCACCACCACCTTCACCATCAGTAGCAGCATCACCACTATTCTCCTTCTAATCGTCATAGTTGTCATCATTATAATCACCATTATAATCAATATCCTCCTCCTCCCATTATCCTCCTCTTCCTCATCATCTACTGTTACTACTGCATCATCATCATCATGGCCTTTGAATGAACATTGCTCCCATAGGCTTATGGGTTTAGACACTTGGTCCTCAGTTGATGGAGCTGTTTCGGGGAAGTTGTGGAATCTTTGGGAAATGAAACCTTGCTTAAAGAGCATGTCACTGGGGTGGGGCTTAAGTGTTTGTAGTCTCACCTGGCTTGCAGTTCTCTTTCTGTGCTTCATGCTTGTGGTTGAGGTTGTGAACACTCATTTGTTACTCTAGCCACTGTTACTATGCTTCCTTGCCACAATTGACTCTTCTATCCCTGAAACTGCAAGCCAAAACAAACTCTGTCTTCTTTAAGTGGCCTTGACCACGGTGTTTTGTCAAAGCAACAACAACAACAACAACAAAACTAACAGTTACCATAGTCATCAATATATCATTATCGACATCACTGTCAGCAATATCATCTACATAAGTCTCCTTCTCCCCTTCCTCCTCCTCATTATCATTGTTATCATCATTGTTACTATCATCAGTATCATCATCATCATCATTGCCAGCATCACTACCATCACTGTCATAAGCATTATGCCACAATGATTTGAAAGCATCTAATACAAGCTTCAACTATGTTTTAGGATCGTGGGTGATACACTTGGCATTTTAAGTTTTGATAGCTTGTCTATCCCATTGACATCATACATTTTATACCCAACCCATTGTAGGTAGGATGTTTTTATGGATGGGATCTGAACTGTATAAATACAGAAAGGAGGCTGGAGAGAAGGCTCAGTGGTTAAAACATTATGTATTGTACTTTCAGAGACCCAAGTTTGTTCCTACCACCCATGTCAGACAGTTCATGACTATTTGTAGCTCCAGCTCCAGGGAATCTGATACCCTCTTCCGGCTTCCTCAGTGACCTGCACTCAATGTGCAAATACCCACTTCCATGCACACATAATTCAAAATAAAACAAATAAATGGAGAAAAGGAGACAAGCAAGGCATCCATCCACTGTTCTCTGCTTCCTGAATGCAGATGTAATGTGACCATCCAACCTTCTGCTCTTGCCACCATGCTTTCCCTGCTTGCTGCCATGTCTTCCTCACCATGATGGCCTGTATCCTCCTGGGACTATGAGCCAAAACAAGCTCTTTCTTCTTAAAGTTGTGTTTGTTAAAATATTTTATCATGGGAAAAAAGTAATTAAGACAAAATCTATATAACTTTATTTGACTATCATCTCTATCTACATCTATCTGTATCTATCCCTATATAACCTGTATTTGTATCTATACCTATCTATCTCTATATGTCTATTTCATCAATAAATCATTTATCTCATCTATCATCTATTATCTGTCAGTCATTAATGTCATCTACCTATCTATGTATATCATTTATGTCTATGTATCAATCACATCTATTAATCAGATCTATCTACATGCATCAATAATATGTATGTATGTATCTACATGTATTAGTATTACCTAATTTCTTTCTTTATAGCGATTCTATAGATACTTATCTATCTATCTATCTATCTATCTATCTATCTATCTATCTATCTATCATCATACAGGTGAGGCACTGAGGATTAAGACATGACTTTTCTAAGGTTGGGTAGTATGTTAGAAGTAGGACTAAGTTTGAAACTCAGATTTAGATGAAGCCCAGTCTCTGTTGTTTGGTAGAATCTTCCCCAAAGAATTAGATAACAAAGAGTATAAGGACTCAGGGACAATGTTGCCCAACCCATTCAAAGATGAAACACTAGTAATTGCATTTCTTCTCCCTGAAGCCTGGCCTGTTCTGCCTCAGTATACTTCATACTTCTTCTGAGGGCTAAACCGATGGACGGCAGGAGTGTGCACGATTCTGTTCCACACAGCAGAGGCATCAATACAGTGCCCCTTCTTTGCCCAAGCTGGTCTGTCCACAGACTATGTGCCGTCAGAGGCACTCAGCAGTCTGACCTCAGGATCGTTTCAGTTCAGAGGATTGACCAATATTTCAGTGATAAACTTGAGTTTTGGTCTGTAAAATAGAATCAGGCTGGGTGTCATGAACCAGGGATTTCTAACAAGAAGACATTGAGCACTGTTCTAGCAGGGAGAACCATCAAACCTATGTACACTGGATGCTATCAAAATCCAAAGTGGGGACTTGGTGTCTGCAGTTCATCTAAATGCTTGCAGCTGCTTCAGACAACAACTCTATCACATTTTCTTATTATTTATTTTATGTTTCCTGACATCATCTGACATGAATTTTACTAATTTATTTGTTCATTTTTTCAATAATACTCAAGTATTAGCAGTCATGAGCAGGCTTGTGTGTTTTGTTTGCTGTTGGACCATCAGCATCTTAAGAGTTGGGTTCATGGGCATTGGTAGTGAATGCTTTTAATCCCTGCACTCAGGAGGCAGAGGTAGGTGTATCTCTGTGAGTTTGAGGCCAGCCTGGTCTATAGAGGGAGTGCCAGGGTAGGCTCCAAAGCCACACAGAGAAACCCTGTCTTGAAAAACCAAAAAATAAAATAAAATAAAATAAAAAAGAAAGAAAGAAACCTTATTTGTGAAATGAATAGACACTTGAAAAATCTGTCCTTACTGTGGGATGTGGGAAAGGCACCACAGAGGTGAATGCTGCTCTGGGGACATGGGGTCTGGATAGGCACTGGTGGATATAGATGAGTGTTGCTGTGGATACTGAGAGCTCTGCTTGTACACCTGGCTTCTCTTTGTATATCTTTGAAGATCATGAAATTGTAAGAGAAAAGGAAGATGTGATCAAGTCCCTTCCTGACCTAAACTTCAGAACACCGTGGTTTGCTTCTGAAAGTACTTCTAGCAAGATTCAGGAATTTCATGTGCTAAAAATTTTAAGTGTTACAGAGGTCCAGGGTGTCCAGGGAACAGAGTGTTGGTTCTGTCCACCATTAAACATAGATGATAGAGCGATGATAGATAAATGGTAAGTAGATGTAATATATAGATAGATGACAGATAATTGGTACATAAATTGATAGATGAATAGCTAGATGATTGATAGACAGATAAATGACAAAACACTAGATATAATAGGGAGATTATAGATATAGTGATGGTAGATTATTGCTAGAAAGACAGCTTGATAGGTAGGTGATAGAGATATCTAGGTTTTTGATAGATACATAGATAGGGAGATGACAGCTAGATGGTAGATGATTGATAGAAAGAGAGATATAGAAGCAATATAGACAATAGATGATGGATGGATGAGGAGATGGCTGGACATCAGACAGACAGGAAGGCAGTCCAGGGTAAAGGAGTATGTGGACTCAGGACAGACTACAAAATAGAATTTCTCTTTATGGAGCCCACCTAAGACCTTTGAGGCTTCAGTAGCAAGAAGTCAGCTTTCAGCCCATGGTGCACGCCTTTAATCCCAGCACTCAGGAGGCAGAGGCAGGTAGATCTCTGAGTTCAAGGCTAGCCTGTTCTACAGAGTGAGTTCCAGGACAGCCAGAGTTACACAGAGAAACCCTGTCTCAAAGAAATAAAAGTCAGCGCTCTAGATTGGAAGATGGTTCCTGATAAGTTCAAAGCCAGCTCCTGGCTCCTGGCTCTTGGTTCCCAACTCAGAGCTCAAGCCCCATTGACTCTTGCCTGGGCTAGTGTACAAACCTGCTTTTTGATCTTCATTCTTTCACTTTCTCTAGTCTGTCCCCAATACAACAAGGCATTCTTTTTTTTTTTTTTGCAGATTTTTTTTAATTTGAATTAGAAACAAGATTGTTTTACATGACAATCCCAGTTCCTTTCTCCCTCCCATCCTCCCCTACCACCCCCTCCAACCTATCACATACCCTTTCTGCTCCCCAGGGATGGTGAGGCCTTCCATAGGGTGTCATCAGAGTCTATCATAACCTTTGGGATAGGGCCTAGGCCCGCTCCCACGTGTCTTGGCTCAGGGAGTATTCCTTTATGTGGAATTTAGAAATTCCTTTACATTCCACACCTATGCTAGGGATAAGTACTGAACTACTACAGGAGGTTCCATAGATTTCTGAGGTTTCCTCACTGAAACCCATGTTCCTGGGGTCTGGATCAGTCCCATGCTGGTATCCCAGCTATCAGTCTGGGGAGCAAGAGTTCCCCAATGTTCAGGTCAGCTGTTTCTGTGGGCTTCAGCAGCCTGGTCTGGAACCAACAAGGCATTCTTTTAAAAAAGTCTTTGACACAACAAGGCATTTTTTTTAAATGTCACACCCTGTCATTCTTTTAATTCGTACTGTCAACATTGTCTCATCACAGCTAGAGCACAGGTCTAACTGCTCACAGTGGCCTCCAGGGTTTCTCCATGATGTGTCCTCACTATGCAAGGTGTCCTCATGCCTCCTGATTTTTGCAGGGCTATTCTTTCAGTCTGGAGAGCCTTCTCCAAATATTCCCCTTATTTGGGGCTTACTCCCCTTTGTCCTTAATTCTTTGCTTAAGCGCAGTCTTCTCCTTGAGGCCACTTCTTATGGCTCATCTAATAATGGCATCCCAGCACTCCTGTGCCCAGCCCTGACTTGTTTCTCATCTTCATTCCTGGTAGAAGGCAGCACCCCAAGTTTGGGTGATCTTGTTTACGGTTCCATTTCTAACAGCCATGACAGTGGCTAGCATGAGAAGAGGGGTGAAAGATGCCAAATGTTGACTGAAGCAGGGTTTATGGTGGTTGATGTTTGTTAGCTATTATGCTACAGATAATTGCTTTCTTTTAAAAATATGTTTTCAAAGATTTTGTTCAATATAATATTAATATTATATGTTGAGCATATTCCCCTCACCTTTCTCACCCTGCCCCACTCCCATTGGCCCTCTTTTTTTCTCTAGACAGTCTCATTTCTACCTTCATGTCATATATACATACATGAGTTTGTGTGACTGTACAGAATCTAAGAACCACAAATGACAGAAAACATGCTTTCTTAATATGGTTATTTCCAGTTGTATCCATTGTCCTGCAAATGACAGAAATGTGTCATTCTTTGTGGTTGGGAAAAAATCCCATTATGTGTATATACCACATTTTCCTTACCTGTTGTTCTGGGTTGGTTCCATAATAGCCATTGTGAACAGCACTGCAAGAAATATGGCCATGCAGGTGTCTCTGTAAGATGCTGACATGGCGTCTTCCTCATAAATATCCAGGCATGACCCCTAGGCTTTTAAGCAGTGGAGTGAAGTGGTGGTTGCTAGTCTGCTTAGTTGCATCCCACTTGCTGCAGTATTTAAGGAGTGGTGTGGCAGGGGTTTACTTAAAGGTCTTAGTGGGGAGCCACCAGGAAATGGACAGGCTCAGAATGCATTTCAAAAGAGTGAGGCCAGACTGGATGATGGATGGAGTCAAGACTGAGGAAGGATGGCTTCCAGGTCCCTTGGCAGATGGTGGTGCCATTATCAGAGATGAGCAAATAGGGAGAAGGACTGGCTTCTATCCATAATTCATTTGTTTGAGGCATATTTAAGGATTCTTTGGGATGTATTCAAGGTCCTTTTGCTTGTGTTTAGTTTGCATTAAATACTCACATGAAAATTTTGAGCAGGCAATTGAACATATGAATCTAGAGTTTCAGGTGAGGCTGGGCTTACAGATCCAAATGGCAGAATTTAGTACTTAATGGAAACAGAATCCCATGCAGGATGTCATCCCTAACCACAGAGGAGTTATGTTTTTAAGAACAAGGGTGTGTGTGTGTCGGGGGGGGTAGAGAACAAGTAAAAAGGAAAATAAATGAATGAAATGACAGAGGTATATCTGTCAGTCAGACTCCTCTGTGTGATGCACTACACCTGGTGCCCTGGGAGATGTGGCCCCATGCGGTGCAGGGACAGAAGGACCATAAATCAGTTTGTACCTTCTTCAGTTCAAGTGCTCTCAAGACAAGAGGGGCAGCAAAGCTCTATCATTTGTTTTGAAGGAATGAATGGATTTTTCTCTCCACTCTGCTACAGAGTGGAATCCTACTACTTAAGCTTCGAGTGTGCCCAGAATGTACATAGACACAGATGTGTGTGAATACTCTATGCCTATTGCCGGGACCAGGGGCACCAGTAAGCAGCCTTTATTTCTAATTCTTGGAGGTAAGTGGAGAACAGACATTGCTGAGTGTTCATGTGTGTTGTTCAGTCAGTGTGCTTTCCCCCGGTGGTTGAAGCATTCCCTGTGATGTTCAGGGCAGGTGAAGCCACCTTTTCTGTGCAGACTTGGAGACTGAGGCTGAGGATGCTCATAGACTACCCAGGCTCAAAGCTCAAGGTCCTGGCAGATCCTAAGTCTGATGTGATACCTGCTCTTCCAACTCAGTGTCACAAAGGGGTGTGAAATAAACCTGGTGTTTCTTTCACATCTGCTGTGGTTTGGATGCGAGCTGTCCCCCACAGGCACAGGTGCTTGAACACTTGGTCCCCAGATGGTGGTGCTGTTTTGGGGAAGTTGTGGACCTTTTAGGGGGTGGAGCCTCTTTAGGGGAGGTAGGTCACTGGGGGTGGGAGTTGAGGTTTCATAGCCCTGTCCCATTTCCTGTCTGCTCTGTACTGGAATGTGGCTGCAATGGATTAAGCTCTACCAAATCCTGCCACCAGGTTTTCCCTGCCATGATAGACTGCATTCCTTCTTACTCTGTGAGCCGGAACCAACTCTTCTCTCCTTAAATTGCTTCTCACCAGTCATTTGGTCACAACAATGAGAATAGTAACTCATATACCACAGCAATTTACCTTTTCTTCTCAAACTGCCAAACAGTTTTAATCCTCATGTGGCCTGTTAACCATAAAGCACGCGGCCAGTCAGGGCTTCCCAGTTGCTTCTCAGTATCTGCCACTTGATACTGAAAGAAGCTGAATCTCATGAAAGTGAGGAGGTTTGACTCATGCCCCATGTTTAGATGCTGTGGCCTATTTTACTGGCTCTGCTGCTAAGTTCCAGAACATCCCACTTCCAATTAGTCTCTGTTTGTTTGTTTCTTTATTTTGATTGAGACAGGATTGCTCGGTAGTTCTGGTTATCCTGGAACTCACTCTGTAGACCAGGCTGGTCTCGAACTCAGAGATTCGCCTGCCTCTGCCTCGAGTGTTGGGATTAAAGGTGTGCACCACCACTGCCTATCTTGGGCTTTGTTTCTTGTGTGTGCCAGCTCCCTCTCCTCTCTTATTCACTCCTTCATAGCTCTTTGAATATGATCCTGGTTGTTGTGGCTTTGGAGTTTTCTCTGTGCCCAGGGCTCACGCTTTACTTGCTTACATATAGCAGTTCATTTCTTTACTTACCTTGTGAATATGGAGCAGGCTGGAGACCTGAATCAGAATATTGTATAACCGGAGCAAGATGCTGCCTCAATACATAACTGGAAGGCAAGAATGGAGTCAGGGGGATTGGAAGAAAAGATAGCTTGCTTTGCAAAGGGAGAAACTCCTGTCTCTATGTCCCTCTTATTGACCATCTGTAAGAAGGCAAACCAAAGGGAAAACTATGGAGTCATATGGGCCCTGAACTCCAAAATGCTGGAGTTCATTAGATGTGCGGAGAATATCCTTTGAGTGGCAGGTCTCTGAAAGAAAAGAATGATGACAGAGTTACAGAGAAATTGCATCAGGAATGGCTTTGGTCTGGATTCTTTAAGAGCCTCAAATCTGACCTGCAAGTCTCCATTCGCTGTGGTCCCCATCACACTAAGAACCATAGTATGTGGATGCAGTGCCTAAGGATCTTAGATGGTTTCCTCGTCTGTTTTCTTTCTTCCCCCTTCTTCCCTCCCTCTTTTGCCCACTGTCACACATTTCCTCCTCCTCCTCTCTCTTTCTCCCACTCTGCTTCTCTTCTCTCTTTTTCTTTTTTCCTTCTTTCATTCTCTTCTCATGTATTCCAGACTGGCTTCAAACTCACTGTGTATGTAAGGATGTCCTTGAACTCCTGAACCCCATGCCTCTGCTTCCCAAATTCTGGGATGTGCCACCATGCCTGGTGTATTGGGTGCTGGGGATCAAATTCAGGCCCTTGTGCATGGTAGGCAGGCTCTTTATCAATGGAACCACGTTTGACAGATGAGAAAACCTGGAGTCAGTT
Organism: Cricetulus griseus; assembly: GCF_003668045.3. Taxonomy (NCBI): domain Eukaryota; kingdom Metazoa; phylum Chordata; class Mammalia; order Rodentia; family Cricetidae; genus Cricetulus; species Cricetulus griseus. The sequence continues at coordinate 69,868,419 of NC_048600.1, forward strand.
TCAGAGAGTCACTTGCCTGAGGCAGCCAGGACTAGTCAGGATCCCAGATGTGCTGAGTTCCAGGATGCTCTGTACACAGCATCAGCACCACACTTCCCTGACAGGACTGGCAACACAGTGTGGAGATTCTCTCAGGTTAGAGGAGGAAAACAGTTTGGATTGTTTCTAGACAAAGATTCATGGTGGGGCTACTGACTAAGGCTGTGGTCTATGAGGCCAGCTGCTGCAGTACCCAAGAGTCTTTGAATAGCCAAGTGTTGCTGGAGGCTCCAGGGCAAAGGTTCAGGTGTCTTCATTTTAAACAAGAGGAAGAAACAGCCTGGCATGGTGAGGCATACCCATAATTTCAGTGGGAGGATTGTTGTATGTCTGAGTCAGCCTCTGAGCTACAGGGTGAGTCCAAAATCAGCCTGGGCTATGGAAGTTAAAAGCTAGTCCAAGGGCTAACATTTGCAAAATTTCCCCTTTTCGCATATTCTTCCTGCACACCCATTGGGAGATTGGCATCCACAGCTGCCTACACACTTTCTGAATCTGTATTCTCAGCTCCCAGGGAAGAAAGTACATCATGGGGTCATGTGGCAATTTGGATTCAGTAAGAGGCATCTAGACTGTCCTGGCTTCTACATAGAGTCCGTTTTTGTTAGAAACTGAAGTGTTTATACAGCATCACCCAAAGGAAAGTTTGCAGAGGCCAGGTGAAACTCAGGTGCCCTGACCCCCAGGTTAGTGTACCTGTCACACCCCAAGAATTCTCTAAAGCCCTGGAGAATCTGGGAGTGTGGGTGAGCATGAAGGATCTGGAGGGAACAGGATCTCTAAATTCTCTCTGCTGTCCTCTCCAGCTCTCCTGAGTGAGAGTACAGGAGAGTGTTGCACATGATGGGTTTCACAGCCCCGGGCAGGACAAATGCTGCTAAGGGTAGGACTGTTTTCTGAGACTTACACACACAGAGATGGGCCATCTCTACCACCTTCCCCAGGGCTTTGGTGGTCAGAGTATTATCCCTGAACCTAGAGCAGCTGGGAGCTTGGTGGAGATGCAGCATCAAAGAGTTTGCATTCTAAGAAGATACCAAGGCGATGTGTGGTGTATGGAAGTCGAGAAGCAGACCATAAGGTGCTATCCCCAGGCTATTGCTTGCCAGCTGCCCATCTAGATGGGAAGAAAGGATAGCTTTGTCCTATGTGTACCACTGATGGAGAAGCAATGTTTTCCTGGAACACAATGATAAGACTTTAAAAATATTAAAATTAATTAAATTTGAAATTAATTTCTACTCATATGTATGTTTTTACATGTGCATGTATGTACACATATGCAGAGATCAGAGAATGGTGGGAGTCTCTGTCCACTTTGTGGGTCCCAGGATTGAACTCAGATCATCAGGCTTTGTGGAAAGTTCCTTTATTCCCAAGTCATCTTTCTAGTCCCTGAGAATTCTTTATCACTCCCCTTGTTGATTATTGGCCTGTGCCATATTGATGGGGATTGGGCTGCTGTGGGCCAGGTGGCCACCATCACTGAGTTGACCTCCCTGGAGCCTGTACCACCTCTGACATTCTTGAACTTCATGAGACAAAGCACTCTTGCTCCAGACACTGGGTGATTCCTCCACAAGTCACATTGACTCTGCCATCAGGCAGCACTGGGACCTTCGGGGGGAGTCACCAGTATACTGGGGCCTCCTAGTTCCTCACTGGCCTATTGCCAGGCTCCCTGGGGAACTTCCACTCGAAAGGGAATGCTAAGAAAGTTTGTGAACTATTGTCCTCTATTCAATCAAAAGGTTTATTTCATAATTGTGATGGCCCAGAGGACACAGTGACTTTCCCAGACCAACCCAGAGTTGGAGTCCAAGTTTCTAGATCCCCAGATCTATGGACTGACTGTGTGGTGTTTCATTCTAATTGTCATCTTAACACAATCTACAATCATCTGGGAATGGAGTCTAATTGAAGGACTGCCTGTATTAGGTTGGTCTTTGTGTGTGTGTGTGTGTGTGTGTGTGTGTGTGTGTGTGTGTGTGTGTGTGACTATATTTATTAGCAGAGAGATCTGCCCACTGTATTCCCCAGGCAAGGCATCCTGTATTGCTTGAGTTGAGAAAGCAAGCAGAGTGCTATTAATATTCAGGAATGAACCAATTCATTGCTATCTACTCTTTTTCAAAAAATATTTTTATTTTTAATTGTGGTGTATGTGTGTTTGTGTATGTGTGTGTGTTCTGTGTGTCTGTGTGTTTGTGTGTGTCTGTGTGTGTGTGTTCTGTGTGTCTGTGTATTTGTGTGTGTGTGTCTCTGTGTGTGTCTGTGTGTCTGTGTGTGTGTCTGTGTGTGTGTCTGTGTGTATATGTGTGTGTGTCTGTGTGTGCATGTGTGTGTGTCTGTGTGTATGTGTGTGTCTGTGTGTCTGTGTATGTCTGTGTGTGTGTGTCTGTGTGTGTGTATGTGTGTGTCTGTGTGTCTGTGTATGTCTCTGTGTGTGTGTGTGTGTCTGTGTATGTCTCTGTGTGTGTGTGTCTGTTTGTCTTTGTCTGTGTGTCTCTGTGTGTGTCTGTGTGTGTGTTTGTGTGTGTGTATGTGTGTGTATGTGTGTGTGTGTGTCTGTGTGTGTGTATATGTGTGTATATGTGTGTGTATGTGTGTGTATGTGTGTGTGTGTATGTGTGTATATGTGTGTGTATGTGTGTGTGTGTCTGTGTGTGTGTGTCTGTGTGTGTATATGTGTGTGTCTGTGTGTGTATGTGTGTGTGTCTATGTGCATGTGTGTGTGTCTGTGTGTGTGTGTGTGTCTGTGTATGTCTCTGTGTGTGTGTGTGTGTGTCTGTGTATGTCTCTATGTGTGTGTGTCTGTGTGTGTGTATGTGTGTGTCTGTGTGTCTGTGTATGTCTCTCTGTGTGTGTGTGTGTCTGTGTATGTCTGTGTGTGTGTGTGTGTGTGTGTGTGTGTGTGTGTGTCTGTGTATGTCTCTCTGTGTGTGTGTCTGTGTATGTCTCTGTGTGTGTGTGTCTCTCTCTGTGTTTGTGTCTGTGTGTGTGTGTGTCTGTGTGTGTGTGTATGTGTGTGTCTGTGTGTATGTGTGTGTGTGTGTGCATCTTCATGGAGCCCAGAAGACACCTTGGGTGTTGTTTCTCATGTGTCTTCCACCTTGGATTTTGAAATACAATCTCTCACTGTCCTGAAACTTGCTAAGTGGGTAGGTTGGCTGTACTACCCCTACAAATATGTCTGTCTTAGTCTCCTCAGCTCTGGAATTGCAGGCATGTACACCCTTCCTGACTATTGATATTAGCTTTGGGAATCTAACTTCGGTCCTCATGCTTGCCAGAAAAGTGCTTTATTGACAGCATTTTCCTAGCCTGAACAGAGCTTATTTTTTATTTATTTTATTTTATTTTTATTTTTATTTTTTGCTTTTGGTTTTTCAAGGCAGGGGTTCTCTGTGTATCTTTGGATGTCTTGGAATCCACTCTGTAGATCAGGCTGGCCTTGAACCCACAGAGATCCCCTGCCTCTGCCTCCGGAGCGCTGGGATTAAAGGTGTGCACTACTATGCCCGGCTCTGAACAGAGCTTTTTAAATGGGAGATTGTGCTTTGGGAGCTCATTCCACATAGAGGAATATCCCTGAGGCAAGACACACAGGGGTGGGCCTAGGCCCTATCCCAAAGGATATAATAGACTCTGATGACACCCCATGGAAGGCCTCACCATCCAGGGGGAGCAGAAAGGATATGTGATATGTAGGGTTTTAGTTGGGGGAATGATAGGGGAGTAGGGGAGGGAGAAGGGAACTAGAATTGTAATGCAAAACAATCTTGTTTCTAATTCAAATAAAAAAATCTGCAAAAAAAATAAATGGGAGATTGTGTCTTAACTCAGAGGGCCACATATTTAAGGTAGAAATTAGGCCCTAGCATAAGCTAGCTGTGGGTTGAAGAAGGGAAGTTTTTTGGCTGGAAAGCAATATCAGAATATTCTAGGTCTTTAGCATTGTCCCATAAAAGTGTTGTGTGGCCCTGCCAAGAGTGCTTGGCACAAGAGTACTCTACCACCATGTGCTAGAGTTTGTGCCCTGGCCCTCTCAGGCAAAAGACACTGGTGCTGGCAGACCCAGGGCAGGGAGGTGCCAAGCCAAGATGGAAGCCAAGACTTCCAGCTGAGATGGCCACAGAGGTGGGGTGGGGAGCTGCCTATGACTGGCTGTTTATACACAGGGTCCATCTTCTAATTAGATCTTGCAGACTTGTCATTTGGGGTGAGAGAGGAAAGTGCACATTGCAGGGCACAGAGGTGAGAAGATGTGAGTCATTTTCCCATCCCGAATATCTGAGAAGAGTGTCTCAAAGGGCTTTAATTTAATCATAGAGTTTGTAAAGGGATTATCTTCCACTGCAAGCACAGAGGGTGGGTGCTGAGACTCAGCGTGGGTCAGCCTAGTCTCACCTCTGCCACCACATGATGGGTGTGCAGTGGTAGGTGTGGACTTTGTTTTTAACCTAAGCTTTCTTTTCTGTAATGTGGGGACAAGGAGAGCACCTGCTTCCTAAAAGAGTCAGTAAAACGATTTGTTCAAATTCTTCACATTCCCTGATCCAATGAATATTGAAAACACAAAGAATCTTTAAAATGGCAATAATCCTCAGCATCGTTTTATGGGTGGGGTCGGCTAAGAAATAAAGCAAAGGATATTCATTGCTGTGCATTCCTGTAGCCAGCACTGGGGAAATGGAGACAGGCAGACACACACACACACACACACACACACACACACACACACACACACACACACACACACACCAGGAATACATAACAGCAGAGATAAAAATGTCCCCTTCATTGATGTCAACTGAGTGGACAGAACCACAGAGCCCAACTGACACTTTGTGGCCAGCAGAAGCTCACATCTCAGGAGTTGGCTCCTGCTCACAGCAGGGGGATGGGCACTAGTGTCCGGCTCCCCCGCCCTCCTCAGGTCACCTGGCTACCAACAGAGAAAGAAAATGAAAGTCTTGTACTCTTTACCCCTAAATCCTCACCCAGAGAAAACCCTCCCTGCTGAAGCCAGGCAGGAAAGAGGGGTGGGAAGAGGCCTAGGAATTGGTAATAATGAATGCCACTCCAAAGGGAAGAACACATTAGGAACAGGCAAGAAGGGACTGGCCCACCCTTCAAGAGTCATCTGTTACATGATAGCCAACAAAACAGAACTGCATCTGGCATAGTTGATGTTTGGTCATTTAACATTGCCTTCTTTTTAAAAAAACAATTGTTTTCAGAAATGACTATATTGTATTCAGATATAATCGCCATTTTATTAAATATTTAGATTTTTTTTAAAAAATTGACAAAGTAAAATGCCTCCATTAAAGTTGTCACTTAAGTGTAGCTATAGTTCACATCCAATAAACTTCTTACTTGTCCATGAATCACACCTTATGTTTTGTATTTACTGTTTTAAGCTTAAAACCCCAATAAAAATGCCACTGGTCAAACAGCACGATAGAGTGGAGTAATCGTAACTCCTTAATCCTGTGCTGTCAAGACAATGGTTTATTTCAGATATGCTATTTTTTTTTAAAGATGGTATTAGGCAGCACATGCTGGCTTCAAACTCCCTAAGTAGCTGAGCATCATCCTGACCTTCCTGCCTCCACCTCCCCAGTGCTGGGATTACAAGCTTGTGCCTTCATGCCTGATTTTATGAAGTGCTGGGGACTGAACCCAGAGTTTCATATGTTCTAGGTCAGGGCTTTCCGAACTGTACTACATTCTCAGTCCCCAAAGCTGTTGTTTAAACCCACAGGTGACCCGGGTGGTGCCTGAAGAACTCAGAATATTTCACAATATCACAAATTTACCCTTGACACAGAGCTCACTATATTATTACCCTATAAATTCATCAACCTCTGTAGTTGGCTGGAACTTAACCCAATCAAAGTTGAGTTTGTCATGGGCGTTTATCTATGAATTTAGTCCTATGCTGGTAACAGACCGATTTCTGATCACTTAATAAAAAGCCTCCTCTGGGGTTGGTGAGATGACTCAGCAGTTAAGAGCACTTGTTGCTCTTGTAGAGATTCTGGGCTTGGTTCCCACCATGCATGTCAGACAACTCACAACCACCTATAACTAAGACTTCATCTGGATTCTTTTGTTTTTAAGATTTTATTTATTTATTATATATACAACATTCTGCTTCCATGTATATCTGCACACCAGAAGAGGGTACCAGATCTTGTAACAGATGGTTGTGAGCCACCATGTGGTTGTTGGAAACTGAACTCAGGACCTCTGGTAGAGCAGCCAGTGCTCTTAACCTCTGAGCCATCTCTCCAGCCCTGATGTCTTCTGGATTCTGCAGGTATGCACACATATGTCATTCCCCATGTGTACATAAATAAACATTTAAAATGACTATTGTTTTGAAATTCTCTACAGAGAATGTGTGTCCTCCTGTCTTCATGGCTGTTCTGGGACAGATGGCTCCTCTACCCTGGCTCTTATGAAGTCTTCACTGGACTGGGTGTCAGGATTGCCTGCGTCTGGCCAATCTCAGTTCTTCTCTGGCCTTTGTTTCCCTAACTGCACATTCAGGGAGCCAAGCTGGGACACCACTGGAGTTTCTTTAGTGCCCCAAACTCTGGAGAACTCACGCTTCACTGGGAAAGGCAGACCGGGAACACATTAAGAAGCCAAGCCTGTCTCACTCAGGGAGTGCATGTGATTTACAAGGATGAGCCCCCAAAGGAAGATCAGATTATCTTTGATTTATGTCACAGTCCCTGTGCACTCTGGCTCTGGTCATTCTTCCTGGCTGCAAGTAACATGGAGGGAATTTCTGGGCTGGCTGGGTCAGGGAAGAAGCTGTGAGCTGTGGACGAGGCTGATGGTTTTAAGTAGCATTCCCAGGGCATCCACTGCGAGTAGGGCACAGAGTTGTCTTGATGCTAGCATGCTGGATGTCCTACCAGTGCTCTAAGTTTTCAGAGGCTGAGATGGAAGCTGTGCTCAGTTACAGCCTTGTTGAGCAGTGGCTAGGGGTTTTGAAGGCAGGCTGTGTGACTTGACTATATATTGCCATTGTAACCTCTGTGGGAAAGGTGAGAGACATGAGCTGAAGATGTTTCCCCTAGACTTTTGGGTCTCTTTCCGGGCTGGCTGCATCCAGGCAAGATGGCTGCTAGAATTCTGGAAATGGCCTGCAGGAAGGCAGTCTCAACTGTTGTCAGAATGATGTCAGGATTCTGAGGGGGCTTCTGGTCTCCAATTCACTTCGCTCTCCTTTGAAGGTGACACATGCCTAGAAGTCCCAAGGAGGACAAATGACTTAAGTCACCAGACCTTATGCAGGAACAAAGCTAGGATCTAGCTTCCTGGTACTGCCACAGCAGGCAGAGGCCTGGCCTGACTTGTCCCTATTTTCTTTAATCTTGACCTTGGGTTCCTGGTTTCCATTATCAACAATTATACAGGATTGTATCCTGATAGGGCATTTTGATTCCTTCACTGCCATGTACTGGGGTAAACAAAGGTGTGGGAGTCAAATTCTAATCACATCAAACTCAGAAGGTTTCGTCACTCCTGTAATAAGATGTACTTCATAAAGATTTTATAGTTTATCATTTTTTCATATTTTTTGACAGGGTCTCACTTTATATTCCAGGTTGGTTTTGAACTCCTAATCCCTCTGTTTTGAGCTCTCAAGGGCTGGGATTACAGATGTGCACTACTACAACTGGCATGGAATTTATCTATGTAACAGAGTGTGAGTGATCATTCCGTTCATTCAAATAATATTTGCACACCTGCTCTGTCACTTCTAGGTTCCCAGGCATAAACAGACACACTTTATTGCCTTCACAGATCGTGTGGCCCAGTAAGGGTAGAAGTAAAAAAAAAGCCATACAATTATTTAATTATACCTGTCATTATTGGATTTATATTTGTGCATGAGGCTGATAAAACATTATGGCAGTCTACAAAGAGCTATGGGTTCCTTTCTAATCTTAGCTCTTCCATGGAATCTTATAGTTCATTTTTATTATGTCTCACTTTGTTTAAGAAATGTGGCATATTTTATACTACATTGTCAAAAATGTCACATTGTTCTTTATCCAAAGCAAATGAAAATTTCCTTGCAACCAGTTCCCTTTCTGAAATAGCTACGGATCTGAGCAGACACAGGCGAAGGTAATGTATCTTCTATTGTGACTGCCTCAGCAATTCTTCATCTTCCCTCAGTTTTGTATTAAGAACTAATGGCTGGAGAGTCCTTCCTGCTGTGTCTCGGTTTGTGGAGGATTGCTGCAGGCAGAGCCTTTACAGGAGTGTGTGAAGATCCCAATGCCAGTGTTGCAGCTCTTGTTTTTTCTGTAGGTGTTTCTGTCAGGGCATGCCAATGTTCTAATTTTACAGAGCAAAGCAGGAAAGGTGATGAAGCTCATGTAAGGACAGAACTGCTGTCTATTGGCTTGAGGAAGTTTTCACAGGAGACAGTGAGTCTGAAAATTAGACTTGAGTTAGAATTTCACTGGCTTCTACCCATCCACCAATCCATGCACCCATCACTCATCCATTCTCCCATCTCCCATCCATCCATCCATCCATCCATCCATCCATCCATCCATCCATCTATCCATCCATCCATCCACCCATCCATCCTCTCATCCATCTCCTGCTCCCATCCATATATCCATCTTTCATCTACCCATCCATTAATCTCCTTTCTTTCCCATTCATCTACCCATTCTCTTCCATCCATCTATCCACTCATCCTCTCATCCATCCTCCCTCACAGTCATCATGAATCTATGTATCCATACATCCAGTCACAATATTTGCATATCTTTGCTATATAAATTCCCTGCTAGACACCGAAAATTCTCTTAAAGAACAGAACAGATGAGTTTCAACCCCTATGGGCCTTGAATTTTTTGGCTTGGACTTCTGTAAGTGAGTAAATAAATAAGACTGCTTACAATTGAGATAAAGACAATGAGAAAAAACACCAAAGTTGTGGAATAAGATTAATTTGGTGGTAGCGAAAGCAAGGGATTTTTTTATTTTTATAGTGTATTTATGACAAGTTTTCTTTGAAAATTCTGTTCTGTGTCTCCGAGTTTATGCCTCTTTTTTTCTTTTAGAAGCACTCTTATTTACATATCCATCCTCCCATGTTCCTCCCAACCCCCCAACCCACCTCTACTCCCTCTCCAGGGATAGTGAGGTCCTCCATGGGGACCGTCAAAGTCTGTCACATCATTTGGGGGAGGGCTCAGGCCCTCCTTCCTGAATCTGGGCTGAAATAGTATCCCTCCATAGGGAATGGGCTCCCGAAGTCCATTTGTGCTCTAGGGATAAACTCTGGCTCCACTGTAAGAAGTCCCATAGACTGCTTTGGCTTCCTAGCAGAAGCCTTTGGCACCCACATTCAGTGGGCTTGGTTCACTCCAATGCTGGTTCCCCAGCTTTACACTAGAATCTCCATGCTGTCACTAGGTCAGGTCAACTTTTCTTTCTTTCTTTCTTTCTTTCTTTCTTTCTTTCTTTCTTTCTTTCTTTCTTCCTTCCTTCCTTCCTTTCTTTCTTTCTTGATTTTATTTTTTATTATGTTTACAGTCTTCTGTCTGCGTGCCAGCAGAGGGCACCAGATCTCATTCAAGGTGGTTGTGAGCCACCATGTGGTTGCCGGGAATTGAACTCAGGACCTCTGGAAGAACAGTTAGTGCTCATCTCTTCTGCCCAGGTCAACTGCTTCTGTGGGTTTCTCCAGCACCATCTTTGCTCATCCCTCCTCCCTCTCTGCGACTGGATTCCAGGAGTATGGTTCAGTGCTTAGCTGTAGGTATCTATTTCTGCTTCAATCAGCTACTGGATGAAGACTCTAGGAATGGTAACCAAGGTAATCATCAGTCTCATTATAGGGGAAGGGCATCAAAGGCAGCCTCTCCACCACTGCCTAGATTCTTAGTTGGGGTTATCCCTGTGGATACCCTAACACTTAAAGGTACACTTAAATTGAATCCCCAAAGAAAAGACAACATCAGCTGAGTTGGGGCCTAGTGCAAGGGCTTATAGCCATGTAAAGGCTCTGAGAAAGGAATGGATATGGTGTAGAGGAGAAGCAAGGTGTGTAGAGAGTAGAGGGAAGAAGTAGTGTTAAGATCAGGGTGGGGCGGGGGGGGGGTGGCTGGAAAGGACACAGGGATGGAGCACCTGAATATTTGATATTCCAGAGCCAGGCAGCTTGGACCTTATTATAGGACAAGTTACTCTAGGGAGGGCTTATTTTTTCATATTTTCTTACTTCTTTGAGAATCTTGTTCAGTCCATTTGATCATAGTCTATGATCAAATGGACTGAACGACTCCCACAACTCCACAACTCCTCCCAGATCCACCCTCCTTCCTTGTTCACATAATTGAAAAAATTATCCTTGTCCATATAATTGAAAAAATTATCTCTCCAGGACAATTTGTGCTGCTTACATGCTCTGCGATACGTGGCCATTCACTGGAGAATATTAAACATACTGAGATTACGTCCTTGAAGAAAACTGGTTTTCCATCTCCCAGCAGCTATCAATTGTCAAACTTCATGCTCACCTCCTCTCTCTGTGTTGGGATTTTGTCGAATGTAAATTTGCACAGGTTTTGTGCATGCTGTCTCATAAACTGTCAGTTCATACGAGCAGCTGTGCTCTGGGTCTGGAGAACACTGCCCTTGCAGTCATCACCTCCTCTGGCTCTCACGATCTTCTGGCTCCTCTCTTGCAGTGATTCCAGAGCCTTGTGCCTTATGATATAGATGTCCCACTGGACACTCTGCAGTTTTTTTATTCTCCGCACCTTGACCAGTTGTGAGTCTCTGTGTTAGTCAACATCTACTGAAAACAGAAGCCTCTGTGATGAGGGTTGAGTGATGCATTAATTTGTGGGTAAAATGACATCTCATTTAGAATTGTATTAATTCTGTCCCACTTAGCAGAGTGATAGTATTAGGTTCTCCCATCTGGTAGGGCTGGGCTTCCTAGACTTTTTCCATTTGAGATTCCTTTTACTCCCCAAAATTTAACCCTGGGAGTTAAAATTTTATGTAAAAAATTTTCAATGTAACCTTGGCATATAAAACAGGTATACAAAGAAGAAATTTGCTGATAAAAATCATAACAACATTTATTTTTTAAAACAATTCTTTGATATAGATATAATTTTATCACTAGTTAAAATACAAAAGTTAATTTTTACACTAAAGTGATGCACTTATTTATTTTTACACAAAGAATTAAATTGTGGCTAAATACTTGGTCTGGCAGGACAGGAAGCATCTTCAGCATTTCCCATCCTTTTGTAATCTGAAGCTTGGCTGGAATGTTGCATGACAGGACCAGGACAGAGACAGAACATTGAGTGAGATGAACCCAGAGGCTGTGGAGGAAGGATGTAGACAGAGGATGGTTGTATGTAGAATGGATTGAATGACAGTCATGCAAGAACCACAAAATGTCACAGCCTGAAGAAACCTTGCATGCCCACAATGTTAATTACTCAAGGAAAATAACCACGACATTCTCCACTTCTGCTTACATTTGCAATGCCTCCCTAGTAGAAACCAAAGAAAGACTTGTTTCCTGATGGAGGCATGGCTCAAGACCTGGAGTGTATGAAAGGAATTCAGCTTGAATTGGTCTAGGCAGGAAGAAATGTGATTGGTGGACAGGATGAAACAAAGAGAAGACAGACCTCAGGCTGCGTGAGGATTAGGTGCAAATGTGTTTCGTGTGTGTGTCAGTCATCTGATTTCTTTGAAGGAAGGATTTGCCTTCTTTGGGGCTGGTTTCAACATCAGGCTTAGTTTTCTTTGGTGCTGGTGTGTTGGTAGGAATCATCCATGTAGGACTGTATATCAGCATCTGTAGAAAACAAACTCCTGTTCCCACTGTAGCAACATTAAGTCTTGGTGTGTGTTCTCTGCCATATGGTGTTGATTGTGTTCCTATCACTGAGACATTCTTGTGGACAGAGATGAAGGATGTGAACTGGCCAGGGTCAGGTTTGAACTGTTGGGGGATACTATCCCACCTAAACCTTAGGGACGGCAAGTGGGAGGTTCACAAAGAAAAACGGGTGTGTTGTGACTGACAGACATAATATATGCTAGGAAGGAGGAAATAACAGACCCCAAGGTCCCCATGAAATCCAATTCTGGGTCTTATCTGCCAAGCATAAACTCTCCTATCCCAGTAACTGATTCCTTGAACACCAGAGTGGAGGGTATAATGTGACCCTCAGAAGGTAGAAGTGATATTTTTTATTCTTCTTTGCTTGTATTTGCATTAAGCCAGAAACCTTTGGAATCAAAAGTTGGGTAGCTCAGTCTTCTCAGTGTACTGGGGGGAGCAAGATGGTGGAGAATGGCGTTGAAGCTATTTGGTTTGTTTCTTCACTAAAGCAGGCATTTCTTAAGGCTTCTGAATGGCTGGTAGGTTCCTTAGACAGCATTTTCTCCTGGTATCATAGGCTCATTAGTACCATGAGACAGCTTCAAATTCTATTATCTAAACTAGTATCAGTTCATTAAAAAAACAAAAAAAACCCAGAAACACAAGGCCTGGAGCATCGAATCCAGAAGGGTCCTTGTGCCAGCCTTGCATTTTTATTCCTGTCAATCATGTGTTGAGTACCTTCCTGCTGCCCTTGCTAAGTTTGCTGAACAAACCAGCTGTTCCTTTCTCCACCTATGTTTAGTTTCCTATGGGAACTGTTATTGGCCCAGGTATTATTTTATATTTTAATTCTCGAGTTTGAAAATCCCTCTGAGGACCCAGGTTCATGGTGAGATGCTCAATTCATCCATGACTCACTCTGTATCTCTAAAACATATAACCATAGGTATCTGTCTTGGCTTAGTCACAAAACTCAGACATCACTTGACTCTGTGGGTCCCCAGAATTTACTTTCCTCTGAATCTATGAAGGTGTCCAATATTTTGATTCTGAGACGCACCCCCACACATGCATTGTATATTTGGTTCCCAGTGGGCAGCATGGTTTTGAGAGGTAGTATAAACTCTAGGAAGTGGAGCCTAGATGGAAGAAGTAGGTCATTGGTAGCAGGTCCTCTCTCCATGTTGCCTATCTACCATGAGTTGAATATGGGCTCCACCACTCTTCTGCGATGGAACTACATTGTGAACTGAAGCAGAACATCTTTTTCTTTGTTTATGTCAGGTTTTCCATAACAATGATGGGAAAGCTGGTTAACACACAATGTACACATGTTCCTCAACGGAGCATTACCCATAGGATGAGGACTCAGGTTGGAGGAGCCACTTAAGTATATGTCCTGATGAAGATACTCTGGGTTCCATTAGTCTTGCCTGTAAATTCAGATTCCAGCATTTACTATGTCTTGAGCAGATTACTAAAGTCTCCCAAACCCCATATTCTTTATTATTATTGGTGTGTGTCTGATGTATATCTGAATGTGGTATATGGCTGTATGGTGTAAGTGCATGTGTGTGGGCACGTGTACTCAGAGGTCAGAGGAAGGTATTGGGTGTCCTCTTCTGTCGCTCTCTGCCTTATTCCATTGAGACAGAGTCTCTTTCTAGCCTGGACTATGATGGAAACCAGCAACTTCCAACAACTCCCATCTCTACACTGCACAGAGTGGGTCACATGTGTGCACAGTCGTACCTGGCTATTATCCAAGTGCTGGGATCTGAACTCAAGTCTTCATGTGTATGCAGCAAGAATTCTTTTCTACTAAGCCATTTCCCCAGCCCCTCATATTCCTTATATTGAAAATGAACAGATTCATACAAGCATTCTTCTCCCTAGGCTGCAGAGAGGGTGAAATAAAATGCAAGCAAAAGTCTCAGTATTGTGGCCAGGAGCTTCCTAGGAGTTTTGTGCACACTCAGAATACTGGTGGTGGTTCCCAGGAACACCCAAGAATGTGCCGTTCTAGACTATTCAGAGCTCAGTTATTGCAAGGTGGACTCCACTCACTTACAGCTCCCTCTGTCCACCTCTCTGCAGAGCCTCCAGTATGAAGCATTCGAGCTTGTACTAGAAATTTCTGGAATCACGTAGCCTTGACTTTTGCTGCCCTGAATTCATTGACTAGCCCTGACACTTTCATCTCCTCTAATGCAATAGATTCCTCCTCTGGTCAGTATCTTTCATTGAACAAGGGTTAGGTGAAGTAACACTTATTGGGCATTTAGCCCATGGTGGCTGGCATAGGGTAACACAACAATGAAACTCTAGCTGCTTATTTTACTCCATGGCCACTTCCAAAATTTGTGTCAAGCACTTGTCCTAGTGACCACAATGAGAATGTCATTTATGATGATGAGAGATATTTGAGCCACCAACACACACTCCTCAGTTTTTTTTTTTTTTAAGTCGCCACTACTCACATTCATCATCCCAATTTTTCACTATCTGGCAAAATAATTTATTAGATCAAGTCTTTGGTCTTCTTTTTAGATGAATTAATGTCAATATTTTTAGACAAGAAAAACATTTTCTCATAGATCCCATTTATTACCTGCTATTCACTATCTTTTCCTCTTTGCTAATCTGGTTTGATGCTTAAAATAGATGTTAGAAGCCAAAGTTGTTCATCTTTGAGGCAATTTTCTATGGACTTATTTGAGTTCATCACCATTATTGCCATACACTTGGGGAACATTTTTTCAAAGACCCTATTATTTAATCCATACAGTGGTCTAGCATGTAAAGATGTTTTGGTCCCCACTTTTCAAGGTGCATCTGCACAAGAGTTAAGTAATATGCCCAGGGCCAAGGAGAAGCCAGTGTTTCATCTTTGGATATATTTTTTTGTTCTGCTGTTCCTGGGGCCCTTGTTGAGTTTGGTGTGAGCCTTCCCTGTGATGGGTTGGCAGGTGGCAAAACCATTACAATTGACTACCTGAGGAGCCCAGGAACTCCATAGCTTCACTGTTGACTGGCATTTTTTGCTCTTAGCTTAATGTTTCCTTTCACCGCTAGAGGGGAGCTGAGTTCTGCAACCCCACCACAGGCCCATACATTTGTGTTTATTTATTTACTTTTATGAAAAAAGTATGACATCAAACATGAACACATAAATAAGAAAATAAGCCTTTACAAAATCCTCTGTGTATGTATGTGCATGTATGTGTGAATACACATGTCACATAGTGCATTTGGAAGTCAGAACACGACCTTG
The DNA here is from genome assembly GCF_003668045.3 of Cricetulus griseus. Taxonomy (NCBI): domain Eukaryota; kingdom Metazoa; phylum Chordata; class Mammalia; order Rodentia; family Cricetidae; genus Cricetulus; species Cricetulus griseus. The sequence continues at coordinate 69,883,643 of NC_048600.1, forward strand.
TGTATTAGTTCTCACCTTCTGCTTTGTTTGAGACAGGGTCATCTATTATTGTTCACTGCCTACATCAGGCTGGAGGCATTTTTCTATCTCCATTGCCCCTCTCCCCACAGAATCTCTAGGATTATGGTTGTGGTCCCTCCTTTTCAGCGTGGGTCTTCTGAGGACCTAAGTAATGTGCCCAGGGCTAAAGAAAAGCCAGTGTTCCATCTCTGGGTATGATTTTGCCTTGCTGTTCTTGGGGACCTTTGTGGCATGTGGTGTGAGTTTTCCATATGATGGGTTTTTATTAGGGCAAAGCCATTGTGTCTGACTACCACATCTGGCTTTTCATCTTAGGTTCAAACTCAGGTCCTCACAGCAAGTGCTTTACCTCTGAGCTATATCCCCAGGCAGTTTTTACCTTTTAAGTGATCTCAGCACTGGGGGATAGCTACTCACAATACACCAATAATTGAGTTTCATCTGTGTACCCCACACTGGCCAAATCAGCATTTCTTCTTGGGTACTTGCAATACTCTGAGATTCTGTATATCTAAGGTGGAATTCATAATTGACTCCTAGGTGATTGTCCAGGTCTCTCTATCCCAGTGACTGGCTCCCTTGTTTGGTCTCTTAAGGAGGAAACACTTAGGACTGTCATTCACATGCACTCCCATATGACAGTCACATCAATTTAACCTTTCAACCATCATTAGTGCTGTCTGTTTCCTGCTATATCCACCTTCCTGGTCAAGCCTCACATCACTTCCCGCTTGGACTTCTGCAATTGACATCAAGCTGGCTATATATCTACTCCAGCCTTTTCCATTCAGCCAAAGTGAATTCTGGGATACTCATGACCCTGTGTTTCCTATCCCCACTTCAGAACCACCCCTGTGTACCTCTTTATTGTTTTTTTTCCTTTGATTTTGGAGACATGTTTTTGAGGCCCATCATGGTCTGGTCCCCGACTCTCTCAGGCTCATCTTCTACCATGTTTGTCTCTGCATTTTCTTTGCTCAAACTTGCTCTTCAGTTAGCTCTCTGTGACAAGTGATCTAATCAAATTGTAAAAAGGAAAAGCTTATGTTAGCTTGTGATTTCAGAGGTTTCAGCCCACAGTTTTTTGACTGGCTCTGTGTCTTGTAGAACACAGAATATCACAGCGAGGGTGTGGTGGAGTAAGTCATCTTAAAGTGACCAAGAAGCCACAGAATGAGTAAGGGGCTGAAGTGAGTTATCCCTCTCAAGGGCATATCCTCAAGCATCTAACTCCTCCACTTGGCCCCACCTCAAAAGCAGCTCTGTGGGCTGGCTACCTCCCTCATCACACATGTCTTTCAGGAATCCTTTGGATGTGATCACCTCACCTTCTTGCCCTAGGCGTCATTCACTGTTTCTACCATAGACATTTTGTCTGTAACAGTTAACAGTCTCTGTCTAGAAGTGTTTCCTACCTCTGTCTACTCTCCATTGGGGTCTTGAGTTACAACTTCTACAGAGGTGGGCTGGAGGCAGGGCTCAGTGGCTGAGAGGATATATTTCTCTTGCAGAGGAATTTTTAGTTCCTCCACCCCCTTGAGTTCATGAATGACTCAGATTCTGTTAAAATACATCATTCAATATCCATGTTTGTATTATTTCTGCATTTTCTCATACCATTAATTTCTAGTTTAATTCCATTATGATCTGATGAAATGCAAGAAATTATTTCAGTGTTTTCTATTTGTTAATGTATGCATGGTTTATGGCACAAATTATGATCTGTTTTAGATAAATTCTGCAAGTTGATGAAAATAATGTACGTTCTACAGGGGTTGGATATATTATTCTGTAGATGTCTGTTGACTCCACTTGATCTTTGGTATACTTCAGCTCTGACAATTGTTTTCTAGTCTTTGTCTGGATGATTTATCTTTTCATGACAGTGGGGGTATTAAAGAGTTATACTGATACTGTGTTGGGGCCTATTTGTTTCTTCAGATCCACTTGTTAATGAAATTCAGTATACCAACCTTCGATATACATATGTGTATAACCATGATATCATCTTGGCAAAGATAACCTAGGAGTTGGGGGGAAGAAGATTATGAGTTACAGGTCAGGTTAGGCTACATGCAACACGCTGCCTCAAAACAAGCAACAGAAATATAGATTCTCTTTACCTTCTTTGTCTCCTTTGATTTTGGCTTTTTGTCTGTCTGGTTGGGTATTATTACTCCTACTTCCTTTTCTTCCCTTTAGTCACATTTGTATATATATTTGCTAGCAAAGTGTGTTTCTTGCAGGCAGCAATTATTGGATCTTATTTAATCTAGCAGCCATCTTGGATCTTTCTGCTTATTAGTATATATCAATTCTATAAAACAATGTATTTTATTATGATATTTTCCAATATGTATATAGAGTACTTTTATCATTTTTACTTCCCATTTGATCCATATTTAAACCCTCATTCTGTTGTTGATTCCTTTCATCTTCCTTAATATCTCTCTTTCTAATGTCATCTCTTTAAGCTTTTTAATTCCACATATGAAAGAAGGTAGGTACTACTTACCTTTGCCTGGCTCACTTTGCTTAACAAGCGACCTGCAGTTCCATCTATTTTCTTTCAAAAATACTTCTTTTTTCTTCAAGGCTGATATTATTCTATTGTGCATACATTTTCCTAGTCCATTTATTCACTGATGGGTACCTACGCTGATTGCATACCTCAACTATTGTGAGTAGTGCCTCAGTAAGTGTGTATATGCAAGTGTTTACATTGTATGCTGCTCTTGATTCCTTTGGTCAAATACTCAGAAATAATATAACTGGATCAGCTGTTTATTCCTTTTTTATTTTTTTTGACAAACCTCCACACCAATTTCCATAGTGGCAGTACTAACTTACATTTCTATTAGTGGTATATGAGGTTTCCCTTCCCCTGTAACCTTGCCATCAGTTCTCAGTTCCTTGTCTCTTGACTTCATGCTCATCATCTGTGAGATCCACTTCTGAAACCATACTTGTGTGTGTGTATGTGCATGTGTGCACATGTGTGCATGTGTCCATAAGTGTGTGTCTGTGTGTTCATGTGCAGAGGGCATGTGTCCATATGTGTGTGTCTGTGTGTTCATGTGCAGAGGGCCAGAGGTCAACATCAAGTTTCTTTATGTATCTTTATGTATAGTCCACCTTAAAAAAACATCTCACTAGACCCCAGAGCTCTGTTTCAGATAGACTGGCTGGCCAGCAAGCTCCTGGGATCTGCTTGTCTCCATCCTCTCTCAGCACTGGGGTTACAGACACATGTGACTACACCAAACTTTTACACCAGTCCTGGAGATCTGAACTCGGACTTCATGCTTGCACACCGAGCATTTTAACCACTGAGCCACACTCATATCCTAAGCCCACTATAATCACACTCTTAATAGCTGGTATGTGCCATGTCCTATGCTGGGGATGACACTGTGCAGCAGGTGGACCTGGGCTCACAGGCTTCTTTGGGTGGGTGAAAAGGACACACATAGGCAAGCCAACATGTGATGAATGTAATGCAGGGAGCTTTTCTGTCTGGAGAGTGTAATACACAGGACTGGGTGTAGGTGTGAGACAGTGCAGGCATAGTAAGCATCAGTCTTTATCTTGGCAGTGTACAGGAATAGTGATTCTTTCTCCTTTGTCCTTTTGGAGATTGCATGCTAGCTAACTCATTGGCTTCAGATCCATGCTCAAACAGCTTGTCAGAAGTCCTTTTTCTCAAGATAGCAGAATCTCCCTCAACACAACCTCAGGGGATCTGGCTCTTGGGAGAATCTGCCCTCCTCCTATGTTTCATCCTATTATTAAGTAATTGTTTATTTGGCATCTGGTTCTGCTTGTAGGCCAGAAGGGCATAGATTACATCTGTCTTCTTCGTTGTCTGATATCTGCCCTGAATATAGTAGCTACTCAGTATGTATCTATTGAGTAAATCAATAAAATGATGAGAGATCACACTGACATCTAGTATGTGTTTGGAAAAATCAGTGAATTCTGAAGATTTGTGAAAAGCCTTGTTTGGAGTTTTAAAGGCCAGGAATTGACCTCATGTTATGAAGGAGGAAAACCTAGCTCGGGGATTGGTGGGAGCTTGGATAGGGTACTTGGCCGGTGTTCTCTTAGACCACAAGGTTCTTTTTGCAATAGCTCTGGCTGTTTGAACTGAAATGAGGTAAGTTCTTGGAGACTGTGCCTCTTATGGTATGGTCTTTGCCTCTGTAGTACAACTCCAGGTAAGCTGGGGAGTGCCGGGGGTGGGGGTGCCCTTTCTCCTCTGCCTGCTCTGTGTTTAGGATCTCTGTGATCCTACAATGTGTCCTTGTGTTTCAGCCAGCCCTGCTGATGCTCTTGTCATTTTGAAAGGGCTGTGCGATTGGCAGATCTAACCAAGACCTCATTTGGCAAAATGATCTAAGTGATCTGCAGCATGGAACGTGACAGTAATATTAATGCAGGTGTTTGCTGAGAGCCATTCACATTGTGAAAGCAGAAGTAGGCAGATGTTATAACTGAGGGACAGGGATGAGTCCCCTGGAGCATGTGAACTCAATGGGCCCAGGGAACTCAGATAAACTGTTACAGTTTGAATATGAAATGTCTCTTACCGGCTTGTGTGTTTGAGTCCTCAGTCCCCAGCTGATGGTGGGGGTTTGGAAGGCAGTGGAGCCTCACTGAGGAAGTGGGGGCAGACCTTGAGATTCATAGCCAGGCGTTATTTCCTGTTCCTTGTCACTTCCTGGTCCATTGAGATATGAGTAAGCATCTTCATGCTCCTGTCACTGTAACTTCTCTGTCATGATGGATTCTTGTCTTGAAAACAGGAAGGCATTGGTAGAGTACCAAATTCCCCCAGAAAGTCAGCTCCCCACTGCCTTTTTAAGCTGAGGAATTTTCCTGGGATGGGATTGGAATCAGGTGATCTATTATTTCAGGAGTGACCCTTGGCAGGGCTCCTGGGCACTTTATATTCCTGTGGTAGCTTTCCTAATGTGGTAAGAACTTCCTGGGGTAGGAGGAGAGCAGAGAGCTCAGGAGATGGGGTTCCATGACGGAAAAGATGGCATTCCAAAGGCCAGGTTTCTTTGGAGAAGGGCTGCTCTGCTCTCTTCTACCCTGCAATTCACTGTCCTTTTTGACCCTCCTGTTTGTCCTAAGTCTTACCTGGCTGTGTCTAATTAGACATCAGGAACAGTTGGGCAAGGGAGGCATGGGTAGGTGATAACCTGTGCAAGGGGACCTGGCCTGATTGAATCCCTGGAGGACTCTAGGAGGCTTGAATCTCCACATTCTTCTCTGAGAAGCATGGGTACTTAGGCTCCTGCAGCATCCAAAATGATTCATTTATGCACGAATCCCTTCCCTGGTGTAAATCAAGTTCCATTTTGGTCATAGTCTCCACATGGCAGTTGGGAAACCATTTCAGCACTCTGTCATTGTGATCTCAGACCATGAAGGCAAAGCAGAAAGGGTAACAGGATCCTTGGCTATCTTCAGAAGGCAGGGGTTGGGCCTCCTGGGAAGAATTGGTGCAGGGCTGTATGAAGGAAGGTGTGAGCCTACCATGACTCTGCTGCCCAATCTGTAGTTCCACCTGACAGGGATTTAAAACAATTTTGTCACACTTTATCAGAGCATAAGGCACACTGGTTATCGATACTTGGCAAAACTCAGCACACTTGCCTTCTCACACACCCACCTTCTCTCTATAGGTCAGATGACATGTCAACCCTACCTTCTATGTAGCCTCAGAGCCTGTCTCAGTATGCCACTCCCAGAAGAACTGTCCATAAGCTGGAAGTTGTATATACTTTGAAAGAATCTGTATTGGTTCTTTGGGAGTCCTGTAACAAAATGCCAGGAGATGGGCAGCCAAGACAACAGACTATGTCATATGATAATGCTGGAGACATGAGTCTCAAGGTATCAGCAAGCCCATGCTCTCCCAGGGAAAAATTAATCTTTTTTTCTTTGAGTAGTCAGTGATGATGTGTGGCTTGGTGATACACTTATCCAGTTTCTGCCTCTGCCTTCCCATGGCCCTGTCCCATATACATATGGGCCCAAAGTTTCTTCTTTTCATTAGGATTGCAGTCCCATGCTACCCGAGTACAGCTTCACAGCAACTTGACAACAGAGACCCTTATCTAGACAAGGTTACAGTTGTAGGTTTCAGAGGGACATACATTTTGGTGGGGCACACCTCAACATAGTGTGAGATCCACGGCTACCCCATGCTGACCTCACATGTGGCAGTTGAGAAATCTGGGGCCCAGGGGCAGGAAGTGATTTGATGACCATCAGGATGCAACCAGCAGGCATGAGGCAGAGCTCGGAATTCCAGACCATTTTTTTGTGCTATATTTAAATGAAGCATTCAAATCAATATTTTTCCTCTTCCCCAACTCACACAATGTAGTTTCATGGTTTAATTCTGCAAGTCCATGCTCTCCATGGTAACAAGGCTGAGCCCACAGAAATGGTATGTTTTTGTTAGGGTTATTATTGCTGTGCTGAAACACCATAGCCAAAGGAAAATTGGGGAGGAAAGGGTTCATTTGGCTTACATTTTCACATCCCTGGAGGAAGTCAGGACAGGAACTCAAACAGGGCAGGAATCTGGAAGCAGGAGCTGATGCAGAGGCCATGGAGGAGTGCTGTTTCCTGGCTTGTTCCTCATGGCTTTCTCAGTCTGCTTTCTTATAGAACCCATGACCACCAGTTCAGGGGTGGGTGGCTCCACACACAATAGACTGGAGCTTGATCACTAACTGGGAAAATGCCCTACAGGCTTGCTTTATAGCCTTATCTCATGGAGGCATTTTCTCAACTGAGGTTCCCTCTGCCCTGATGAGTCTAACTTGTGTCAAGTTGGCATAAAACTAGCCAATGCACGGTGATTTTTGCTTTCAGTTATTATTATTGTGTTTCTGTGTGCATTCTACAGTGCACATATGGAAGCCAGAGGAAGTTTGTGGGCTCTGTTGTCTCCTTCAATTTTTGCATGAGTTCTGAGGCTTGAATTCAGATCATCAGGCTCCATGGCAAGTACCTTCTCCTGCTGAGCCCTATCACTAGCCCAAGACTTTTTATTTATAGTGCATTCAACGAGATAAGTACTTGTTGTTTGTTTTATTTTGTGTTTTGAGACAGGAACTCAGTTTTTAGACAAGACTGACTTCACACTCGCCTCAGCCTTCTGAGTGCTGATTTACAGGGGCACACCACTACGTCTGCCTGGGACTGGGTTTTAAAAAGTGTCACTGTCTTTCAGAGTTTCGACATGTTGTATGCTAATTGTCCCTCACCTGGTTCCCACATACCCTGAACTCATAGGACTCGATGCTCCATGAACTTTAGATGAATTTTATGCGTAATGAGGCATGATCAATGAGAAACCATTGACTCTATTGCTTGTAGGGAGTTTTCTGTAGGGACTGCCAGTCAGCTCTGTCCCTTTAGCCTCTCCCAAATAACCACACTGAGACTTATTAATTTTAAATGCTCAGCCAATAGCTTAGGCTTATTGCTAACTAGCTCTTTAACTTTAATTAACCCATGTTTCTATCTGTGTTCCACCATGTGGCTCAGTACCTTATCTCAGTACAGCATGATATTAGTTCTGGGAACTCCACAAGTTATCTTAATGTTTGAGTAATTTCTCCAGCCCCTAACATTCCCCTTTCACTAGACCAAATCATTTTCAAAATTACACTACCACTCCCAGATAACTCCTAGACAGCTTTATTTTTATAGTTCTAGGGATTAATCCTGTGGCTTTGTGCATGCTAGGCAGGTACTTTGCCATTGAACCACACCTCAGCTTCTTTAGTAGCTTTAAAAGGCCTTATTTATATGATTTACATACTGTAAAGTTTTAAGCATAAAATACTGGGATTATTAATTTATCAGATTTGTGGTACAGCCATCAGGTCAGAAGGTTCCTCAATGATTTGTGCACTGAAGTATGCATGAGCCATTCAAAAGAATGGGAAGTGTGGTTCCAGGTATCAGGGGTATGAGTAGAAGTGTAGCTATGGATACATAGAGATAGTGTGTGGAGGAGTATTGTGCTGGGTATAAAATGAGAAGAGATAAATGACACCCAAGGTGGGATAACGGAATGAACATGTCATATACATACAGTAGGTGTGTTTGGGAAGTCACCGACTGAGTATCTGTTGCCTGAGAGTAGGCTGATGGTGATGAATTAGGTTAGGACAGTTCTTCCCTTTGTCTTGCAGAAGGGATCCCACAGGACCTTGAAAACAGGCTGCCAGGAGCCAGTGTGCTGAATTGGAGGATGCCTCAATTCTTTAAGAGTATTCTGTCTTGGTTTACTTGTGTTTCATATGTGAACAAGTGGGTTTCTCCCATAGAGACCCTGCTAATTCTTCTATTTTTGTCACGTATGTTCTATTTCAACTTCCTATTTTTTGTCCCATGCACTGCCTTCTGCCTCCCCTTCTAGTGGCTTCTCCTGTCTTGGCACTGAAGATACCATGGCAGTGTCCAGTTTACTTAGGACAGATGTTGGCATTTGTCTGATAGTTCTATATGGATCAGTCCTTTGCTGAATTGATTTTTTGAGGCACTGACTTTTGCTGCCAGCTTTTGAGCCCTCACGGTTTCCACAGATCTTTGACTTTTCTTTGATTTCTGCATTGACCTCTTGGGCGTCTATTTCCCTGTACATCATAGTAAATGGCTCACAGCTACCCTCAGCAGGGCACAGGCCCCCCCCAAGAGAAGGACAAATTTTAATAATAACAATTGTGAGCATTTTAGCCTCCTCAAAGGCAAGGCTGAGGTAATGGAAGACATTCTACAGTTATTATTTGATACTACATATATTGGTTTTCTTCCCCTCTAAATCATTGCCTGGGGCTTGATGTGAAATTGGTTTTTACCCTCCTCACTTTTATTGCAGCCTTCAATGCTCTCATTCCATATTTAACTTTTCTGCAATTCAGCACCTGCTCAGCATACTTCTCTCCCAGGCATTTAGTGTGGGACACCTGCATTTTGATCTAGCTGAACAATGGGGACTCAGAGTGTCCTCGATGCCTAGCCTTCTAGAACTTTCTCTCAGTCTTTGTGAGGGCCAGGAAACCTGAACCCCAGTAAGACTGCTCCTGAACTCTATTAAATATAGGGGTCAAGAGTGGGCTTTAGAATCCAGGCTCCCACTTTGAATCACAGCTCTCCTACTTACCTGCTTTAGGCAATGCTATACCTAAAGTTCTGTGCCTCAGGCTCCTCCTTTCTAAAATGGAAGGTATACTATTGGAGGGTTTTGAAACAATTGGATTAGTCCCAGTAGGATGCCTGCACACACTAAACCCCATAAATGCTTTACTGAACACTGTTTTTCTTAGCTGTGTAGCCCTATTTCCCTTTCAGCATATTTGGGTAGCATCGGGAGGCCTGGGCTGTGTACCAAACATGATGGCTAAGTTTCTGTGTGACTTGTATCTGTCACTGCTCTGAAATTCAGCTCCAGCCTCAATTAAATGAGACTAATAGTCTCAGAACAGCCTTGCTCACTGCCTCTGGTTACACAGTGACATGATGGGTGTGAATGGGCTCTGTAAATGTTAAAGAGCTCCCTGTGGGAGCAGTGACAGGATTCTCTGTTCTGTGAAGGAATGACTTAGTGAAGATGATTCTTGGGTGAAGCAGCTTGCTTTCAGGGAATGAGCATCTTCTGTGGAAATCACCGTGTTCTTCCTGATGGTCCTCTTTCTGGGGTGTCACTTATCAGCATCAGGATTCTTTGTTACCAACAGCAAACAGCAAACAAATGCTGATCACTTATGTAGTAAGGACCTTATTGAATGAGATTGAGTAGCTCACAGATTGTCCTGGAACACTGCAGAATAAGGAAACTATGGAACACTGAAGAAAGCCACCCAACAGAACTGACCTAGAAGGGGCACAGTGGGGACCACTGATGGTATTCAAATGCAATTGAGGTGTAGTGTGAGGCCCAAAGTGAGTAAAAGGAGGCAAAGGAAGCTTCCAAGGGTCAGGTAGTAAACAAAACTCACAAGTCTCAGAAAGTTCACAAAATCTGCAAAATTCACAAACTCCTTCCTTGTTTAAGTTGTTTTTGCCAGGTATTTTATCACAGAAGCAGGAACATAAGTGGTACATTATTAATTAGTATTGTCAACCTGACACAGCTAAAAGTTCTCTGGGAGGAGAGGCTTTGGTGGAGGAATTGTCCAGATCAGATTGACCAGTGGACATGTCTGCTGGGGTTACTTTGATTGCTAATTTCTGTAGGAGTGCTCAGATCACAGTGGGTAGCACCATTTCCTGGTCAGCTGATCCTGGGCTGTATAGGAAAGCTAGATAAGTATGCACATTTAAGCATCCTCCTCCATGGTTCCTGCCTCCAGGTTCTGGCCTGGAGTTCCTGCCCTTTCCTTAAGAATGGATTGTGGCTTGCAAGTGTAAGCCAAAGAAACCATCTCTTCTCTAAGGAACTCAGAGTGTTTTATCATAGCAACAGAAAACCAAACTAGATCATCATTCTATACTTTGTCTCCTTACTCTGTTGATTGTTTTGTTTGCTTTATCCCTTTATGACTTATTTTTTTCTTAAAAAAAGTTTTAGGGTTGGGAACATATTTTTTTTTTTCTTAAAAACAGTTTTAGGGTTGGGAACATAGCTCAGACAAAAGTTCTTGCCTTACAAACATGAGGACAAAAATCCTGAGTTTGATCTCCAGGATTCATATAAAAATATCCAGGTGTTTGATCTCCAGGATTCATATAAAAATATCCAGGTGTTGCTGGGCGTTGGTGGTGCATGCCTTTAATCTCAGCACTCAGGAGGCAGAGGCAGGCGGATCTCTGTGAGTTCAAGGCCAGCCTGGTCTCCAGAGCGAGTGCCAGGATAGGCTCCAAAGCTACACAGAGAAACCCTGTCTCGAAAAACCAAAAAACAAAACGAAACAACAACAAAAAAGATCCAGGTGTCAGTGCCAGGTATAGAGTACCTCTTTTTGAATTACAGGCAAGTGGGGGCTCTTGGATCTCTGAGCCATTTACAAGGCCATTTACCCTCCAGAACATGTTCTTGGTTACCCTCCAGAACATGATTTTAAGACCCTATTGCTGAGGACACCACATACTTGAATTATAGGACATGGAGTATTCAAGCTGGTACTTACTTGGAAGCTTCATCCTTATTGGCTTTTATAGTGCTAGAAGGTCTTATGCATGGTACCATTGAAGAAATGTAATCCACAGTCTTACCCAGCTATGAACTTTGTGAGCTGCAGTGATGACTGGTTTGGCAAGATATGGCCACTGATACAATAGTAGCATGAACATAATGGGAGTAACCATCCACTTTTATTATTCAGCTAAAGGGACACAGCAATAAATTGTGTCCTAAGTTCTTATCTTTATAATCACAGGTTAATGTACCTACAAACCCTCATTGATAAAGCTCCTTTCATTAAGTAGTTAGCAACTAATACAACTGGTCAGCATGCAGAGAATAAGAGACTGCGGAATGCTCAGCTCTAAACAGGACTTTGTAGTCATACTTCTCCCAAGGATTAAGGACCATTGAGGAAGAGGTGGCAATTGTAGGAGGCAGAGGCAGTGGATATCTTCAGTGAGTCATTATTTGCCAACATGACAGGACCATTTTTACACATAAATTCATAGCTACTGACTGCATTCACAAAATCTGGCAATCAATCCAGACAAAATTACAGCCTAGATGGGAAAGGGATCATGAAGTCCCACCCTTACGTGAGGAGTTATTGACAACTGATGGTCACTGAGGGAGGAAAGAGTCAGTTTTATTCAGGGATGTGGCTCCTGAGAGGTTACCCATGCCCCATTAGATGGCTACACACATGCTCATTCAGGTAGCACTAAGTAGACTCAGTGGGCTTTAAAAAAAAGCACATGAAGTTGGGAGGGAAAATTGGAGGAAAGAAAGTTTGGGGATGGATTTGATCAAAACATATTCTATATATGTATGAAATTCTCAACAATAAAAAAGTTGAACATATGGTGGCTTATGTCTATAACTCCAGCTCTCTCTCTCTCTCTCTCTCTCTCTCTCTCTCTCTCTCTCTGTGTGTGTGTGTGTGTGTGTGTGTGTGTGTGTGTATGCGTGCACGCATGCGTGCATGTTAGAGACAGACAGGAGCCTTCCAGATGATCTGGTCCCATTTGGCAATTGGTGCCATTATTATTGGAAGAAGTTATTGTCCATGCCCATATATCAAAGTGTGTCCTCTAGGTTTGCCTGGTTTCACAGACTGAGTTTGAAAACATTCCTTCCCTTCTTTAAGGATTCATTTTACCTTTAATGGTGTGTGTATATATGTGCACATGAGTGGAATGCCTGTAGAGGTCTGTGGATCCCCTGGAACTGGAGTTATAGGAGGGTGTGAGCTGCCTGGTGTTGGTGCTAGGGCCTGAACTCAAGAGCAGTAAGTTCTCTTAACCACTAGCATCTCTCCAGCCTTCCTTCCTTTCTTTTTTTTTTTTTTTACTTTATGTAATAGCTTAAGAAACAGTTTTGTTCTTTAAAATTCTAGTGAAAATTCATCAATGCCTCTGTCTGGTCCTAAGGTCTTTATTTGATGGGCAAATTTTTATTACTGCCTTGATTACTTATTGATTTGTTTAGAGTTTTAAAAAATCTTCTTTGTTCAGTTTTGGTAATCTCTCTCTCTCTCTCTCTCTCTCTCTCTCTCTCTCTCTCTCTGTGTGTGTGTGTGTGTGTGTGTAACCAATATATACATGTTATGTTTGTATTATCCATGTTTAGATCATGTAGATCACATGTCCTGGGATATTGGATTATTGTAAGATGTGGAATATTTTTCCAGTTGGATTTTATAGTATAGCTTTCCTGCTACTTCTTCAGTGAATACAGGTGTGTTTTGATCCAGGGTGCATTGTTTCCTTGGGTAGGGTCCTGTTTTCCCTGTAGCTCTCCCATGAGTGAGACATTTCAGTAAGGTATAGAACAGACAGTGTGTGGTTCGTGCCTTGGTTATTTCTCCTCTAGCTTTGTCACCAGTGGATGGTCTGATAGGCTTGGGAATTGACCTGTTCTCTGGTCTTATGTAGATGTAGTGTCCACATTCCTTTTGCTGCTTGTCCAAGGTGGAGCTTCTGGGGTACATGACTGGGAGTGGGTGTTCAACACTCCCTACTTTCTGTGACTACTTGGATCCTGAGTCATTGACTGGGATCATAAGGGTGTGGCCTATCCTCTGCTCTTGAAGTAAAATATTTGCTGAAGCCTGTGTATGGCTGGGTTGTACATGGAACAAGATACAGGTCAATGTTGGAGCATGTACATACATACTTGATATGTCATGGTGGGCTGCCTTACCATATATAGATCAATAACGAATAAAGTAAAAACCTAGGACCAGTTCAACAACAGCAGGAATTCAGGGGACTGAAATAGTATAAACCAAAAAGTTTTAAAAGATAGTTGAAAAAGTAAACAAGTTAAAAGAGAAGAAAATAAGAAGTAGAAAATACAAGTGGAATTAGACTACTCAAAAAAAAGAAAGTAAAAGTGAGGAGGTGAAAGTCATCATTATGATAAAAAGAAATAAAAAAGTTGACTATTAGGAGACAAAACAAGAATAAGAAAATGCATAGATATGTAAAGAAAAAGCCATATGGTTCACCAGCATCTCCATGTATATACCAGTCAGTCAGTTAGAAAATGGCCTTCATCTCTGGGATGAGCTAGAAACCTAGTGAAGTGGAAACTTCTAGGAATCTATGAGGTGACCCTAGCTGAGACTCCTAGCAATGGAAGATACAGAGCCTAAACCAGCCATCTCCTGTAACCAGGCAAGACTTTCAGTGGAGGGGTTGGGACCTCAACCTAGCCACATAATCTTTGACCTAAAATTTGCCCTGTCTACAAGATACGCTTGGGTAAAGGTAGTGCAGAAATTATGGGAGTGGCTAATCAATGACTGGTCCACTGTGGGACCCATATCATGAATGGGAATCCATACCTGACACTGCCTAGAGGGCCAGGACCCAGGGGCTGGACAGCCCAGAGACCTAAGATAAAACCAAACAAACATGATTGGCAAAAAAGTCAATGAAAGGATTCCTACTGATATTCTGCTATAATTATAGATCGTTGCCTAGCCCAAATGTCATCAAAGAGGCTTCACTTAACAACTGATGGAAACAGATGCAGAGATCCACAACCAAAAATACTAGGTAGACCTCAGGGAATCCTGTGGAAGAGGGGTGGGGGGAAGGATTATGGGAGCCAGAGGGGTCAAGGTCACCACAAGAAAAGCCACAGAATCAACTAACTTGGTCTCATAGGGGCTCACAGAGACTGAATTACCAACCAGAGAGGTTGCATGGGACTGTCCTAGGTCTTCTGCACATATGCTACAGTTGTGTACCCTGGTCTTTTCCTGGGACTCCTCACAGTGAGAGCAGGGGCTGTCTCTGACTCTATTACCTGCTTTTGGGGCCTGTCCCTCCTACTGGGTTGCCTTGTCCAGCCTTAATAGGAGAGGAGGCACCTAGATGCACTGCAACTTGATATGCCATGCTGGCTGATACACATGGGTAGGCTGCCCTTTTCTGAAGAAAAAGGAGGAGGAGTGGATGGGGGTGTTCAGGGAATGGAGTGGGAGGTGAGGAGGGAGGGGAAATGTAATGGGATGTGAAAATTAATTAATAAAAAGGATAAAAAATCCCAAATTTTGAAAATATATTACACAAAAACATCTTACACTTTTACAGAAAACAATGGTAGCAGAAAGAAAGAAAATATTGTCTGTATGTGGCCATTCAGACAAGAGTAGACACTTGCCCCCTCTGCTAACCTTCACTTCTTTCTGTCTTCCTAGGCTCTGCGTCTGTTGAGGAGAACAAAGGCTGGGGACATTCATACCTCCTTTTAATTTTTTTTGCATGCTGCTTACTCATCAGTGGGAGTGGTTTTCTATTTAACCAGGCTGGTCTCAAACATGCTCTTCATCAGCTTCCCAAGTGTTGGCATTACAGGAGGAGTGCATCGTCACACCAGGACCCACAGCATTTACTTTTCAATGAGCTTGCTGTTAAGGTGTTAGTACAGCAAAGCCACACTGAACCACAAGAGGCCATGCAAGTTGGGACCGCAAGGCCATAATTTGCTGTGAGTTCTAGGGGAAAGAAAATGTGGGACATCTGTTTCTCTCAGTGAGAAAGCTCAGGGTGACCACTCAAGATGGCTTCAGGTTCTGGAACTATGCTTTCACGTCCCCAAGCCCCAGCATTTGTGCAGTGCCCACTTCAGCTAATGCCAGGCTACCTTTCCACTCTGCTTCAGTTTCTGTGCTAGTCCCTCCCTCCCTGACTTTCCCCCTCTTTCTGCACACAGGTCCTCACTCTGCACAAGTATGTCTACAGTCATCTCTCCCAATTTTTACTGGTCACCACGCAAGTGTTGTTGGCTGTGCATGGAGCCCCGACTCTTTCGGTGAGAGTGGTCCCAGCCCTCTGTTTGCACTCACACAGGGGCTTACTTAGTAGAGGTTTGGAGACTCATGGTTTTAGAGTTCCAGTTTCCTTACTTGTAAACATCTCATAGTGAAAAGCAACTTTTCCCATGTGGTCACTAAAGAGAGAAGGGCTGTGATAAAGCTTCCAGCAGAGTTCAGCTCACAGTCCACACTCAGTAAATTATAAGAAAATGTGCTGGGGGAGGCAGGCTAGACAGAGATGTAAGAGGGATGTTAACAGTGAATATAGGCTCTTGGACAAATGACTTGAGTTGAAATTCCAGGCTTCCTACTTGGACGATGTAACCTAGAGTAAGTTATTTGTGTTTGAGTATGTGAATGTGGGCGAATATGAGTGTGCATGCATGGATGTGTGTGTGCTTGTGTGTTCATGAGCACACTCTTCTTCAGGGCCCTTCTACCTTCTTTTTTTTATTTTTTTGAAACAGAGTCTCACTGTATAGGCCTGGTTGACCTAGAACCCACTATGTTGACTAGGCTGGCCTTGAACTCACAGAGATCTGCCTTCCTCAGTCTGCTGAGTGCTAGGTTTAAAGGTGTGCACTACCACACCCATCAACTATATCTTGTTTTTTGAGAAAAGATCTCTCACCAGACCTGGGGTTTTTGGAGTCTAGGCTGACTGGCCAGCAAGCTCCAGGAATCCATCTGTCTGCTTCCCCAGCACTGGGATTATAATTGTGTGTTACCACAGCCGACTTTTTACCTGAGTGCTGGGGTTTGCACTCAGGTCACCATGCTTACAGGGCAGCACTTTACCAATGAAGCCATCTCCCCAACCCCATCTAACAATGTTTTTATGCTTGAGTTTGCTTTTTTTCCAGGGAGAAAGCAATAGAAATGCCAAGCCTACAGGCCTTGATTGTGAAAAATAAGTGTTGTGTCCCACACAGGGCAGCAGAAGTGCCTGGAACACAGGAAATGCTCAGCAAGGCAGCTGCTATTACTCTTTAGAGACTATAACTTTTAGTATAGTGTGTATATGAGATTATGGGTATGGGTGCCATGAACTCAGGCTACAGATAGATAACTTTATTTCCTCCAACTGAATCCATTTTCATCTGGGAGGCAGAATATAGAACACATATTCTAGACACTTCCAGAAGGGCTCACCCAGATCCTTCAGTTTAATAGACTTGAATTTCAGCACATTTGATGGCCTCCTTATCCTGTTCCCCTCCCCTGGGGCTGATACCACAAGGTGGCCACAGGTGGGGTATACTCACTGTCGTCTTTGAATGAGAAGGGCCCCTGTAGGCTTAGATACTTGAATACTTGGTCCCCAGGTAGTAGAACTGTTTAGGATTAAGGGGTGTGGCCTTATTGTAGGAGGTATGTCACTGGCGGTGGGCTTTGAGGTTTCAAAAACTTATGCCATTCCTAGTTAACCCTCAGCACCTACCTGCTGATGAGAACATAAACCCCAGCTGCTTCTCCAGCACCATGCCTGCCTGTTGGCTGCCATGACCCCCATCATGATGGTCACGGACTCTAATAGTACTTTAGATTTAAAAGACAAGAAGTGGCTGGTCTAATCTTCTAGAACCATAGGCCCCAAATTAAATGCTTCCTTCTTTCCTAAGTTGCCTTGGTTGATGTTGTTTTGACATGACAATAGAAAAGTACCTAAGACACTCACCCTAATGAGAGTTTCAGTCATCAGTGTGTGCTGCATAGTTGTGGTGCCATTCTGAGTTGTCCTTGGGTCCTCTCTGTCTTCCATCTCATGTGGCCCTTGTGTCTTCTGTCTCTAGAAGAGTAGAAGATTGATATTAGGGGTCTTCCAGAGAGGAACCAGGAATCTGGGATGGTCTGTTCAGCAGGGGAACACAGGGTCTATAATTAAGTCCAAGATTTTCATCTTCCTTTTCCTGTTTCTCACCTTTTAGCATGAGGAATTTTCTAGTAGTGGAAGGGCTTGTGTGTTGATGGACATTCTTCACAGTGTTTCCTGTCAGACATGAAATCAGGCTGAAAGGGAAGACAATTTTCTAACTTTCTCCTGATTTTTTTTTTTTTTTGCTACACTTTTTCATTCACCGGACAACTAGGTGAACTTCAAATATCCTGACCTAATTAATGACCGAAGGAGGATTTTGATCTTGGGATCAAGGTGAACTAGCATCTCAGTTACATGATAAGCCTATTCAGTGAGCTCTGTTATTGCATATTCCATATTCCAGATAAGGAAGCAAATGCAAAGAGCTTGAATCTCTCAGGTAGACAGGCATCAACCTAGATCCAGTTCTTTGCCTCGTAGGCAGTGTGTGAAGAGGACCTTCTGCAGCCTCAGCAGTACCACTCTGCTAGCTGTGCATACTGACAGCCTCCTGGGCCTTTCTCAGTCACTACCTTCCAGGTGGCCTATTTCTCTCCTGCTCCAGGGACTGGCAAAATTATACCTGAGGTTGTGTGGTACAACTGAATGTTGGATTATCTAACTACCTGGATTAGCATCAATAAAGATAAGTTTTCCCTTCTTTGAGCCCATTCCTCACCAGATCTTTCCATTTCTGGCTTAACCAAGAAGTCTTACCATGCAGACACCCAGAAACACTGTGGTGATGCATCATCGCAAAAACATCTTACATTCAAAGAGACTGGAGCTTTTGCTGGATCTCACAGCTGAGTTAATAATACACCTCGAGGTCACTTGAGACTGCTATCCTACTGTGTACTTGACCTGTTTGCTGAACCTGCCTTTCAGATAAAAATGTAACAACCAACATTACTTCCTTTAGATTCCCCATGCAATCAGCTTTACAACCTAAGCTAATGCATAGCTGTAATCTTAGGTTATGTACTCTTTCATGCTCCTGACCCATGAGGAATTTGTGTGCATTTGTATGTTATGATTATAATTGCTGAAAGCAGCCAATAGGTTGAAAGCAACCTTATAAAAGAAATATCCACCATAAATATTGGAAGCAGCATGGGCACAGGTTGATAAGTCTGTGTGCAGTGATGTTTGTAGTAGAGCCTGTTATTGGGGTCAGTTGGAGTCAGTAAATTTTCATCTCCTGTTAAACTCTATTAAAGATTTCTGTAAAGCATTCCTCATTCCTTCTCCATGTGGTTCTTTCTGTGATATTCAATAAATATGAGCAAAAGTCCTTTACTAGGGACACAGACACAGGGATAGACACATATACAACAGAGCATTCAGGCAGGCACAGATTCAGACTCATACAATGGATGGGTACCACCAGGAGATGATGGAAGATACAGGGAGAGAGAAGTAGAGAATTTAAAATTTGAGCTCTTTCTTGGTGAAACTGCTCCAGAAGTAAGTTTGATTTCTTTTCCTTAGTGTGATGCCAACACATTTTGTGCACTCTGAGGTTGTCACTGATGTGTTTAGCCTGATGCAAATAACACATATAACTGTGTCTAATGATGCAGGTGAACACCAGGGAAGTCTCTATTCAGCTAGGGCTAGATTCTGGGATGGAATCCCTAAACTCCTAGCCATTGGTCTCATGGCAGGGGATGGCTAAGGTGACCTCAGTCACATCTGGTGCCCCATTGGCATGGCCCAGAACAGAGCTCAGTGGGAGGGGTATTGATTTCATGAGAAGCCAAGACTGCATTTTCTTTCTCTCTGGAGTTGTTGGCTGCTGCCCCTGGATGGCTAAAGGCCATCATTTTTAAGTGGAGGATTAATTAGAATAGATTTCTTTAACTCAGGATGCCAGTAAACCTCATGGCCCTCAGCTATTGATTTGATGCTGAACAGGAAATGGTGGGGTCCAGAAACATGTCTCCCAAAGTTGTGGGGATGGGCTTTCAGTGTGTGTGTGTGTGTGTGTGTGTGTGTGTGTGTGGTGTGTGTGTGTGTGTGTGTTTGTGCATATATGCATGTGTGTTTATGCATGCATGTGGAGGCCAGAAGTCCTCATACAGAGTGTTCATTAATTTTCCCACCTTAATTTCTGAGACCAGATCTCTCAGCAAACTTGGAGCTTGCCATTTAGCCTAGAATGTCTAGTTAGCAAGCTGCAGGAATGCAATCTCTGCTTCCTCAGAAGTGGGGTTATGACATTTGCCACCATACCAGGCTTTCACATGGATGCTGGGGTTCCAAATTCACATCTTCATGCTCACACAAGCAAGTGCTTTACCCACTGAGCCATCTGCCCAGTTCCCTTAATCCAGGGGTTTAATTTTAACAAAGCAGAAAAATCGGAACCCAAGACTTCAGTGGGGATGTGAGGAGAATGGTTAGAGGGAGTTAGCCTGAGGGCCACTGGGAGTCCATGAATGAGGAGGGTGTCATTTCCTAGGAACACTGTGGCTGAGAAATTGAAAGGGACATTTGTGAACCTTGGAGGCTGAGATGATTGCGAGAAAATTAATAGCTAGATATCAGAGACATTGGTTCTTATGCAGATAATTGAGTTCTGAGGAGAGAGGTCATGGTTCCTTCAACTTCCCCATCATCTGAGAGTCTACATTATGTTAAGCTTCAACTCTTGTTCTCTAGGTAACATCTCCATTTAATTCAATTCAACACACATTTATTAGTGCCACAGTGTTGGTTGGGGGTGAACATAAAGAAGCCAATGGCAGGCTCCATTCTCTTGAGAATTTGATGGTGACCATGGTGCATTAGTTAATTTCCTTGTTGCTATTACAACATATCTTTATGAAGGCAACTTCAGGAAGAAAGTGGTCAGTACTTTGGCTTACAGTACATTGTGGCAGGGAAGGCATGGTGGCAGGAGTGTGAGGCAGGTCACATTGCATCTGCAGTCAGGAAGCAGAGAAAGAAAAAGAAATACCAGTGCTCAGCTCTCTTTTCCTTTTTATTCAGACTATGATCCCAACATCTGAAATGGTGCAGCTTGTGTTCTGGGTGGTCTTCTCTTCTCAGTTAACCCTTTCTTGAAACACCCTTACAGATGTACCCAGTGGTATGTTTCCATGGCGATTCTTTTTTTAATTAATTTTTATTTAAATTAAAAACAATCTTTTTAAAAAAATTCCTTCTTGTATATATCAAAACTCATACTGAACAATAAGTTCTGGGTTGCAAAAGAGGATTTATTTTTATGTCTGTCTAATCTGCCTTTGTCCACCAGCTGAACAAAAAACATATTCAAGTGCTACTAAATTATAAACAATCTTATTTTACATACCAATCCAGTTCCCTCTCCTTCCTATCCTCCCATTCTCCCCACCAACCCCTCATCTCACCCTCATCCACTCCTCAGGGAGAGTGAGGCCTCCCGTGGGGGGAATCATCAAAGTCTGACACATCATTTGGGGTCAGGACCTAGGCCCTCCTCTGTGTATCTAG
Source organism: Cricetulus griseus (assembly GCF_003668045.3). Taxonomy (NCBI): domain Eukaryota; kingdom Metazoa; phylum Chordata; class Mammalia; order Rodentia; family Cricetidae; genus Cricetulus; species Cricetulus griseus. Next base: position 69,904,487 of record NC_048600.1, read on the forward strand.
GTTGAGAGAGTATCCCTCTATAGGGAATGGGCTCCCAAAGCCCGTTTGTGCACTAGGGATAAATACTGGTTCCACTACCAGAGGCCCCATAGATTGCCCAAGCTCCCCCCCCAACAACTGACACCCACATTCAGGGGGCCTGGTTTGGTCCTATGCTGGTTCCCCAGCTGTCAGACTGGGGTCCATGAGCTCTCAGTTGGTCAGGTCAGCTGTTTCTGTGGATTTCACCAGTATGGTCTTGACCCCTTTTCTCATAATTCCTCCCTCTCTGCAGCTGGATTCCAGGAGTTCGGCTTAGGGCTTAGCTGTGAATCTCTGCTTCTACTTCCATCAGCTACTGGATGAAGACTCTATGATGGCATATAAAGTAGTCATCAATCACATTACAGAGGAAGGGCATTTAAGGTAGCCTCTCCACTCTTACTTAGATTCTTAGTTGGGGTCATCCTTGTGGATCCCTGGAGATTTCCCTAGTGTCCATGGCAATTCTTAATCCAGTCAAGATGACAGTGAAAATCAACCATTGTGTATTGTCAGAGCACCCCTCTGACCTGGCACTTCTGTTGGGTGGGGGTGATATTTTCTGAGAGTGGAGGCAGAGAAGTTTCCATGATTGGTGACCTTAAAGTAAGTTTTAATTTTTATTTATGTGTGTCTGTGATGTGTGTGTGTGGGCATACACAGAGACAAGAAAAGGGCATCAGATCCCTGGAGTAGTTACGGACAGTTGTGAAATGCCCGATGTGGGTGCTGGGAACCAAACTCCAGTTCTTTGGAATACAATATGAGCTCTTAGCAGTCTTTTTTTTTAATTAAATCTTTTTTATTTTAATCATGTTACTTCCCCTCCCCCAATTCCTCCTAGGATTTCCCCACCTCCCTACCCAGCCGACTTTATATGTGCTCTAGCTCTTGTTCTCCCCCTTTCAAAAAACAAAAACAAACAAACAAAGCCCATAAAAATACAAAAATGTACTTAGTGAGGGATCAGGGAAGAGGAGAGGACCTCCCAAGGAAGGGAAATAGAATATAGTGTTATGGAGAGATAAAAGGGAAATTAGAATAGAAGGATCAAACAGGAAGGGAGCTAGGAGAGAAGGATAAAGGAGAGAATGTGGGGCAGGACAACTACCTAACACTAAAGGCCCATTTGAAAATTTACTACTGTAGAAGACTCCTGAAGTATATACATATATGATAGCAGCCATTTTTGAATGTAGTGATGTGTGGCCCAGAATTGTACAGAAAGCAGCTATCATGAAGAGGCCATGCATAGAGGTGTCCTTGACCTCTGTCCCTGGGTTCTTCTGTGACTAAAGCTTGGGAAAAAAAGACTCAAAGAACAGATAGTGTTCAAGTTGCACAGGGACTGATGAGCAGGATGGGGAGCTGGACTTTGGGGAGGAAGGTGCTGTGGTCAAACAGTGACCAGGAGGTACAGGTGGTTTAGACGGTAAAATGCAAGTGAGGAAGTTATAGTAGTTAGGAGGGAAAAATACATGAGCTGGGGTTGGGGTGGACTGGACAATGGAAAGACAATGGGCACATATTCTCAAACCTAAAATGGAATCTATTGTCCTTGCAACTGGGGTCTGAGGCTCAGCAAGTTTGTGAGGTGGAAAAAAAGAATACATTAAAAGTGTCTGTCCGGTTTGTGGCCCAGATAGGACTGATACTTTTCTCTGAGCTGTCTTTTCCCTCTCTCTTGCTGCTCTCCAAGTGTTGGATGCTGTAAATAATGAATCTGGAATCTTAGGATATTGTGGCTCAGGGACCAGCTTGCAAACAGAAGGTTGACCAGATGGGTGACCTGGACTAGCAGCTTCAGTAGAGCTGGGCAGTGGGGTAGCAGGATAGCATATGTGTATATAGTACATTGCCTCTGACTTCAAGATGAGGATGCACCAGTCACTGTCTCCATGACCCCTCTGTTCCTATGTTGTCCTTTAATGAAAGCTTTCTGTCCTCAGGAGTCTGTGATAATAAAAAAGGAACATGCCCTCTTTTCAGTGTGCAACCACTGGCTCTCAGTATTGGGAGCTGTTAGAGCCTTTGTTAGAGGCAGCAAGAAGGGGTTGGCTCTGAAGCTCTGGGGCTGTAGTTCAGTTGGCAGACTGCTTGCCTAGCTCGCATGATTCCTTGCCTTTGAGCTCCAGAGCCACATTAAGCCAGGCGTGATGATTCATGTGCCTATAATTATCAGGAAGTGGAAGCAGGAGGATCAGGAGTTCAAGGCCGTTCTCTGCTACATAGTAAATCTGAAGCCAGCCTGGGCTACACGAGACTGTCCAAAAACAAGCAAACAAAAGGAAAGAGTGGCCAGTCTGCAGTCCAGCATCCCTCTCAGGAGTCTGATGTCCCCTCCTTACTAGCTTCATGATAACAAGAAGACCCTGTGCCTCAGTTTTCTATAACACAGACCCGACACACTAATCATCCCCTGCTCGGCACATTCTGAGTGGGCTGAAGCGACACACATAGTACATGGCACATTTGTAGATGGTGAGTAAATGCTTGCTTGAGGCCTCCACACACAGCTGCTGATGGGCTCCATGCAACCTCCCATTGGACCACTGGGTCCAAGGAAGCCCAGAAAAACTGCCACCTACTGGTCCTCCTATTTCATTTTCAAATCAAGAGTCACTGTAGGATAGCATGCCATGACAACTCAGTAAAGAGGGACCTGATGGACCTCTAGCCTAACATGTTGCTCCTTGGTTACAGGCTGCCAAGATCATATATAGAGAGAAGTTTAATGACTGAAAACTAAATGCTTTTACTAGTCCCACCTCCTCTCTCTCTATCTCCCCCTCTCTGTATGGATATGTAAAACACACACAGGAAACTCCTTTTCCAGTCTTGATGTCCCTGTGAATATGCAAGTCAGCTCTTAATCAAACATTGACTGATAAGGAATGAGTAGAGACAGAAGAAATGAGATAAACACTCAGTATTTGGACATGGATCATTTTCTCCTATGCACAAAGGGGACTTGTAAAATACAAAGAGAGTTGGGCTGTGTAGCACAGAAGAGGTGGCTCCTACACTTGAAGGCGAGCCCTGGGATGTGGCTTCTCTGATGGTTTGCTTGTTGATGGGCATTCTTCTGAATTGGAATGCCCCCTCCAGGAGGGAGGCAAAGGCTCATAAGTCTCAAGAGGTAAACAAATACCACAGGTCTCGGAAAACTCACATTTTCAAGATTCTAAGGCTCCTGTCCATCTTATAGATGAAGTTAACAACTGCTTGAGGAGGAGACTGAGCCGGCAAGCTACAAAGAGGAGATTCTTAGATCCATGAAGCTGCCTGCAAGCTGTGCAGAGTGCTCTAGGGTCATGGCTTCCATGAGTTGCCACCTGCGTTGGGGTGGGCTGTATGATAATGGAGCTGCATTTGGATCATCTCTGCTCCCCTTAGTAACCCATGTAAACCCTTTGGCTCAGCAAGTTGGACTTTGGTGCAACAGTAGCTTCTGGGATGAGTAGATATGTGTTGCATCTCCCCAGGGAAAGTCTCTCATGCACCTGTCTTCCCTGTGCACATCTGGAGTTGGCTGGCCAGGAGATAAAGGGACACTAAAGAGATCTGGAAAGTTCTCACATCCTGGGAATTCATGAATCACAGGAAGGGAAAAAGGAAGAGTGAGTCTATTTAGTCTATTTAAAATCCACTCTGCCAAGGAGAACTTCCACAAAGGCCAGCATCTCAGAGTGACTCAGACCCTGTCTGATGTAACAGCCAGAGGTATTTGAGTAGCCTGGGTTTCCCCACTCCAGAGAGGCAATCATAAGATGCCTTATAAGGCTTCAAGAGATTGACCTGATCAGCATCAGCATCACCCACTGTGTAGCAAGGACTCTGGTAATAAGAACAATAGCATTACAGTAGAAGTCTAGGCTGTCCAAAATGCCTTTTGAAATAGCATTTTGGATAGTGGAATTTTCCACAAAGCTGAGGATTTTTCCATTTGAAAAGAGACTCTGGTCTTTGTGTTTTAGACAGATGGGATCAATATCACATTCCTTATTTGCCTGGAGAGAAAAAAGCAGGTGATAGTTATTATTCTGTACCATGGATATGCTGTTCCCAGGGGTTTAGTGAACTACACTGTTTTGCCCCAGACTAAGTGAGGAAAGCTTCTAGATAAGTGAGCTTTGCTGCTTGCTCTTTAGTTTTCTGATTCTTCCAGAGTCCAGGCATCTTTGCTTCTAATCTCTTCCTTTTTGTTCTTCATCGAGTGTGTGTGTGTGTGTGTGTGTGTGTGTGTAAGTATGCATGCAAGTGTGCTACATGTGTGGAGACCAGTGGTCTACAGGAATCTTCCTCCATCCTTACTTTTTTCTTTAATTATTATTGTTACACATACTCATACATATAAATATATAGATAGAACCTGCTGAGTCAATTAGTGTTGTTCGTATGTGTGTTTATAGGGCTAACTATGTGGTACTGGATAACCAATAAAGGGGTAATTATGCTATTTCCCCATTTCCTTTCCTCCTTCCAACTACCCCCATAGACTCCTTGATCTCTTTCAAATTCATGACCCTTTCACTAATTGTTGTTGATTGCATCCAAGATATAAGTGTCACCATTGTACCTTTTGGGATATCTTATTGTGCTGGTCAACTACAAAATATTTCAACAGTGTTCAGTGTCCTTAGAAATGAGGAAAGGAAAATTAAAACAACTTCAAGATTTTGTCTCACCCCAGTCAGAATAGCTAAGATCAAGAAAACAATGACAACAAATGCTGGCAGGGATATGGGAAAAGAAAGACATTCATTTATTGTTGGTGGAATTGTGAACTGGTGCAGCCATTCTGGAAATCAGTGCAGAGAACTCTACAAAAACTAAAAATAGGTCTACTGTATGACCCAGCCATACCACTTCTTGGCATATGCCCAGAGGACTTGGCATCCTATTCCACAGACACTTGCTCAGCCATGTTCATTGCTGCTCTATTCACAATAGTTAGAAAATGGAAACAACCTAAATGTCCTTCAACTGATGAATGGATAATGAAAATGTGGTACATTTATACTACAGAGCACCATTCAACTGTAAAATGAAATCATGAAAATTTCAGGTAAATTGAAGGAACTAGAAAAAATATTATATTGAATGAGACAATCAAGACCCAGAAAGACAATGCCAGGTATTATCTGTTATTTGTGGTTTCTATCTCCAAATATTTAGATATGAAAGTAAAAAGGGATAGGGTTGGGGAAGGAGCTCTAGAGAGGAGGATAGCAGGGCACAGGTGATATGAAAAATGGGGTCAGGGGAGTGACCTTAACAGGGGAGATGAGAAGGATAAATATCACTATGGATGCTTAAAACTATATGGACTCATTATTTTTTGATTATCTAGGACCATTTATAAGTGTATGTGTATGCATACATCTGCGTTTTAAACGAAGTTACACCAGCGATATGCTCCCTTTGAGGGCTGCAGACTATCCAATAAAACCCCAGCACCAAGCAGGAAACTTCCTGTTGAGTAAATTGGTCAGGGGAGACTCCCCCAAACACCATAGGCTATTGCTGTTGTTCTTGGTTGCCTGCCTGGATTTGAAGGTAAGACCTTATTACTGAAGACACCATGCACTTTGGACACAGGACTTGGAGGACTTAAGCTGGGACTATCCCAATCCTAATATACTCAAGGCAGGGCCTCCAAAGTGCAGAAGCTGGAAGCTCAGCTAGGCTGGGAGCTTTCTGTTTCCTCCCCAGTACTTGGATTTCAGGCCTGCACTAATATGGTTGGGTTTTTCATGGTTGCTAACTCAGGACCTCATGTCTGTACAGCAAGCACTTTACCAACTGAACCATCATCTCCCCAACTCTCCTCTACCTTTCCCTCTTCCTTGAGAAGGGATCCTGGCTGTGTGTATGAGGCTGGCCTCAAAATACTGATTTTCCTATTTACTAATCCCCAGTGCTGAGATGGCAAGTATACATTACTACACTTGGCTGCTTCTTTATTTCCTTTAAAAATATTATTTACTTATTATTTGATAATTTTATTTTCTAATGATCATATCTACCTCAAATTCCTCACCAGCCCTTCCAGCCACCCCAACTCAGGCCTGCTCACCTTTATCACTTCCTCTTCCTCCCTTCTAGTTTTTGCAAGTAGAAGTAGTGTAACTAATGCCTCTTGTTTGCCTGCATGCAGTATTTGCTTGCCCATGTGCTCTGTGCCTGTAGAGATGGGAAGAGGCCATTGGGTTTTCTGGAACTGGCATTACAGATGGTTGTGAGCCACAATGTGCATGTTGAGACCCAAACCTGGGTCCTCTTCAAGAGCATCAAGTACTCTTAACTGCTAAAATTCATCTCTAGACCCCCAGAGTCCATTTTATTTTGACTGGGTTGCTTGTTTTGTACTTGTTTAGTTTTTCTGGATTCTTTGTATAGACTAGATGCTAATTCTCCCATCTTTGGGGCTGCATCTTTATTCAACTGACAGTTTCCTTTGCATTACAGAAGATTTTTTTAATTCTCTGAAGTCACATTTGTCAATTATTGACCTTATTTCCCGAATAAGCAGCATCAAATTCAGAATGTCAGCAATTAGCAAATGAGATCCCATGAAATTAAAATGTTCTATTCCATTCATCTATTTTGTACCACTGGCATGCTATTTTCATTACCATGGCTTGTAGCAGGGGTTAAAATCAGGTATGATGATCCTGTGTCTTTTATGCTTCCATATGAACTTTAGGATCATCTTTTCAGTCATCTGAAGAATGTCCCTGAACTTTTCATTGAGATTGCACTGAATCTGTGGCTGTTTTCAGTAGGATGGTCATTTCCACAGTGTTGATTCTTCTGATATATGAGCACAGGGGCCCTTCCATCTTCAGCTCTCATGTCATATCCCTTGGGTCTTACTTTTCCTGTAGACATTTGTCTCTCTGAGGTGATCTCTGTCTTGAGGGTAGTTGGGAAGGATAAGATACTAACACACTAAGGTGGAAGACTCGCACATTTATTAATGATTATGTATATACATATGGAGAGAGATTAGGTTATTGAAGATATGTCTGTAAAACAGAACAGAGTGGCTGCTTCTTTGCCTTTGGAAGTTAACCTTTTGTGTTCCCATGGCTGGTTGTGTCAGAGGCTGCAACCAGGGTCCACCAGATCTTCAGAGAACCTCTGCCTCCTCCATCCTGGCGACTCTGCTCTCTCCACAACCCTTAGCACAGATCCATGACCTAGGGAGCTCCCATAGCTTGGTTTTCTAGGTGTATGGTTCACTGGAAGGGGTGGGTTTTCAAACTTGCCTGCATATTTTCAAAGTCTTACATTTTGTGTATCTATCTGGCCTGTCTTCACTCCATAAGCAGCCCTGTCCCCACTGGTAAGCAGGCACCACCAACACAGGAGCAGCAGGCAAGTTGCCTGCCCAGTGTCTGTTCAGTTCAGCATGCAGACAGACATGTCAGAGGAATGGTGCCTCTCACGTGTAAGCTCCCTCCTTTACTCTGTCAGTGGGAACCTAGGGATGTGCCTCTTGAACATAGCATTGTGTATAGGCTTGCTTCAGAGAGATCCTTTGTAGCTCATTTCAGAGAGTTCCTGGGACAAGAAAGGCCCAGGAGAATTCAGGATGCTTCTGACTGCTGCATCTTCACACAGCATCCTGCATCATGCTTTCTTTCCTCCTCTTAGTCCCTTGCACTCCTGCCCTTTGACTTCAGAACCATCCTCACCAGTGACATAAGCTACTATAAGGGGAACAGGAGACTGAGTCCAGGACCCAGGCTGGGAGGAGTCTGCAGTATAAGGCATCTATGCAACTATGCAACGCCTCTCCCCTGGTGCTGTGCGATGCGTCAGTTCCCCTCCTGTGTTCTCTGTCACAAGCACACAGCATTGTGCACAGGTGAGGACACAGACTTGGACGTGGCTCTGCTGTAGCTCCTCCTCTTCACAGAGTGTCTAGCCAGATGATATGCTTTTGAGGACAGGGACCATGTCTGTGGGACCATTTGATGATTCTATTTTCTTCAGATGCTTGTTCATGCCTGACTTACTGAGTGCATTACCTCAAGATCCAGCAATTCCACTCTTAGGCATATACCCAAAGGATGCACATTCATACAACAAGAACATCTGTTCAACTATGTTCATAGCAGCATTATTTGTAATAGCCAGAGCCTGGAAGCAACCTAGATGCCCCTCAAATGAAGAATGGATAAAGAAAAGGTGGTACATTTACACAATAGAGTATTACTCAGCAGAAAAAAAAAACCAATGGAATCTTGAAATTTCCAGGCAAATGGATGGAATTAGAAGAAACCATCCTGAGTGAGGTAACACAGTTACAAAAAGACAAACATGGTATGGATGTACTCACTCATATATGGATGTTAGACATAGAGCAAAGGATTACCAGCCTACAACCCACATCTCCAAAGAAGTTAGGAAACAAGGAGGACCCTAAGAGAGACATATATGATCCCTCAGAGAAGGGGAAAGGGACAAGATCTCCTGAGCAAATTGGTAGCATGGGGAGAGGGGAGAGGAAGTTAGGAGAAAGAGAAGGGGAGAAGAGAAGTGGGGAGGAAGACATGAGGAACCAGGAAGATTGAGTTAGGGGAAGAATAGAGGAGAGCAAGAAAAGACATACCTTAATAGAGGGAGCCATTATAGGTTTGCAGAGAAATCAGGCACTAGGGAAAAGTCCAGAGATATACAAGGATGATCCCAACTAAAATTCTAAGCAATAATGAAGAGGCTACCTTAAATGCCCTTCCCTGATAATGAGATTGATGACTACCTTATATGCCATTTTAGAGCCTTCATCCAGTAGCTGATGGAAGCAGAAGCAGAAGCAGAGACCCACAGCTAAGCACTGAGTTGAGTTCCTGGAATCTAGTTGTAGAGAGGGAGGAGTGATAAGCAAAGGGGTCAAGACCAGGCTGGGGAAACACACAGAAACAGCTGGCCTGAACAAAGGGTAGCTCATGGACCCCAGACTGACATCTCGGAAACCAGCGTAGGACAGAACCAGGCCCCCTGAACGTGGGTGTCAGACCTGGGCAGTCTATGGGGCCTCTGGCAGTAGAACAGTATTTATCCCTAGTGTACGAACGGACATTGGGAACCCATTCCCCATAGAGGGATACCCTCTCATCCTAGACACATAGGGGGAGAGCCTAGGCCCTGCCCCAAATGATGTGAAAGACTTAGATGATTCCTCATAGAAGGCCTCACCCTTTCTATGAAACAGAAGAGGGATGGGATGGGGGTTAGTGGGGGACATGGGAGAATAGGAGGGAGAGGGAACTGGGATTGATATGAGATTGTTTCTAATTTAAGTAAAAATAAAAAAGAAATGTAAAAAAATTCTCACAATGTCAAATTCTTCTCCATTCCCCCTGGTGTCTTATCCTCCTGTTCACTGGTGGTCTCAGCCAGGGGGGGCTGTAAATGAACTCCAGCTGCTCGCTCTTGATATTTTTGATACAGGCTGACAGGTAAGTAAGTGCCTTTCTTTTGATGGCTTGTTCATTTATTCACATGCCTTTACTGAAAATTCTGCTGGATTTCTGGCTCTGTGCCAGGCCTGGGGAAGATGACAGTGACTGTCTTGGTTAGTGTTTCTATTGCTGTGGTGAAACACCATGACTATAAACAACTTGGGGAGGAAAGGTGTTATTTCAGCTTACAACTCTCAGATAGGATTCCCATTGCTGATGGAAGGACAGGAACACAAACAGGCCAGGAGCCTGGAGGCAGGAGCTGATGCAGAGGCCATGGAAAAAAGCTGCTCACTGACTTGCTCCTTGCTTAGCCTGCTTTCTTATACAATCCAGAGCCACCAGCCCAGGGGTGGCATCCTCCACAAAAGGCTGGATCCTCCTCTATCAATCACTGGTTAAGAAAAAGCAATATGCATCTGCCTGCAACCTGATTTGGGGGAGGCATATTCTCAACTGAGAGTCTCTTTTCCCCAAATAATTCCAGTTGTGTCAGAATTATATAAATGTAGTCATCCCAGTGATAATGGTGTATACCCATACAGAAATACCCCTAAGGAATGAGGTATATAGTGGGTATAAGGTTTAGCTTTAATAGACAGTTTGACACACCTAGAACCAACTAAAATAAAAGCTTCAATTAAGGATTGTCTACATTGGGTTGGCCTGTGGCCATGTCTGTGGGGGCCTGTCTTGATTATGTTAATTTATTTGGGAGGACCCATCCCTTGTGAGTGGCACCCCTAGGTTTGGGTCCTGGATTGTGTAAGAGTGGAGAAATTAAGCTAAGCACTAAGCATGCATGCATTCATCCTCTTTGCTCTTGACTGTGGATGAGAATTGAATAATTGCTTTAAGTTTCTGACTCCTTGATTTCCCTTTAAGGATAAACTGGAGCTGTAAGCTAAAACAAACCCTTTCTTCCCCAAGTTGCTTTGGCCGGGGTGTTTTATCACAGAGACAGGAATGAGACCAGGACAGATGACTGCTGAGAAAGCAGGGCTGCTGGGCTGAGAGCATGATCAGAATGACTGGGATTAGGAACAGGATCATTTCTGAGAGAAGAAATGTAGAGAAAGGAACTTCACCAGGGCCACCAGGAAGGCCTAAGTAGGACAGGGCCACAGCGTCCTGACTTCAACCCCGGTTTTCTCTCATTGCATCACAGGTAAACTTTAGAAAAATCTCTGGGAGTCACTTCACAGACTGACATAGTGTACTGCAGTGAAAGCAGAGTTGTGGCCATGCTGGACATGAAGCCATAGAGCCTGGTGATAGCTTCACAAGACCCAGTCATTTTCCTGGTCTCTAGGTCTTCATACGCTGATTTGATTCTGTTTTGGAGACAACATCTCACTATGAAGCCTAGGTGGGCCCTGAACTTGTCATCCTCCTGCCTCAGCCTTTCACAGTCTGGGGTTACAGGCATGCACCAGCATAACTGGCTAGGTCTCTTAATGTTAGTTGTTGTACATGCTAGGTCTACTCCTCCTAATCACATGAAGCACAAAGCAGTGCACATGTTTAAAGGGTTAGGATTCATTTGAAATAATATATTGTTTATCAAATATTTCACCAAGTGATTCTGAAGTTGTAATTGGAATTACACTAAACATAAGGGGAAAGCTGGGCATGGTGGAATACCCCTGTAATCCCAGCACACGTGAAGCTGAGACAGGAGGATGACAAGTTCAAGGCTTACCTGAGCTACATAGAAAGAAAACATCAAGGCTGGAGAGATGGCTCAGTGGTTAAACACTTTCAGAAGAACTGAGTTGGATTCACAGATGTGGTGGGTGGCTCAGAACTGCCTGTAGCTCCAGGGGCAGAGGATCTGATGCCCTCTTCTGGCCTCTTCAGGCACCACATTCATGTGCATATAACCACACACAGACATAAAATATAATAGAAATCTTTTAAAAATTCAACATTATTGCAAATATAAGTTAATTGATCCATGAATTTAATTTTTATTTCCTTAAGTCGTCCTTTCTATCTTCAAATAGTGGTATTATACTCTTCTGTAGTTCCTAGACATTTCATCTTTTTTTAATTGATCTCTCTCTCTCTCTCTCTCTCTCTCTCTCTCTCTCTCTGTGTGTGTGTGTGTGTGTGTGTGTGTGTGTGTGTGTGTGTGTTGCTGCTGATGGGGACACATGGTCTTCATTCTGTATGTTTATCTTAAGTCTGAAAAAATACTGAATTTGAATTTTTTAAAAAACTACTTTGTTTCAGGATTCTGCAGGCTGACTTTCTAACACCCGTGATTGTGTTTGTGTGGTAGTTTGAGTAAGAAAACAACTCCTATAGGCTCACATACTTGAACATGCTATCCCCAGTTGGTGGTGGTGTTGGGGGAAGTTAAGAAACCTTTAGGAGGCAGAGCCTTGCAGGAGGAAGTTTGTCTGTCACTGGGGGTGGGCTTTGAAAGTTTATAACCTGGCGGTACTTCCTGTTTTCTCTCCGCTTCCTGTGTGCAGATGAAATGTGCTCTACCACACTCTTGTTGTCATGTCTCCCTCACTATGCTGGGCTCTGTCCCTCTGGAACTGTTAGACCAAATAAACCTTTCCTTCTATCAGTTGCTTTTGTCAAGGATTTTATCACAGCAGCAGAAGACTAGCACAATCTCCTAATGGTATTAATCAATATTATTTTGCACCATTCTTTTGCTTTTATTGTCATTGCATTGGGCAGAGTGTCCAGATCCTTTTGAATGGCAGTTGAGGCAGGTGAAATCTTAGCTTATTCATGACTGGAGGAGGGGGACACTTGAAGGAAGCATATTGGGGGACTTTCATTAATAGAGTATTGTATGAAATGTGGGTTTATGGGACACACATTTTGTAAAGTAAAAATTACACAACTCCCAACTTTCTGAGAGAGTTTTAAAACTAGATGTTGAAGTTTTAGGAAATTTGCTCTTTATTGAGATTAATGACTTTTCTCCCTTTCATCTGTAGTTACAGGGAATTAACACTGATGTTTTTTTCTGATGCTAAGCCCTGCCTTCCTCTTCAAAGTACTTGATTATAGTAAATGTTTGAAATCATGTCAAATGCCAACATTTTCCTGAGGGTCTTCATGTGTGTAATCAAGTGAATATGCATAAGTTGTTTCTAAGTTGTAATGTTCTTCCTTAGCCTTTGACAAAATTTGTATAACTTACATAATCAAAACTGACATTCTTGCTCTTGGATAATTTGTGTGGGAATTATGATGTCTTTCCTAGAAGTTTGAACTATTGTGTAGCAAGTCAGGCTTTCTGCAGAAGTAGAAAGGATGTTTATCATCCAAATTTCTTCAATAATTAGATAACTTGAGCTTTATAGTTCTCTTTTATATCAGCTTGATATTTACATATACATACCTATTTACATATTTTACTTTGGTTTTCTTGTTTTTAAGAATGTGACACAATATGCATCTCCATTAAAATTACATTCATTTAAAATTTCAGTTGTACTCATTAACAACTGTAGTTTTGAAAATTTGCATACTGTCTTTGAAATCTTGTAGTTTTAGAAATTTAGATCTATTATTGTTAGTTTTGAAGACATCATAATTCAGGCTTGTTCATTTGTGGTATCTTTTTTTCTTCCTTTGTTTCATTGCTAGCTGATTGGAAAACAAAATCTACCCTGTTACCTCTTGGTGTATCTGATGCTCTCTGTTATTTTCTTGGGCTAAACCATAGCTTGTTTACATTTAATTTTTCTTATTTTCTATTAATTACCTTGAAGGTATAGCTTATACTTCATGCATCTTTAGCCACTTTCTGTAAGTTTGGATCTTTTATTTTTATTGGTTTTCATCTCTAAGTGCTTTATTGTCCTCGAGAACTTTTAATCCAAGGGTTCAATAGTCATTTTCCTTTTCATAGTCTGTAGATCTATGCGCTATTACACCGTACTTAAAAATGACTAGTTCTGCTCTGCCCAGAGAACATCACCCATAGGATGCTGACTCAGGATATTTGGAGCCTTCCTTTGTGTTCTTTATGTCAAAGCTCCTGAGTTCTCATCAGCATGGGGTATCCATTTGGTGTGTACAATGCATTTGACTTAACTTATAGTCCTGTTAAAGAAATGTCTGTGTCTTTGTTTAGTTTAGTTTGATTCCTCTGAGGCATGACGTCAGCTCTCTTATTTCTTCTTATAATTCCGAATCCTTTTTGAAGCCTTTTTCAAGGCAATCAAGCTGCTTCATCGCATGGAACCTTGAGCAGGAGTACAATTTGAGGGCAGATAGAAGCAGATGCATCCTGCCTTGAGAGGGACGGTTTGGGGGAGACGAAGGACCTTCCTTATCCTCTACCTCATTCTTTAGTAACCTCCCAAATCTCCGCAGAGCTCTAGCCCTTTGTGCAGCTGTGTTTGAAACCCACTGGGAAAGTAAAGGTGACTTAAGTCACCTCCACCTCCTTCCTGTCTTTGTAGTATTTTCTCCCCTTTAGCCAATTTTTTCTTTCTCTTCATAAGTAAGAAGGTTAAGGCAGAGTCTTCGGAAACATTTTACAAATGCAAAGTTCGGTTATACTAAGTAATTATTAGGCACCTGCTAAGCACTCGGCACTAAAATCATAGTGGCTTATGTTTTTAGCACTAATAACATGTATGTATGTCAGTTGTTTGTTCTACTATGGTCTTATTTTATCCCTAAACTAGTGGTCAGAGAGGAATATGAAGGGGACTCTACTCAGAGATCTCCTATCTCCAGTTCATTTGGAGTACTGATTAGAGCAGAGACTAAAAAACTCTTAATAGTCAAACTATGGATTTAGAGATTGGTCTGAAGTCCTATCTTTGCAACTTAATAGCTGTGTATTCTTAGGTAGGCCATTTAACCCCTTCTGAGGACAAGGCACATCTTCTTCTGTAAGATGGTAATGGTCCTGATGGGAAGACCACATAGTAGGTGGTTGGCAAGCTGGTGACAAGATGGCTTAAGCATCCATTGAAATGAGAGCCCTGGATTTGGCTTTAATGTTCGTGTCCCTCCTCCTGGGGTCTGAGGCCAGCAAAAAAAGGCAGGGAAAGTCTGAAGATGTGGTGGGCATGCTCATGGCATCAACATGCCATGCACAGTCTCTGGGAGATGCAGGGCAGTGTGCGACCTGTTTATAATTAATGGAGAGTTGGGTAATGGGTCTGGGTGACTCATCAGCCAGAGAGAAAAAGGATCCAGCTCTCCCACATTCAGTTTAATTGAAACTATAAAACATTTATTACTTTGGGCACAGGACAGTAACTTGGGTTTTTAAATATCACAGTGATGATTTCAGCCATTTCCAGAAGGGAAAATGAGATTGGAGGGGGCAAGACAAGAACAAAGAGGCTGTGGCCATGTCCCTTTACCTCTCATGGCCCCAAGTGTGAGATAGGAAATACAAAATGACCCAATCCAGCACCTCCCACCCCAGGTGCCTAGATGATGAGAGGAGCAGTTGTAGATGAAACCCTTTTGTGTTGCTTGGTCCACATTGATGTGCAGGCTACAGACTGTGCTAGGTGCTGGTCCTCTACTCACTGGAGGTCTCCAGGGAGCAAGGAGTGGAGCAAAGAGTGGAGCAAGGATATGACTTCTAGTCTATCTCACTGCAGATGCTGGCCCTTCTTTCACAAGTTGCCATCTCCTTCAATTTCTCTCTTTCTGCTATACTGTTGCATGAGATTTTAGGGAGTAGGTTGTTCTCAGTCTTCTAGAAATCTGTGAGCAGGCTGAGGAGTTGGCTTAATGAATGAGTGCTTGCTGTGGAAGTATGACGACCTGAGTTTAAATGTCTACCACGCATGCAAAAAGCTGGTCCTGTGATTTAAATGCTGTGGGGAATGGGGATAGGAACATCACTCGGGCTTGCTAACTTCCAGGCCAGCTCAAGTTTCAGTGAGCGATTCTGTCTCAAGGGAATAGATCGGAGATTGATGGCACAGGACATATGATGTCCTCCTCTCCCCTATGGACATGAACATGGGTTGCATGTATTCACACATTCATACACATGGGCATGCACCAAACACACAGAAGCTGTAATCTACTATTCCCTGAAAGTTTACATACCTTGTAATTAAATGCATTTATTTTATTTTATGTGCATCAGTGTTTGCTTGCATGTATGTGAGTGTGCCTGCTGAGGCCAGAAGGTGCCAGATGCCCTGGAACTGGAGTGACAGGCACCTGTGAGCCACCACATGGTTGCTAAGAATAAAACCCTGGGCCTCTGAAGAGCATTGGGTATTCTTTGCCTCTGTTCTCTCCAGTTCCCATATCTTGTAATATAGGGAACCAGCTTTGAGCATATTAGGTTTGGGGGTAGAAGGAAGATACCAGTTATCATGTTTGCTTTCTTCTTGTCTCCATATTCTCCTCTTTTTTTGTCTTTAATTTTGTACTCAGTTTATAGTATGTACATGTGGTGCTATGCATCTTTATTCCTTCACATTTTAGGACCGTCAACATTTTAATAAGTCATTCAACTCCTTCCAGATCATTGCTTTCTCTTTTCCTTTTTCTCTGTTTTTTTTCTTGTTTGGAAATAGGGGCTTAATATGTAGACCAGGACATACTCAAATCTTCCATCCTCCTGCCTCAGCCTTCTGACTGCTGTGATTAAAGGAATATATCACTATGCCAAACTTGGATAATTATTTGTTTTAAGAAAGTCTCCAGCCTAGGCTGGCTTCAAATTCACAATGTAACCAAGGATGACCTTGAACTTCTGATCCTCCTGCCTCCACCTCCTGAGTGTTGGGTAAACTACTACATCTGATATAAGCTGTGCTGGGGCTCAATCCATGGCTTTGCAGGCCTAGGCAAGCACTCTACCAACTGAGCTATGCCACCAACTCCTCAATTTTCTGCTTGTTTTATGGTATTGTACATTGAACCCAGAACCTTGTGCAGGTTAAACAAGTGTTATTCCCAGGACCTAAGTTCCTGGGTTTTAATCTTCACAAAGCATATGTAGATGCTGCCACTTCCCTAAGCAGTTCGCCATGATCATATACTGAAGTGACTCCCAGTAGTATTTCTTAGATCCCTTGATAGCCTTGTGCATATTTTACCTGCAAGGAAAAAGCTGAAGTTTGCATTGTCTCCCAGCCTTTCTTGGGGTCAGAGAGCTTTCTAGTGCCTCTGTCCTTAGCAGTTCTAAGCAATGTATTCCTTTAACAGCAACAGATGTGTGCAGAAAGTCAACTTCATTTTCCTTAATTAATCCTGTCTTTGGGGGCAATTATTGCAAACTAGGCATAGTGGGCCCAGAAAGGGAAGTTGGCATTGAGATTGCATCTCCAGGTAGCTGATCCTGGTCCACATCTTTCATGCAGTATTAATTAAAAAGCTGTTTCTGGTGCTCAGAGAAGGGTCTGCTGCAGCACGCTTCTTGGAGATAGACTCTGGATTTCCAATGGAGCACCATCCCAGAACAAAAATAACAAAGCCAATATCACTCTGGCTTTGAAGATGGAATATACTAAAACATGAAGGTACTGTGTATATTGGGTGATGCTGGTTTCTCTTATTTGGTTTTGTTGTTTTGTGTTTAAAGCAGGGCATTAGTCTGTAGCAATACTGGCTTTGTTCTTTTATGCTTGCTTCAGCCTCCCTAGTTCTAAGGTTATTATAGGTATATATTCCTATGTCTGGCCATTGTTTGACTTATACTTTAAAAAAAGTGTGTGTGTGTGTGTGTGTGTGTGTGTGTGGTGTATATCCACACACACACACACACACACACACACACACACACACACACACACATACATGTAGAGACCAGAAGACAGTTTCCAGGAGTCAGTTCTCATCTTCCACCATGTAGGTCCAAACCTAGGTCATCAGCCTTGGCAGCAAGCACTTTTACTCACTGAGGCATCTCATCAGCCCTAAAAATATTGTTTTTACAGAAGCTTTTTTATAGAGGTTTACTTGATTTTAGCTGTAGGTAACTGAGTACTTAATGAGGCTTAATAAAAAAGGCATTTGAGGGCTGTGCATGCTATTCAGTTGGAAGAGTGCTGGCCTAGTGCATGGGGGACTCTGGACTCCATCTCTAGCTACACAAAAGCTAGGTGAGATGGAACATTCATTTGTAGCCTTGAAGCAGCAGAGGTCAATCTCTTTCTAATCCACAATTAGACCCACCCACCTTCATCATCAGCTTCCATTCAAAAGATAATTGGCAGAAAAACATTAAATGATTCTCACACAAAAATGAACATGTCTTGAGTATTTTTATTTAATTTATTTAACCCGTGAGATCACAACCAGTTCATAGGAGACTCAGTGTGTTTAACCATGGACTGTACTAAGAGAACACATGGGGATGGAGCTAGGTGTTTGCACAAGGTAGGGGCCCTGTCTCCCTTCAGAGTTCACTAGTCTGTCTGTAGATGTTAATTATTTTGCATGGATATCAGAAATGCCCTACTTTGCTTTGACGGTCAACTTGACAGAACCTAGAAATGTCCTAGAATGGAGTTTCATTTGAGGGATTATGCAGATCAAATTGGCCAATGGGCATGTCTGTGTGAAAGTGTCTCGATGTAGGAAGGGGCCACCTCACTGTGGGTGGCACCAGTCCCTGGTCAGGTGGTGCTGGGCAAAAAAGGCTGGATGAGTGAGTGTGAGTGAGCCAGCAGCATTCTTCTGTGGTTTCTGGTTCAAGTTCCTTCTTAGGTTCCTGCTCCAACTTCCCTCAATGATGAACTGTGACCTGGAAGTGTAAGCCATGGAATGTTTTTTTTTTTCTTCTAGAAATGCTGTTTAAAGTTTGTAAAATTCAACTTGTAATCCATTTAATAATGAACCTTGAGGTCATTTATAACTGTTCCCATTCTGCTAACATACTGTATATGCCACCTGTTCAGCATGCACTGATTTTTAAGAGAAATGTTGTAAACAATCTCACAATGTGTAGACCACCCCAATCTACCATGTCCCTTACTTTCCCTTTGTGACCCATTCATGTCCCTGACTTAGAACAATGTATGTATGTATTATGTATGTATGTATGTATGTGAGATGACCTAAGACCATGCATTGGAAGCAGCCAGGCATAGAAAGCAACACTCTCCCTCCAAATATGTTAGAAACAACACGTGAGGTGAGAGTAATAACGAGTTTGTGGCTTTGTGTGCTGTTCTGAGACAGTAGGGCCAGAAAAACAATCTCCCTCATGAGACTACTGTAAAAGACTGATTGAGACACAAGTTCCTCATTCCTTGTGGTTGTTACCTTGTTTGCTGTGCTGTTCACTATATAAAGAGGATGGCCTTTGTTCAGGCATACAACAGGAGAGACTGAAGCTTTTCTTAACATATCAGACCCACCCTTGGGTACACAACAGTAATAATTATCTTTCTTCTTTTGTGTGGCATCACCACAATAAGCCAGATAAACCCTTTCCTTCCCCTGAGTTGCTTTCGGTCTGAATGTTTTATCAGTACAGCAGCATTAAACTGGAACAAATATCTACCCGCTTGAAGCATTCTGAAATTGCTCCCCAGTGCATCTGCTCCTTGGAAAGATGGTGTTGTGTAGAAGGCCAGAATGCCATGCAGCCAGCATGTTTGCTTCTGGGGCTCCTGGTCTTGCCTGAGTGCCTCTAAAACATGGCCTGCTCTTCATGGTGCTCCATGGCTTTCTGCTTCCTTTGGGTTTGACTTATGGTCTGCTGCCTCCAGAAAGTCTTCATTGATTGGTGCAAATCACTCTGCCTGAGCGCAGAAGACCCTATGGAAGTTGTGGCAGAAATGTCCCTACGGTGCAGCTGGAGTGAAAGCCTGAGTGGAAGCCTTTCTTCTTCCAGTCTGTGCCTGGACTCAGGTCCTGCTGATTAAATGGCCTTGAAGACTTGGCTTGAGTCCATGTGCAAAGTGATGGAGCTCCCCACACAGACTGGACAGTTCCTGAGAGAGGAGGAAGGTATTTCCTTTATCCTCTTCATTGGCATCAAGGGGCAAGACAGGTTCTGGCCCCCATTGCTTCCTTATCCTGGACTGATGGGATTGGTTGTCTAGGCTTTGTGTGCCATATACAGATAGTATTGTTCCTGAGAGGACTGACAGCAAGAACAAGGAGTTGCTGTGTTGTGGGTCCCAATCTCAGAGTAAAGATACCTGGTGTGGCAGATGTCAGAGGGGAGTATCTTGGCCCTGTTGGCCCAATGCAGCATCAGTAAGAGCAGCATGTCAGGCCTGAAGGCACCTCCAAGGGGCTGCCTGCCAATGCCTCTGTGTCCAGAAGTGCAGATGCCAACCTCACTGGGACAGTGCCAGATGCAGGGTGAAGGTCTTGGTTTTGCCATAGTGTGCTCATTCCCCCCTCCCAGCACACACAGTGTTCAACCAAGAGGATATATCAAAATAGCCAAACAAACAAACAAACAAAAAACAAAATAGCCACCAGCTTTTCTGATAGGGCCTCCTGGAACTCTCCAGGCTCATCTCTTACTCCTGTTACTCTGTATTCAGTTCTTGAGCCAAGACACTGTAGTTGCCAGCATCCCCTTTTGACCCCAAATCTGCTTGTCTAGTCCATTTCCCTGCTTCAGCATGTTCTCACCTATGTGTTTTGGTAACTCAATTATCCCACCAATAGTCTAGCCTTTCATTCGTTAGATAAAACACTGCTGGGCAAAGACACGCTGGAGACACAGGGCGTAACTATAGACTGGTAAGCCATGGAGGGAGAGATTGATGCCAGGGAGACTAATGTGAGCCTTTGAAAGATGGGAGGAGTTGGGAGGGGCTCTCTGAGGTGATACCTTTTATCTGGAGATCTGATGGATGCTCCATGCCCCTCTGCTGTGTAATTAGGGTTTAATAAGGGCAAGGAGACATTCCAGGTGTATTGACTTAGAAGAGACATCTGATTTGAGGGACTTGAAGGGACTGTGTGGTTTCTGTAGAAGCTGTGTGTGTGTGTGTGTGTGTGTGTGTGTGTGTGTGTGTGTGTGTGAGTGTTTGTGTTTGTGTGTGAGAGAGTGGGGGGATGAAGGCAGGGGTTAAGTGAGTCCACCAGACCCAAGATAAATGATAAAAGGGTATTTATTAGGGAAGTACTTACACAAATAATAGTAAATAACCACTGAGGTCTTCCTGCTCCAGAAAATGCAGAGAGTCATTGTGTAGGAACCATCTTAAATGTCTTTGTTCAGAGTATAGAGGATTCTAGAAGGGTTTTAAAGGAGAAAGTGAGAACCCAGTGTCATCTCACTGGATGTACAGAACAGGCTGAGAGGTGTTAACTGAGAGGGTAACTGGGAGGTTGTTCTGAGAGAAGGACAGCAGTGACCTTGGTATCAGAACTTCCATACAGATGTCCTTGAGCTCTGGTCCATCCCACTGGAGCCAAAGCTTTTTACTAGGAATGACAACTGATGTCTTTCAGTGGGAACTGGGCATGTATTGCTCTTAGGGAATACTTCATTGTAGAGCCATAAAGGGAAGTTTGAGATGAGTTTTCCCATTACCTTGGAGCTATGGGGACTACTCTGCCCCAATTTCTTCTGAAAATGGATGTGAAAATGTGAAGGTACTTCCCTCCTCTACCCCTTTACAATAGGGAAGGTCTCATGTAGCCCAAACTGGCCTTGAACTCACTATGTAGCAATGGATGACCTTGAATTTCTTGCCTCTCCTACCTCTGCCTCCAGAATGCTAGGATTACAGATGTGCACCCTCATAGCCAGTTCTCTGTGGTGCTGGTGATCAATCCAGGGCTTCGTTTCCTGTAGGCTAGGGAACATGCTACCAAGTGAGATATATCCCCAGCTATGTGTTGTTCTAGTACTGTCTCCATGTCTGAGATATAGGCGCATACAGTAAACGATGATTTCTGGGGTAAGAACTGGGTTTGATGAAGGAGTTCAGTTTAGCCAAAGATGCCCATGTCCTTGAACATGCAGGAATCTACCTCAGGATTCCTTTCAGGGAGCAGTTATGTATGTAAATGGTCAAGCTCAGTAACATGTATGAGGGCTTGCTGTGGGAAAGGATCTGTGCTGGGCATGGTTCATATCTAGAGGGTGAGTGTCAGGGGGGACAAGGCGGATCTACAAAAAGTCATGCTGACATCTAAATGATGTGTCCTAGGAGACATGCTGAGGGAAGCAGGGCTTCGGAGACATGTGTGCCATATACCTGAGAGGTGACAGTATCATGGACAGGTGGCTTGGGGTGGAGTGGGTATGATTATCATTATTTTTTTTAAAGATTTGCTTATTTTTAAATTTTATTTTTTATTAGGTGTGTGTGTGTGTGTTTGTGTGTGTGTGTGTGTGTGTGTGTGTGTGTGTGTGTGTGTGTGTGTGTGTGTGTGTATGGAGTTACAGGCAGTTCTGAGGCACCCAACATGGGTAGGAACTGAACGTAGATGCTGGGAACCAACCGCCATGTGGGTGCTGGGAACTGAACTAAACCCATGTGCTGTGCAAAAGCAGTAGGTGTTCTTAACTGTGGAGACATCTCCCCAGCTCCAGGTTCTGTTTTTAAAAAATATTTTATGTCTATTTGTGTGTGCATGTGTGTGTTTATGGGTACCATGAGTGTGCAGGTATCCATAGAGACTAGAAAAAGGGGTAAGATCCTTTGGATCTGGAAGCCCCCACTTGGCTGTCAGATGCTGTGTGGGTGTTAGGAACTGAACTGGTACTCTGCAGGAGCAGCCTGTGCTCTTAACCACTGAGCCATCTTTCCAGTCCCTGACTGTTTTGAGGATGATGTAGTAACATCATTGGGTATTTCCTTCGCACTGCAAAGTTAAGTTTGGTTTCTTTAGAAAATATTAAAAATACCAATATCAAATGAAACAAAATCAAAATCCCCTGTGATCTTCCTAGGGAGGTAGTTAGTAACTATTGAGTTGCATTTATTTAAAACATTTTTCTGTGCAATTTACACACACAGAATTATGCAAATAAGATTGCACTATTTTATAACACCATTTTTCTTTATTTCAAAGCACCTCTAAAATATATTTTTTATGCACAATATGATTTTAGCCTTTGTAGTGTTTTCATGGTGTTTAACTTTGGGAGATACTGCAGTATATTGAAGGAAGTCTCCCTAGGTGGAGTCTAAGGGGTTTTCAGGTTGGTTTGTATTTATTTTTTGTCTTTTATGAAGCATACTGGAAGAAGCATCATTGTAGCTAAGTAATGAAAGCACGCATAAGCTTTTTCCTCAGGGTAATTTCTTACCAGTAGAATTCTTGGTCAAATAGGCAAACATTCCTTTTTTTGTGTTTGTTTAATTTATTTCTCTAAGTCCTGGAAATGGATTGTAGACATGCAATTTTAAAATCCATTTTTATTTAGACTGGAATGAGTAGGCTTTTTCTGATTGAACTTTTTTAATAAGCACAAAATATTTCAGCAGTAATAGTCCTGCACCCTGAGGAGAGGTGTGCATTCTTCCCCCGGAGTTTCAGAAGCTCATTCTTACACTTTGACTCATGAACTTGACTCTTAACAACACTGGAGGTAGGCAGAAAGACATCACTATTCCTTTTTTATAGTTCTAGTTTGTGTGTATGTTTGTGTGTATATACATGTGTGTGCATGTGTGTGTGTCAAGGCCAGAGGTTGACATTGAGTGTCTTTCTTAATCATTCTCCACTATAGTTTTTGAGACAGAGTCTCCTGTTGAACCTGGAGCCTGCTGGTCCATCTAACCTGGCTGTCTATCAAGCACTAGGATCCTTTCACTGGGTCTTTCCAGCACTTTGATAACAAGCATGAGCTGCACTGCTCAGCTTTTTTATGTCGGTGAAGAGAATAGACTTAGGTCCCATGATTGTGGAACAAGTATATTGCAGGCTGAGCCATCTTCCTAGATCAGAGGAAGAAAACAAGACTCTGAGTGATGAGCTCTGAGTCATTCAGTTTGTCAGTGATGGAGTGGAGCCCACTGCCCTTCCACGTTGTCCCTTGCAGTCTGCCCATCTCTGAATGGTGGGGACCATTCATCTCTTCACCATGTTTCTGTGACAGATACCATTAGACCTGTGTGTTTGCCAGACCTGGATTCCAAAGTTTTACATCATCTTCCCTACACCATTATTTTTTTTTAAACCTGCCACTCTAGATTTTTTTCTTGCACTGTAATGCTTTCTCAGGTTACTGATGGGTAGGTTTCTGGTAGACAGTGGGCACTGGACACAGTATATCAAGGAATGAGGATAAAGTTGTGTGGGCAGAAATCAGAATGAAGGTTTCAGCTTGGCCATCGTTGGGCTACCTTTTGACCCCAGAGACATGCTGTGTTCTTTAGTATCAAAGCCACTTTCCTGCATCTGATGGTCAGGCTATTTTATATGCAGTCTGATATAGCTATTAGAAATACGCCTGGCATAATGATTTCCTTCCACCTTGCTGACTTCATCCTATCACTTTGCTGTATGAGCCTTTATGTGTCTGGGTGTGCAAGCTCTTTCCCTTAGCACACATGCAGGGAAAAGGTGTCTGCTGGGGGGCAGAGTCTAAGAACACACTGGAAGACTGTCAAAGAATACATGAAAGGAAACTAGGGAAATGACTTGTTACACAAATGTGAAGACCTGAGTTCAGATCCCCAGAAACCACAAGCTGAGCAGGCATGGCGGGCCACCTGTATTCCCAGTGCACAGCAGGCAGCAGATCCCCGAAGCAAGCTGGCCAGCTAGACTAGCCTTATGGGTCAGTTCTGGTCTGGTTCAGCAAAAGGTCTTGACTCAGTAAATAAGGTAGAGAGCACTTGAGGAAGACAGCCAATGTCAACTTTGGGCTTCCACACACATGTGCACTCCCATATCACATAAACTCAAGAACCCCTTCAGCTACACAAACAAAATAAAAAAGCTGGAATACACAGCTGGGGAGACACTGAGAGCCTTGAAATTCAAGGTTATTTGTACATTGTCATGTACGCACACAGAAGTCACAGAGGGACTTGCAGCTTAGGGTTGACATTCTGGCACCCTGTCTTGGATCAGCTGCCTGCTGCCCCCCTCAGTGTCTCTCCTTTGGTTTCCTGTTCGCTGTTTCTGCTCCCTGTGGAGAGTGTTAACTGAGCAGTGAGGCAGCTGTTCACATCTCCCTTCTAATGAAGATGTTGTGGTTCTTCCTTCCCTCCGAGGTTATCACATAATGGCTCTCTGGTAGTGAGACAAGCAGCCTTTCCTCATCTCTCCAGGGCACAGGCTGGGACACAGCCTAGGACAACTTTACCATGCTGGTGTCTGATTGGTCAAGTGGGGCTCGGACCAGAGAAGGAAGGCTTTCATTAGTTGTTACCAAGGGGTGGTACGGTTGGTTGCTTTGCAGTGATTGGTTTGTGGGAGGTCTGTTCATTCATAGGTGAGCTTCTCGGATGTAACCTGGATGTGTGCTTAAGAGTGCCAAGAAAGTATTGCCAAAACCTGGGCCCTCATCTGGCTGTGCTGCCCATGGCTTTCTTGCCTGGCTGCTCATGGCTTTCTTGCCTGGCCAGGCTTTGCCCTGCTTGAGCCCTCCTGCTCACATTTGTGAGATTAGTCCAACCACTGCCCTCTCAACATCACAGGGCCAATTTGAGGATAGCATGAGAAGAAATAAAAGCAGAGTGTCAAGTGGTCCATGAAATTCTTAAGGCTCTCAGAAAAGGGACAGAAATGTTTGCATGAGAGAAACTGCATCTCAGTCAATGACCATCATAGGAGGATATACACAAGATTGGCTTATAAAGGGAATGGAAAATCTAAGGGCAGTGGTCATTCAAGCAGGCAATTTGAGTGCTGAGTAAAGCTCTCAGGGAAATATATCCTTGTGTATATTTAAAGTTCTACTCTCTGTGAAGTTCCCAGAACCACCAGAGAAGTTTCTTTGTACAGTGGACAATGGTTAGTGCAAAGGCTCATAAATAGTTGGGGGGCAGAGAGTGAGTATCTGCGCAGTGTTCAGCTACAAATGGACCACCTAAATCATATTCTTTACTCCTAAAGCTTAGGGAACACCAAGGAAAAAAGGTGGGAAGATTGTAAGCCTCAGATAGTCAGAGAAGACGCGAGTGAAACATTGTCTTCTGTATATGATGGAACACTGCACTCATGAGCTAACAACCCAGGCTGCTTTCACAAGATCTGCACAAGATCAAGCCAGTTAGCATTCTAATATGGAAGCAGGTGGAACTCACAAGCCTTCATCCCTCCCTTTAGCGGAAGAGGGAGTCAGACTTCTTTAGGAGTTTGGTATTGATCACACTCTTGTGGATGGTTCTCTGATGGTTTGAATAAGAATGGCCCCCATAGGCTCATATATTTGAATGCTTTGTTATCAAGTATATTTGAGGAGAATTAGGAAGTGTGGCTTGTTTGAATAGGTGTGGCCTTGTTGGAGGAAGTATGTCACTGGGGGTGGGCTTTGAGGTTTCAAAAGCCCATGCTAGGCCAGTTCTCTCAGAATCAGGATGTAGCTCTCAGCTTCCACTCTAGGGCCATGCCTGCCTGCATGATGCCATGCGCCCACCATGGTGATAATGGACTAAACCTCTGAAACTGTAAGCATGCTCCCAATTAAATGCTTTCTTTTATAAGAGCTGCCTTGCCTGGGTCAGGGAGTGTCTTTACAGCAATAGAACACAGACGAAAACACCTTTTCACCCTTGAGTATATGGGTGACACAAACTGGATTTGGTGAATTATACAAAAATGGGGTGCTAGAGAGAAGGGTGAAATGTTAAGAGCATTGACTGTTTTTCTGGAGGACACAGGTTTGATTCCTAGCACCTGCTTGACAGATCACAACTATCTGTAGCTCCATACCTAGGAGGAACTGATGCCCTCTTCTTGCCTCTGTAGGTAACGCATGCATGCGGTGCACAGACAGACCTGCAGCCCAAATCCATGCAAATAAAATAAAACCAAACCAAACCAACCAAATAAACTTGGGAGCAGCTGGGAAGTAGGGGGTAGATCTCGGAGGAGCTGGGGGAAGAAATATGTTTAAAATGTGTTATATGCCTGTATGAAATTCTCAAAGAGTTAATACAATTTTTTTTTTTTAAAAAAAGCTCATTGGGGTCTGGAGAGATGGCTCAGCAGTTAAGAGCACTAGCTGCTCTTCCAGAGGACCTGGGTTCAATTCCCAGCACCCACATAGCAGCTCACAACTATCTGTAACTCCAGTTCCAGGGGACCTGGCACCCTCACACAGACATACATGCAGGCAAAATCACAAATGTACATAAAACAAACAAACAAACAAATAGAAGGGGGTTTGTGCCTAGTCTTATTGTAACTTGTTAGGCCTTATTTGGTGAATATCCCTGGGAGATCTGCTTTTTTTGAAGGGTAACAGAGGAGTGAATCTGGAGGGAGAGGGGAGGCTTGGTAGAGGGACTGGGAGGAGTGGAGAGAGGTGAAATTGTGGTTAGGATGCATGGAATAAAAAAAAAAGAAAAGAAAGGCTTAGCTCATTGTTGGTCCTTTACTGAATAAGATTCATGTCCTCATTAGAATATAAACCTTGACTGGAATGCCTAAAAGCATTGGTGGTGGCCACCAACTACATCTTCGGATGACAGTCTTGTAATCAAGTCCTGACACCCAGGCCTTGGTTTTCTGACTGGCAGAGCCAGTGCCTTGTCAATAGCACTGCTGTCATCAGTCTGCCGTGAGAGCTCCAAAAGGCAGGTGATGTCCTCAGCACAGCTGCACCTGTCCCAGGTGTTAAGTAACTCTGATATTCTGCATGCTTCTAGGCTGCTGTGGCTGACTGAGGAAGGGGCTGCCAGAGTATCAGGAACCAGCTGGCAGAAGGCATGTGAAGAGGAGACCCTGGCAGTGAGAGAGAGGCTGCTGCACTGGGAGATGGATGGTAGGGAATTCCATTATCCTTGTCTGTCTCCATGCTGTTGTCTGGGAAACCCATAAAGGTGACAGATAGATCATTGCAGTTTTATACACCCCCTCTCTTAGTCCTATCTCAGTAGGTGCGACCCACCCTCACTGGTGAGGAGGCGTAAGGGACTCATTGGTTTCTGAATGGTTGGGTCACCCTGTCTCCAGGGGAGTCTGTGATGCACTCGGCTGCAGGGTGGTGCAGAGCTGGGTTGGGAGGTGCGGGGTGGGAAAGTCATGCAGAACTGGATTCGGGTTATGGCAGGCGTGGGTGTTTTATGGCTGTAGTGGTGAGGCTTGCTGGTGGCTGTTTGCGGGAAGCATCATCGCTAGCCTTTTTATTACCTGCATCCTAGGCATTTTGTCTGCAGAGGGTGTCTCTTTCTTCCTGATCGGAAATATGCAGAGATCATGCAGAAACACCAGTGGACCCAAATCAACCCACACCTCCTGCATATCTACACATGTGTAAACACGAGGGTCACCTCTCTTGTGCCCTGAGGATGCCCACACAGAGGACCAGGGTTCAGTTCTGGTAGAGCATGAAGAAGGCTGAATGTAGCCCAGCCTCTTCCTGTCTTGTGGTCCCCACCTTCTTCCTCTCCAAAGTTATCTTAAATGGGTGGAAAGTAAAAGTGACAGTTATATCTGATGTCCACATCCTCAGCCCACATATATGTGGTCTGCTTCTGCAGTCATGGGGCTCAGTAAACTTCCCTAGCAAGGACATGGCCAGAGTACACTGAGTGGCCTCACAGTGTCTGCACAGGAACAGAAGGACAAGCTGTGCTAGATGATAATCACAATCCTCTTGCTGCTGCATCCCCAGCCATGCTAGATGAGAATTGTCACCCTTCTGCTGTATCCTCAGCCATGTGACTTTGTCTGGATCTCCTGCTATTCCCAAGTTGTGCCCATTTAAGTTATGAAAATGTCATGTTGGAGAGCCCTGTGATTTGTCAACATTCTGTGATTCTCTTGACATTGCCCTTGAGGGCTCCCTCCACCCATCACCCCCTGTTTAGAGTGGGGTGCTCTTGGTAGAAACCCCCATCCCAGTGCCTATCATCTGTATCTGTTAATTCAGTGTCTTCAACTCTTGGAAAGTCCATGAAACTGTTTCAGGGGGCCCCAAGGAGAGTCTCATATGTTCAAGCAAATACATCTGGTCAGCTATTGCCTGGCAGCTGCCATTTCTCACTCTAGAAGTCCTATGACACTCAGAGCCTGTGCCTTGTGGATGATGGCTAGGAGACATTGTTTCACCATTTTCTCTAGTGACCCTAGGTGTGCCAACTTCCTGTTAGGCCTTGACATTTCCCCTAAGTCCTCCAACAGAGGGAACTCCCACATGTCACCACCTCAGCATGTCCCACCAGAATCCAGGGCCACTACAGAGCATTGGTTCCTACTTCTGTTAATCACAGATTCTTCTGCTGTTGATGCACTGAGACACTGAGTCTAAGGATTCATCTTCCTGTGAAGAGACTCTGGAAAGAGGTGGAAAGGTTGCAGTTTCTCTTTAGGTTTCCCTGGAGGGTACACAGCTTTGCCTCCAGTGGCTTGTGGGATTGGTGGTGATGGTTCTTTGTGTGCTTGATCTGATGGTCCAAGGAAAACCAAGAATGAGACAGTGTTTGATGCAGAATTACTGTTGTCCAATAATAAAAGGTTTGTTGAAGGAAGAATGAGTGCAAACTTGGAAAATTGTGATGAAGAATTTGCTAGGGACACAGGGATGTACACGTACTCTGAGCCATATTCTTTACTCCTCCTGGATCTGGGAGGGGAGAGAGGGATGCTAAATTGAGAGTGGAGAGGATATTCCTTCCATTGAAGAACTTCAGCAGACAGTGAGAGCACAGTGTGTGAGCCTGGCTTCTGAGCAGCCTTCTCCTTGTTCTAAATCTTCATTTTAGGACAGGGCTTCCTGCATGCATCAGGAGGGCCAGACAATGAGCCACACTGAGTACCTGGCTTGGAGAATCAGACAGTACATGCTAAATAAGAGACTAAATGCAGGAAATTACAGAGAGACAGAGTGAGCTAGACCCAGGACAGGTTACCCTTGGCTGTATGTTTGATTAGTGAGAATCTCTAGTTCTTTTATTTTTACCATTTCCATATAATTCCAGAGTGTTAAAACTTATAAATGAAGAGGCATGGAGAGATAGCTCAGCAGTTAAGTGTGCCTACTGCTCTTGCTGAGGACCTGAGTTCAGTTCCCAGCACCAATACTGGGCAACTCACAGCCGCCTGTAATTCTAGCTCCAGGGGATCTATTGCTCTCTGCTGGCCTCTGTGAACACTGCATGCATGCAAAAATTCACACACATGTACACACCAAGAAAAAGATAAAAATAATAAATAAGGTTTCTTTATGTAGGCTGTGAAAGACCATGAACTCAGCCTGTAGGATGTGGGGATTACAGGAATGCACCAATGTGTCTGGAATCTGATTCTTTTATTCTTCTAACCCTAAGCATTATCCCCAGGTGACTCTTTTTGGCCCATGACAAGAAAAGCTAACCACACCTGACAATTCTGAGAATACATGATAAATGAGACCTCTGAGTCAAGGGATATGGTTTTGAACCTGCCCTCCAGACAGTTCCTGAACAGCCCCATCCAGACCCATGTAGGAGCTGTGTGAACATTATCATCTGCTCCCAGGCCTCCATGTTCTCCTAAGTGGTCTCATTCTTTATGAAGGTGCCCAAGCTAGTTACAGAATTCATTTAAGATTCTTCTGCGGTGTGCTTTATCCTGAATATAAACTAACCACTATCTCCTTATCATCCACGTTCTTGGCGTCTCATCATTTCACCTAGTAGTTTCAATTTAATTCATGTCCTTTATCCCTAGATTCCAAAACAATGGACACTTTCTGAGGATTTCCTTATTTTGAAGTCTGCCACCTTCCTCCCTCGACCCCAGGGACTAGAGTGTGGTTCAGTCTTAAATCTGCATGCACACATGTTCACTCAGTTGCTAAGCTGTGCTTCTAGTACAGTTTGATCTCTGGTTTATTTGTTTTTGACACAGCAAAGGGAATACTATGATGCCTGAGGCTAGCCTCAAAATAAGTTACACCACCAAGCCTGGCAGTTTGGCTCTTTATTTGGTGAGCAGGGTGCTCTATGATTGGACTCGGGTCACTTGAGTCTTCAAAATCTTCAGACTTTCCCACCATCCCCTTTGCCTACCTGCTGTCTGGCCTCTACTATAATCCCTGCTCTTTCTTCATTGCCCACCATGATGGACTCTTCTCAAACTACAAGCCCAAATAAACTTCCCTAAGTAGCTTTCATGCAGTATTTTGTCACAACAAGGAAATAACTAATATGGGTTTGATCTCTTAATTGCTATAATTACAAGGTAGGCTGGGGGAGGCTACAAGGGTATCGGCACTGTTGTGGAATTTCAGCAGTGGGTTGAGTGTACTCTACTGAGGATGTAGAGGCAATAGGTCCAGAGAAGCAAAAAAGCAAGTGGGACCTTTAGGTGTGAACAAGAAGGAGCAATGGAAGACATGCTCTGGGGAGCTCTTGGTTTCAGGAAGCTTTCTTTTTTTGGAGATAAAGATATTGATTGGCTTTTTTCCCCAACTTTTTAAAATTTGAATTATAAACAGGATTTGTTTACATGACAATCCCAGTTCCCTTCTCCCACCCATCCTCCCCTACCACCCCCCCAACTAAACCCCTATCTATCACATATCCTTTCTGCTCCCCCTGGATGGTGAAGCCTTCCATAGGGTGTTATCAGTGTCTATCATATCCTTTGGGATAGGGTCTAGGCCCACCCCCGTGTGTGTTGGCTCAGGGAGTATGGGGAAGCTTTCTTATTAGCGATTTAGAGGATAGGCAGCTGTCAAAGTTTGCTAGCCTCTCTCTGTGCCCTTCCCATTTGATCTGATGTTCAGTTTCATAACATCCACTGTAGAAACCTTGGGTGAATTTGCTAGCATCTGCTTTGCCGCTCAGGGTGTCACAGGGAGGAAATGAAGATGTCCCAGGTAGAGCATTAATTGGCTTCCTCAGATAAAGGTGATCAGTAAGTGGAAATGCTGAGCCATTCTGAGTCCCCTCCCTCCTCCTCTGTCATCCTGGGAAGTGGAAACAGTGTTTACACAGCCATGAAAAGCTGTCTTCTTCAGTAGTTGAGCCTTATGGGAGGATAAAATTATTCACAGTATAACAAACAGCTCCGATGCACCAAAAGGGAGGGCCACCTCCCTGAATGGTTCCCTGGGGTTGGCAATGTGTAAGCCCAAGTTTAATCTTCATCAACAAAAGAAGTGATCACCTAATAAAATGCTCACCAAAGGTGGACACATTTCTGCTCCCACACAGTGGTGATATCATAGGCCAGCCTACGCCACTTGCATTTTGGTGGTTTGCAATGAAGCAAAGGAGAAAAAGTCTTTTTTTTTTTTTTCTACTTGGCACCTGTGTGGCCTTGTCAAAGCCTGCCCAGATGACCATTGTCAGTTGGACACTGTCCAGTCATGAGGAGAACAGCAAACACCCGTATCCATCCAAGAAGACTGTCGGGATGGTTCTCATGTGTTCTTATAGTTACACACGCACATCTCTTGAGCAAAAGACAGGACAGCTTCATCTTAGATGAATACATTAGACTCTTTTCTCACTGCTGTGACAGAATATCTGACAAAAGCAAGTAAGGATAGAAGGATTTATTTTGAGTCATACTCTAAGGGCACAGTCTGTCATGGCAAAGAAGGTATGGGATAATTGTGGTGCAGGGTGTGAGGTGGCTGATCACATGGTATCTGCAGTCAGGAAGCCGTGCACTGAAGCTCAGCTTGCTTTCTCCTTTTAATTCAGTTTAAGATCCCAGCCCATCTGAGAGTGCCACTCGAATTCAGAGAGGGTCTTCCTTTCTCACTTAAACATCTGGAGATTATCTTGGAGATGTGTCTCCTAGGTGATTCAAACCCAATCAAGTTGAAGTTTGACCATCACAAGTCCATGCCTTGTGGACACCCATCTGCATCACTTTAATTTTCACCTTCCACCTGCTGTCCTCTTTACCTGATAGCTGTCTCACAATGCAAAGTGAGCTTAACTTTGAGTTTCCTAAGTTTTCACAGATAACATTCCGCAAAAACCAACATCTTTCTTGACAGTCAAAGTAGTATCTTAACTGTGAGCCCCTGTAAAATAATATCTAAAAATAAAATTCCCCTACACTACAGTGGCACAGAGTAAATAAATACCCCCATTCTGAAAGAGAGGGGTTGGAGGATAATAACAAAGGAAAGATTGGGCCAAAGCAAGACTAAAACCCAGAAGGGTGAGCACTCAACCTTGAATCACTACATCTGGTCTCCAGAGCTTGAGGTAGCATTACCCCTGGTCCAGAGAGATTGCCTAGCAGCACCTCATCAGTGTTATCGCCTGAGGCACACATAGCTTTTCTCTTGGGCCGTCTCCGTCCCATGACTTCATATTTTCTCAGGAATATTCCACAGCCTTGGCATCTCTATCACCCCAGATTCCATTTTCACTTAGGTTTCATATCAAAGCTTCATGCAATGCCCTCTGAGGGCTTCTTTGAGGGAATCAGACCCATCATACTCTGCCTGGTTTCAGCAACTTTCTGGAACCTTGTTGCATGCATCTATGACACAATAATTTGCATTTAAGTCTGCAAAACTAACACTGTGTGTGTGTGTGTGTGTGTGTGTGTGTGTGTGTGTGTGTGTGTGTGTGTGTAGCACTGGATCTTGGGGTACCGTCTGTTCCCTTCTGCCACAGCTACAGTGGACCCTGTGCTTACTGGTGGCCAAACATGGGAAAACACTTCCCTAGACAGTTGTTTTCAAGCAGGGGATCTCTTTATAGGTACTACCAATCCTGGTTCTCTTCTTTCAAATGAAATTGCATTTTTACATGCACCTCTTTCCTGACTAGGTTGACAAAGAGAACATCTCACTTTAGGGAAAATTGGGTACATGTATTAGTATCTTCGTGATGAAAGTGGGGGTTTCCATGGTTTAGAGAGCTTTGATGACACCACAGCCACCTGGGTGTTTCTCTAGGTTCTCCCATGTGAGACTCAGGGTCAAGAGAAACAGATACCTGTATAAAGCAGCTTCCTGCTTGTTCTGAGAACAAAGCCTTCTGTCTCTGGCTAAGGGGTCTCTTGTTTTCTTTTGGCGTCTGGGGTGCAGTGGCAGGGTTAATTATTTGCTTCCAAGCTCTCAGACTCTTTCCAGTTCTTGACATTGACTTTTAACCTATTTTTCCTGGGAAGGAAAAATTCAAAATTTTCTCGCACCTAGAGCCTTTCTTGGCTCCCAACAGCACAGCCTTAAATCAGTGGCTTGTTACAGCACCCTGGGAGAGGCAATAAGGTAGTCTCCCTCCTGTGCTCTCGCCTCCAGCCTCTGCTCACAGTTCTGTGCAGTTGCCAGATTCCCATCCCCAAAGCACAGCCTTGATCACGTCGTTCCCACATTCCCAAGTATTTAATGGCTCCTTATTGCCAGAATGAATTATAAACTTGAGATGAAATATATGCCTTATACAGTCAGGCCTCAATGGAGATCCAGTTCCCAACTCCCTTCTCCCTCTCCCTCTCCCTCTCCCTCTCCCTCTCCCTCTCCCTCTCTCTCTCCCTTCTCTCCCCTTTCTCTCCAGTATGTGATGGTTGTCAATGAATGTAAGAGGATCTCTTATTATTTTCCACTGTGTGTACTCCAGGGTAACTGGCCTTCTGGGCCCTGGGATTCTCTGATCTCTGCATCCTGTCTTGCATAGAGTACTGGAAATTACAGACATGTGCTGCCATGCCAAGCTTTAGATGGGATCTAGGGGTCCAGACTCATGCTCTCGCATGTGTGCAACAAGCTCTTTACTCATAGAGCCAGCTCCCAGCTCCCAGCCTCTGCCTCTCCTTAGACTGCCCTGTCCTCTAGCACCACAAGCATAACCTGCTCATGTTTGTTCTTGTTTAATACCTTTATTCATG
Organism: Cricetulus griseus; assembly: GCF_003668045.3. Classification (NCBI taxonomy): domain Eukaryota; kingdom Metazoa; phylum Chordata; class Mammalia; order Rodentia; family Cricetidae; genus Cricetulus; species Cricetulus griseus. The sequence continues at coordinate 69,938,839 of NC_048600.1, forward strand.
TTTTTAAAAATTCCATTTTGTTGATGTTTTTTCCTGAGAAATTTACCATGACGGCTGTTCTTGATTGTCAATTTGACTACATCTGGAATTAACTAAAACCCAAGCATCTGGGTACACCTGTGAGGGATTTTTTTTCTTAATTAAATAATTCTTTTATTTTTTTAAAACGATTTTTTTGCTGATTGCTTGGGAATTGCACACTATGCACCCCGTCACACTCATTTCCCAGTCCTTCCATGTCTATCCCTTGTGACCTTCCTTCCCGCCCCCCCAATAAAAAATAAAAATTAAAATTAAAACAAGTCAAATTTGTGCTATCTATATCCTCTTTGGACATAGTCAGATTCTCAGTGGCCTGCCCCTTAAATAGAACTGAGTCCTTCCCTCCACCATTCCTGTGAAAAGCCATCAATTGTGGAGAGCTAACTTCAACATCCTTATAGTACCTTTTTTGGGGGGAGGGTTGAAACAGGGTTTCTCTGTGTAGCTTTGGAGGCTGTCCTGGAACTCACTCAGTAGACCAGGCTGGCCTTGAACTCAAAGAGATTTGTCTGCCTCTACCTCCCGAGTGCTGGGATGAAAGATGTGTACCACTACTGCCTGGCTTTTAAGAGTTCTCTCGGATGGCTTCCTGTTTAAGCTGTTAGTTTTTTGAGGAGGTTGTGGTTGGGATAGGGGTTGTCACAGAAGCCTTCCATGTCCCTCCTTCTCATTTGTGCATCTGCAGCCATGGATACCACTGCAAAAGTAGCTTCCTTGCCCTTTACAGTCAGCAGGAGCTCAGATCATGGGCTTCCACGTGTTTCCCAGTGACATCAGAGACCACAACATGCCTCTGAGCTGCAGTAGGAACACTGACCCTGACAAGCCCCTCTGAGGCAGCCTGAACCACAGATACCCACCTGGCCCCCAGGTGACAGTGCAGGCCACTCACATCAGTATGGCCCCATGGGGATGGGGGAGTCCAGCCCGTGGCCTCAGGTGGCAGTAGACTACAGATATTCCTGTGACTTTTGGTAGTAACACAGGCCATGGACATCAGCACACCCTGGCTACAGTAAGACCTCAGACTCAGACGTGGCACACTGTAGCAGCATGGGCCAAACACCACTGTGTCCACAAGTGGCAGTGCAAGCCACTCAGATTAGCATGGACCCAGTGGCATCGCGGCCCTCAGACATCAACATGGCTTCAGGTGGTAGCCCAGACCATGGACTTCCACATGGTCCTCAGTTGTAACACAGGGAGTGAATGTCAACACGCACCCTAGCTGCAACAGGACCTTGGTCCCAGACGTGGCCTTTGGCAGCAGTATGGATCTGTATATCACCATGGACTCAGATTGCAGCATAAGCCCCATCAGCCCAGTCCTCACTGCAGTCACATTTGATAGGGTTTCTTTATGTAGCCTTGGCTGTCCTGGAACTTGCTCTGTAGACCAGGGTGTCCTCCAACTCAGAGATATCCAACATGCTTCTGCTTCCCCAGTGCTGGGATCAAAGGTGTGCACCACCCATCTGGAAGATCCGCTTTTAATCTGGGTCTTTTGAGGTGGGAAGATTGACCTCTAGTCTGGGCCACATCTTCTGCTGGCAGCCTGTACAAAGGACGTGGGAGAAGGAAGCTTACTCCTTTGTCTGCTTGCTTTTGCTTTCACTGACAAGTCCATTCCTTCACTGACATTAGAACCTATTTCCTTGGGATTCTAGAGCATACTGCAGACAAACTGAGACATCCAACCTAGTGGACTGATTAACTACTGTATTCTTGAACCTTCTGTTGGTAGACAGCCATTGTTGGACAAGCTGGTCCACAGCCTATAAGCCATTTTAATAAATCTCATATATATATTATATATTCATATATTCATATATATGTATATATGAATATTTACATTCATTCTATCAGGTCTGTTCCTCAGTAGAATGCTGATATATTTGTTGTCTCCTTAAAAATTAAAATATAATTACATCATATTTCCCCTTTTCTTTCCTTCCTCCAACACCTCCCATATCTTTTCCCACTGCCTCCCAAATTTACAAATTCATGGGCTCTTTTTCTTTAGTTGTTATTGTCACACACACACACACACACACACACACACACACACACACACACCATGCATGCATGTGCACACATACCATACCACACACAACACACAACTTGTTCAGTCTGTTTAGTGTTACTTATATGTATATTATTTCAGGGCTGACCATTTGGTACTGATAACCTATTAGGGGGCTCATAGCTGTGGAAGGCTATTTCTCCCACTCTCAGCATTCCTTAGTTATCTGTAGTTCTTTGTCTAGAGGTGGAGTTCTATGAGATTTCCCCTTTGCATGTTAGTAGGTCTATTGGTGTTGTACTTGTTCAAGTCTTGCTTAGCCAGCCATATTGTTGAGGCATCATGGGTGAAGAATCTCTGTCATTTCCAGGAAACACACCTTACAACAGATTTCATGGCCCTCTAGTGTGTGTGTGTGTGTGTGTGTGTGTGAGAGAGAGAGAGAGAGAGAGAGAGAGAGAGAGAGAGAGAGAGAGATGTACACATGAATACAGATGTGCACAGAAGCCAGAAGGTATCAGATTTCTTGGAGCTGGAGTTACAAGAGGTTGTGAGCTGCCTACATGGGTGTTCTTAACCATGGAACCATATTTTTACTACCATTTTTGTTGAAATTTTGAGGTAAGGTCTCACTATGTAACCATATCTTATCAGGATGCTTTGTGGAGCCCAGGCTGACCTTGAGCTCACAGTTGGCCTCTTGACTCAGCTCTCAAGTTCAGGGATTATAAGTGTGCACCAACCATGCTTGGCCATTTTCCTCTGTCTCCTTCTATTTGTCCCCTAAATACTAACTCCCCCAAGCCATGCCATCATATTCCATCTTTCTCCAAATAATGCCCCATGCCACTATTTGTGTTTAAGCTTGTGTTACTTCAGAATGCTCATAAAGTGGGCATTCAGTAAATGTTTCCTGCATTCAGTCTGGATTGGAGAGATGACTACCAGAGTTCAGAGAGGCCAAGCAGTTTATTAAAGGTTTCCCAGCATCTCAGCCTTCTGATAGTTCACTGTGAGCAGACTACTTCATGTTTAGGAGGCTTGTCTTTGGATTAAATGTTGTAGGAGTTGGTGACTGTACATTGGAGAGATTGTGCTGGTTACAAAGACTGGGGACTCAAAGCTAGTCAAACATTTTGCTTCATAGGTAAAGCTACAAGGTTGTCAATCAATTTTCTCAGGATTATTCTGAGCTGTAAACTGACTTATTAGTGGTATGACATCGGATATGGAGATGTGTAGGAGATCAGTGGCTTTCCAGGGTTCTTGCAGCCCACCCATGACTGGTAGCTAGTCTTTGGGGAAAACCAATGCCCTTTTAGTAGAGACCAGAGGCAGGCAGCTATAAGCACTGCCTATGATGAATCTGTGGACTTCCAGGATGCTTTGGAGCAGAGCAAGAAGGGAGACTTCCACCATGCCTTTCTGTGAGAGGATGGGGATGGGGGAGTCTGACCAGCCCTTAGGCCATATATCCTTGTGAGATGGAGACTGCCTGGCTTGTGTTCAGTCCTTCCCAGTGGAGTTGATAGAGAGATGAACAGGCGGGTCTCCCAGGTGGAAGGTTCCTGACAACCAGCCTCTTGGCAACAGTTCATTGGGATCTCTGTAATGTCCCCAGAGCTGAAGAGTCATGAGGACCTTGGATGACTGTAACCCAGTCCCTGCCCTCTGCTGATTGGGAAATTATGGGTCTGAGCAGTCTTTCGACTCTCATCCCTTCTTCTTTCCCATCCCAGGCATTGCAGTTGGAGGTGATCTTGAAGAGTGAAGGGCATGTTGACTGAGGCAGTCATGGGTGGAGAATGCTACAGAAAACTCCATGAAGTCCAGGAGAACAGGCCCTCATTAACCTCCCCTTTCTGAGATGTAGATGGTTCTCCCAGAGGAACAGAGACTGGGAAACAGGGAATTCATAGAACCTGTAACCAAGGAAGGCTGACCTTTACCAATTAAGAAGCCAGGGATATCAAGACCAGCCTGGTCCACAAGAGCTCATTCCAGGACAGCCTCCAAAGCCACAGAGAAACCCTGTCTGGAAAAACAAAACAAAACAAAACAAGAAGCCAGGGATACCCAGAGAAACTGTCTTGAAAAACAAACAACCAAAACCAAAACAACAACAAAAAGGGTAGATCTGTAGGTTGAGGACCCTGTCTCAAAAAAAAGTATTTTGTAACCTCCACAGAAAAATCTAGAAAGGGGTAAGATGTGACCTTACAAATATAAGTGTCACTCTGTGCAGCACTGAGTTTAGTAGGGCACATGTAGAGAGCTTTGACTCGTGTCTTGATTCTCAGTGGGTACAGTGCCTCCTCTGTCATTAAAATTTGAAGGTAGATAAACAGTAAATATGTCCAAGGATAATTACTTAGGGCTGGGCAGAGCACAAAGACTGAGAAGTTTGGGCTCTGGCTGGATCAGTGCCATGGAGCTAGGGGTATTTATCTACAGCTTATCCGAGCTGCAGAGGGGTGCAGTCTGGCAGGCGCTCTCCACACTGTTGTGTTTGAGAGGTTTAATAATATCAGTTGAACAAAACAGCAACCTTCCCTGAGGAGATGCTTAATATTCAGGCCAGGTTGCCACTGGCAGAGCAGCTCCTCCCCGGCCTTGAGCTCTGCCCCTTCTTCTCCATCCCTCTTCACTTGCAGAGTCTGATGCAACTAACCCTGCATGACAACCTGTTGGTCAGATGAATACCTTTCCAGGAATTTGTTTTCTAGAAGATTCTATCTCCAGTGGGATTTTTCCAGCAGCTGAAGCATGTGCATGGCTATTTGTTGCTCAAGCATGCATCTCTCTCTCTCTCTCTCTCTCTCTCTCTCTCTCTCTCTCTCTCTCTCTCTGTGTGTGTGTGTGTGTGTGTGTGTGTGTTTGTGTGTGTGTGTTCATGCCTCAGCATATATATGTGGGGTTCAGAGAACATTGTCACATATTTTTCTTAATTGCTCTCCACCTTAATTTTTGAGACAAGGTCTCTCATTGACTGGAGTTCACTGAGTCTAACCTTGTAGCCAGTGAACCCCCAGAATCCTCCTCTCTCTCTCTCAGTGCTGGGATTGCAGACATGCACTACCCAGCTTCTTGTGTGGGTGCTGGGGAATCCAAACTTGTAGCCTTGTGCTGGCATGGAAAGCACTTTGCCTACTGAACCATCTCCCCAGTCTGTGAAGATTTCAATTTTGGGTGTTGTTATGTGTGCACAGCCTTATCTCAGAGAAAAATGCAGGGGAACAGGAAAGTTCCACTTTTTATCCTTGTTCATCTTTAGAAGATTTAGCTTTGGATGGATCACCATAAAGCCATAGCCTTCCACAGGGCCAGAGGTAATTGGATGTTCAAGGGGTGTCTTCCACTGTCAAGCATTTGAAGCTACTGTTCATGTAGATGTTTCCCAGTTTACCTTGCAGTCTGGGGAGCTAACAGATAAGGACAGTCTCTCTGTGTATTTGGGAATCCAGCTTTAATGAAACAAGAACTCTGCATGAACAGTGTCTCCACTGGGACATTCAAGGAAGGAAGGAATGAAGGATGGATGGATGGATGGATGGTTCATTGGACCAGGCAATATCCTCACAGACACAGATACAGATATGGGAAGATGGCAGGCCAGTCTCAGCCAAGAGGGATGCTAAAGTAACATGCCCCACTATGTACTACACATCTCTGTTGATGCCATTCTCAACCAGGAGGGATGGTAAGGCCACATGGCTCACTATGTAGTCTGCATCTCTGTTGATACCAGGATTTTGGGTGACTCAGATGAGGGATTGAATGATGTAGGACTGTGCTGTGAGAAAGCTTTCTCATTGATCAGGAACATCACTGTGTAGGACAGTCTGGCTGGCCCAGGGCCTTCCGAGGAGCTGTCCTTCTTCCCCCGACCCCCCTAACCCCCATCTTACCATCTCTGGGATTGCAGGTATGTGCTACTGTGGCCTGATTTTGACTTAGTTTCTCAAACTTCTAACTCAGGCCTTCAATATTTACAAAGCAAGTTCTTTATAGACTGGGGCATTTTATTGGCCACTAGTGACCAATTGCGATGGAAGGAATTACTTATTTAGCTTCTCTGACCTTTCACATGAATGTTGGGGTACAGGGAGATCTTTGAAGGGTGATTGTGAGAATGGATGCCAGGATGTTTCTGGCAGATAGTGAGGCTTCACTAAATTGCTGTCCCGCCCATCGCCTTGCCTAATACTGATCAGAACCTGCTTCCCCCACTCACTGCATCACAGGAGCAGACTTCTGTTTGGGCTGTTCAGTTCCCAAGGAGCAAACTACATGCTGGTTAGAATGCTCAGCATGCCTGGCCAAAGGGCATTTCCGCACAGCTCTGCAGCTCAGGCTGGCAGCCCTTGACGTTTGCATCATCTTGGCTTTGCAATTTCTCCTTCTTACCCTATGGGAAAGAAATCCTATTGAGACATCAGAATCTACTTTTATTATATACCATGCACATCAATCTTGTATTTCACACAGACTAGATATTCTTAGGATGCTTTCAGTTACAAGTGACAGACACAGGACATTATGGGATTAATCAAAACCAGAAACTTTAAAGTCTATGAAAGTTTAAAGCAGGCAGCAACTGAGTCACATGACTAGAAAACCCACAGTAGCTAAGCCTTCAGGTGTGGCTGGATCCTAGTGCTTAATATTATTTCCAGACCTGGTGAGCACTACAAACCATCTTGCATTTGTCATCCAAGATAAAAATCAAAATTGCTGAGTCAGCACATAAGACATTAGGATGGTGACACTCTTCTGTGATGACCAACTGTGTGCCATTGTCATTCCTAATGCATAGCACTGATAGGTCACTCACTGTGTCTAGATCTAGTGAAGTGGATGTAACCAGAGGGTTTTTTTTTTTTTTTTTTTAAGAAGGCTCACACTTTAAGGAGAAGCAGAAAATCTAAAACCTTTAGAAGCCCCAGAGGCCTGAGGATCAGAGCACAGCATCTAGAAAAACCATAAAATACTATGTACGAGGACTGAAAGCAACAGTCCCATCTTCCCACTGATTCTATGGGGGATTAAATTGACACTCATGGCCATAGTGTAGTGTTAATCCCAGATTCTGTGTCTTAACTGGATACTTTTCTTTTCTGTAAAGGGATCTACTAGGGCTTGAACTGAGCCTTTATAAATGCTAGACAAACACTCTCCCACTGAGTCACATCCGACTTTCTGAATCTAACCTATGTGCCTCTTCTAAGGATTGAGACCCTCATGGAAATGGCTAGCTGACTTTAATTATACTTAGGGCCTGGGAAAGATGCCAAAGCAAGGCCACAGGAATCCATTGAGTAGACCAGGCTGGGAGGACAGAGCTGGTAGATGGATAGCCACAGGGCATTCATCACTGTCCGAGTTCCTGATTCTGTCTTCTGTGAGCTAGGGGCTGGACGGTTGGGTTCACAGCCCTCTCTGTGCTGAAGTATCACTGTTTCCTGCTCATACCATCAGAGTAACTCCAACTAGATTATAACATTGCTATGATGCTGTCTGCTTTGACATCCCATCTGGGTCCAGGATTGCACTACCAGGGGTTTGCCTTTACCTTGCTTTGGACCCACCCCAGGCATCAGTTATTGAAGGCTGAACATTTAGACAATACTTTGTCCCTTCCAGTAATATCTAAAGTTTCTATGGATCAGAGACAGAGTGGCTTGCCTAAGTTCACCAGCATCAGGAGAGAACCTTTGATCACCAGAGACTTGTTTTCCAGATTCTGGAATCCAGAGGCATGGCAGTTTATAGTAAGAAATTACCAGTACGGAGTCAGGTAGAAATATAAGGGTATTTAATAGGGAAAAGCCTTACTTACAGAGCGAACCAGCCAGCCGGTGGTAGTCTGTACAGCAAGCAGCAAAAAGAGAAACCGAAACCGAAAACGCAGTCCCCCTACTCACTCTGACCACGCCCTCACAAGCCCTCAGGTACTCTTGTAGCCAGCCCCTAAGAAGGCGTGGCTACAGCTTCCCCTACAGCAGTTTGCCCCGATTCAGCATTTGATTTATAATTACAATGTTTGTTTGTTTGTTGTAGTGGTAACTGATCTCAGGACTTGGTGCATATCAGGTGGGCAGGCTGGTTTTTGACAACTTGATCCAAACCTCGACATCTGGGAAGAGGGAATCTTATTTGAGGAAATGCCTCTATTAGACTGGCCTGTAGGCAAATATGTAAGGACTAGGTCCAATGTGGACAGTGACATCATTGAATAGGTGGTCTTGGGTTATATAAGAAAACAGGATGAGCAAGCCAGGGTGAGAAATCCAGCAAGCAGCATTGCTCCTTAACCACTCTTTCAGTTTCTTGTCTCCAGGTTTCTGCCTTAGTCTCTTGCCATGGCTTTCCTTGATGATGGACCTATAAGTTGAAACAAACCCTTTCCTTTCTTTCTGTGATGGTTTGAATGAGAATGGCCGCCACAGACTCATATATTAGAATACTTGGTTCCTAGTTGGTGAAATTGTTTGGAAAGGATTAGGAGGTATGGCCTTATTGGAGGAGGTATGTCACTACCCCTCTGTGTCATTAGGGAGTAGACTTTGACATTTTTAAAACCCTTGCCATTCTCAGTTAGCTCCCTCTCTCTCTCTCTGCCTTGTGCCTATAGATCAGGAGATAAGCTCTCAGCTACTTCTCCAGTGTCAGACTTCCATGACTGTTGCCATGCTTCCTGCCATGATAGCCATGGACTCCAACTCTATGAAACTGTAATCCCCCAATAAAACCTTTCTTATATAAATTTCTTAGGTCACACTGTCTCAGCACAGCAATTTACAAGTAATTAAGATGCCTTCCTAATTTGTTATGGGTTATGGTGTTCATCACAGCAACAGAAAGAAAGTTAGGACATCAGACAATCACTCTACCACTGAACCACATTTTTAGACCAAATAGTGTTTGCTGGTGTGTGTTTGCGTGTGTGTGTGTGTGTGTGTGTGTGTGTGTGTGTGTGTGTGTGTGTGTGGGTGTGTGTGGGTGTGTGTGTGATATCGTTGTTTTCTAGTTTTTTAAATAAGGTTTAATGTAACTCAGGTCAGCATCAAACTCACTGTGTGACTGAGACAGGTCCAGCCTTGAACTCGAGATCCTCCTTCATCAACATCTTGTATTATGGAATGCATTCCCATACTTAGCTTCCATCTACTGGATTCTGCTTCTGTCATGTGACCTCCCAAGGAGATACAAATGTTTGTTCATTCCAGACAGGACACTGATGATGAACCTAAACAACCACTCCACACAGGTCCATCTTGATGAACCAGACAGTTTATTATGGTTACTGAGCATACCATCTGCATTGCCCCAAATTCTACCATCCATGGGTGATGACTCAGGAAAGCTTCGTCCCTGGAGCCTTTGTTCATGACTGTAGACAGCTCAGCTGAACAGTCTCATTTGCTCACAATTGTTACTGTCTTTATGACCTTGGAGAGAAGTCTATGAGTCTTGTGAGTTTCAGGGGTCCCCTGAGCCTTGCAATGTTCACTGACTTCCTGAATCTTATGGATGTCTCTCCTCCTTCACGGAGGGAGAGTTTCAGTTGACAGGAAATAGCTGAGCTGCAGTGACCTACATCTGTACCTGGATGATGTCTTTTTTTTCAGTCCCAAGCAGCCTCATGGTCTGGTCTGCTCTCTCAGCAGTGGAGGTGGCTCTCTGACCACCTGTTCACCTCCATCTTTGGTCATTGCTGAGGTTCTGCAGCTCTGGGTGTTTGGCTTCTCAGGAGGAAGGACCCACAGCTGAGCGTGCAAAGAGTGCTAAGCTATTACATTAAATATAATCATGTAAGAGGCAATTGCACTTTTATTTATAGAAACATTAAATATTGTAAAACACTAGGGACTTCAGCAACATCATCCCATACAGGAAAGGGACCTCAGTAAGCTCACAGAGCTGTTTGTTTCAACACCCATTTGGGCTAATTCTGTCCCGGAGGAGAGAGGGAGTTAGCAGAGTCTTGCTTTGGCTCCATTGCATCTCTCTGAGTCCAGGGTGATGTTTTCATTTTGTTTTGGTTTTGTTTTCTGAGGAGTCAGCAGTGGATCTAATTAATGCCATCAAAAGCATGACATTTAATTAACTAAATAACATGTTGAGCTTAATGATAACACATTTCAGCACCCAGCGGGTGGTGACGGTCTCTGGGGCCATCTCTCCAAGGAGGACCATGTGATTTGATAAAGAGGAAAGAACCTTTCTCAACAGCGTCACTGATCCTTAGGGAAGAGGTCAGGGGAGTTACAGCCTCACAGCCACCAAGAAGCATGATCGTTTCTTCCAGATTCTGAGTGGGGAGATCAAGAACATGAGAGCACCCAGCAAGGACAGACGTGTGTGTGTGTGTGTGTGTGTGTGTGTGTGTGTGTGTGTGTGTGTGTGTGTGTGCAGAGGTTGACACAGGGTGTTTTTTTTTATCTATTGTGCTGCACCTTGTTTTTTAAGACAAGGTCTCTCACTGAACCCAGAGATCATCTATATAGCTAGACTGGCAGGGCATATATATATAAGTTCTAGGGATGCATTTCTTTGACATTGGAATTACAGGTGTGTGCCACCAGGCTTAGCTTTTCATGTGCGTGACGGGCATTTGGACTCAGGTTTTCATGCTTGCACAACTAACACTTTACTGTCTGAGCCACCTTCTCACCCCAGCATGCATTTTTCCCGAATGTTTGGGCATCCAAAGATGTAAATAAATGCAGCTATTTTCTTCATTGCTATTCCAATATCTTGGTTATTTCCATGTAGGCACCACAGGCAGGACCTGGTAGGAGGCTTTCTGAAGCCAGCCTGCCAAGCTCACAGGCTCTTTAAGCAGCAGAGGAGTGGATGTGGGTGCCCTCTTGTGGACACTGTGGAATCCACAGTGATCCTCTTGGGACCCTCACCCAGTGAGTAGGCTCAGAATCTTGAGGCTGGAGGTGAAGTTTTCTGATGGAGTTCCTGGGTCATTGGAATGAATATTCATGGATTTCTAATTAAAATGAAAAGTATTGAGTCCTAAGAATTCACAGAGTCATAGCAGACCCTGAAAGTTGCTCCCAAAGACACAGGACATCACTCCGTCAGCTCAATTGGTGGTTTCTTTACTTCTCTTGCTCCTCTGTGGGCAAGATGAATGGACTGGCTGATATTTGGCTTCACAAGCTGCATGCCATGGGTCCCATTATTTAGATTTTAGAGAAGAGATAAATGGAGTATTGGAGAAGTGAAATAATTCATAAGAAATGACAAAGTTCAGAAGTACAGAGCTTCAAATCATTGGACTTTCATTTCACCTCCCTTTTCCCTGCCTTGTCATCCCCAAATGGTGGATCCTCATGATGAAGGTGCAAGCTCTGTGGATAGTGCCCTGGACCTCTTTAGTGGGCAGTGTCCTGAGCTTATATGGAGTTTAAGGGGATTCAAGAACTTGAGAGAGAAGCACTTAGTGTAGGTCTAGTGAGATGGTTCAGTAGGTAGAGTGATTGGGGTCACTTATGAAGACATGAGTCTTGAGCCCCAGCACCTACATTAAAAGCCAGATATGTATTTGTAATCCCAGTACAGTGGAGCTGGAGTGAGATCTCTGGAGCTTGCTGGCTGGCTGTCCTAACCAAATGAATGAATTCCAGGTTCAGTGAGAGACCCTGTCTCAAAAAATAAGATAAAGTGGGGCTGGAGAGATGGCTTTGCTAAGAACATTTGCTGCTTTTCCAGAGGATCCTGAGTTCAGTTTCCAGTACTCACATCAGGCAGCTCACAACCACTGGTAACTCCAGCTCCAGAGGATTCAATGCCCTCTTGTGGCCTCCATGAGCACTCTCCCACACACGACACACACACACACACACACACACACACACACACACACACACACACACACACGCACACGCACACGCACACGCACACGCACACGCACACGCGCACACACACACACACACACACACACACACACTAAATAAAAATGAACCTTAAAAAATAAGATGGAGAGCAGTTGAACATGACACCCAGTGTCAACTTTGTGCATGCACATGCTCACACATGTAGATATACATACGAACATGTATACACACAGAGACATGGAACACAGGGTCTGAGAGTGGCAGTCAGTGCTATTTGCTGTGCCTTCCATGACTGCACAGTAGTATTTTCTGGTGACTGGAGCACAGTAGGTGCTCAGTCCTATTCACAACTTTTTATAGGCTGAAAGATGTTACCCAATGATCTTGCAATATGTCTACTCCAACAGGGCTATGGAATTGCCCAAATCATTTTTATTTAATTTTAACATTGCCCCCCTTCAAACTGGGGCAGTGCTGGGGGCAATATTTGCATGACCTATGTGTACACTTTGAGAAACAGAGGAGCTGGCAGGGAGATGGGAAAGCAGTTGTTTCTGTCCAGAAGGCACCTTGGTGCAGGATTTGGCTCTGCTCAGCATGTAGCGGGGCATCCTGGTTGGGTAAGATAGGGATGATTTTCTGTCACTTCCCCTGCACGATTTTTTCCCTCCACTCCCAGAATGCAAAGGCTGAGGATTCGGATTGTGTCCTTAGATTGTCCCAGTCACATGTGCACATGCATGTGTCCACATGTTCACAGCAGTCTCAGGGCTTTCGGTATTCCTGTCACCATGAGATTGTCACCAGGGAGCCTGGGGTTGCTTGCAGCCATGTCAAGATGAAGAATGAGCATGGCTGTCATGGTTGGCTGCTGCTGGGGGTGGGGGTGGGGCAACTGTCGCTTCTAGATGAATGCCTGTACCCTTGCATGGAAACTGCTGGTGTGTGTGAAAAGCGGAGAATGTTGTTGAGGGGAAGTCAGAGTGGGGGAAGAGACAAATCCCTCCCACCACCTTTGGAATGGTCCCCAGGAAAGGGCAGTCAGTCCTGTGAAGAGGGGGCACACTCCTCCCACTATTGGCTGTAGCTACCTTTCCTCCTTGTTTGCTAATATCATTTTCTGGATTTTGCTGATTGTCTTTGTTACAGAGAGAAGGCAACGTGGCTGGGAGAAGCAATGGGAGGATTCTGTCAGCTGACAGAAATGGAAGCTCTGTGGAATTGAGGCTTGGGAGTCACAGCCCTCACAGTCCCCATCAGGGTTCCTGTTGTTTGACTGCAAATGTCTCTTGATGATTTTGGCTAGAGGTGGCAAATGGGACTGCATGTCACTCCTGGATGGGATTGGTTTATCCCCCAAAGTGTTGTTTTCTGTCAGTTCCAAATGTTAATTCCTGGCTTCTTTTGGATGACACTGTTCTGCCTTCACTCCTGGCAGTCAACTGTGGGTGGCAGAGGGCTATGACCTGCTTTAAATAGGTCAAGGATCTTCTTATTCCACACAGCCTCTATCTTGACCATCTGACCAGTCCAGAACCTTAACACTTGATGCAATCAATAGTTGGTGACTCCTGATCCAGGCTAAGCTCTTCATTCCAGAAGGAGCACTGAAGTTCAGAGAGGGTGAATGGCTTACCAAAGTCACATAGCTCTCCCCAGAGACTGTGTTGGCTCTGTTTATATAATGTGATCTGAAAGGGTGATTGATAACGCTTACCCGTTTTTTCAACTTCCCAGTGAAAAATTTACCTTCTAGCCCCCTTAACCTATTGGTTCATTAATGGTCTCCTGGGTCCAAGAGGGAGAAATGTCTGACCATACTTTATTGCCAAACTTCTTTTAGCCTTCACTACTTTTACTTACTCTTGGAGTTACTCCTCACTCTGACCCAATAATAGTTCTATCTTTAGGGTTGAATGGGTAGTGTCACCACTGGAAGGGGAATTGGAATCCCCAATACTGTACCCTAAGGGGTGATGGACCTGAGTCTCCTCAGTCAAGTGCAGAGGGAAATGAATACATGTATTCTCCTTTGTTTGTTTTCTTGTGCTCAGCTCCATTTCTCTATACAGTGTAACATCGCTTGCCTAAGGAATAGTGTTGCCCACGGTTAGCTGAATCTTCCCACATTGATTAACTGATTTAAGACTATCCCCCACAGACATGTCCACAGTCTAACACAGTATAGACTACCCCTCACTGAGACTCTCTTTCCGGGTGATTTTAGGTTGTGTCAAGCTGACAGTTACAGCTATGTCAGGGTTGAACTGATGAAATAATGGTTCTGTTTTGGAAATTATTCTAGACACACTCAGACCCTAGAAAATCCCAGGATAATGTCCTGCCCAACTGGCCATCCTGTGTGCTCAAGATAAAAACCCATCAAGAGAATAGAGTTAAGTAAAATGTAAGTGGCTTCCTCTGTGTCAAAGCCTCTGTTGGGTCTCACCTCTGCAGAATCCATGGGTATGAAGGTTCTTGTGTGTCCTGCCTAGCACTCTGTGCCATGGAGAACTTGCATCTTGTATTTTGATCCAAATGTTATCAAACCACTTGTGTTGGTCAGTGCAGTTTCACTGAACACTGGAACTTGCTTTGCAAGTTGATATTGCTGCTCATGGTCAGCCAATATGTTCTGTACAAAGACCATGTGGTAGATGGTTTAGGTTTTGTGGGCCACAGGACCTCTCTATGCTTCTTCCTTCTCTTTCAAACACTGTTTTACAAATGTAAGGACCACCCATAGCTCACAAGCCTCACAAAAGCAGGCAGTGGGCCAGATATGGCCTATGACTGAAGCTTATTTGCCCAAGGTTTTGCTAGCCAGGTGTCCCCTGCAAAGGAGGACTTATGAAATGGTTGAAACAGACCTAGATGGAGCACTTTTGGTGTTAATTGGAATTTATCTGCAGGATAGGCATAGGGGTGAAATCACTGAGACCCCTTTTAAATTCTGGACAGGTAGTGCCTAAATTTTCTTATTGGTGGATGAGGTGAGAAATCTGAGATCTTGAGCTCAGTGGTACCGTACTTGTTTAGGATACACAAAGCCGTGGGTCATCTCCATACATAGGAGATAGAACCAGAAGACACAGGTTATCCTTAACTATACAACAACCTTGAGTCCAGCTTTAAACAAAAAAACCAAAACCCAGAACCAACCACAAACCCCATCCAACCAAACAAAAAATAAACAAGCAAGCATTCAAAAACAAGGAAGTCCAATAGAGCATGATCCAGAGCCCTTGGCAGTCCTCAGATAAAACAGGGATGGGTGATCCTATTCCAGCAAGTCTCTGTTGCTCTTTCCTGAAGATGCTGCCCTTAGAGGCTTAGATGAGACTTGTAGTTTTGTAGATTTCCATATATTTTGACCCTCATATTGTTTCTTCTTCTGTAATATTCCTTGGATATTATAGGGGTTGGTATTAATGTCTTGTCTAGGGCAGAGCACTCAACCACTCACTTATTCACAGCACCTTGATCAGCCAAGACGTTCTGCACTTATTGGCATTCATTGTAAAGAGCTTTTTCTAACTAATGCTGAGAGTAGCATGGGTATAAACACAGGTATTAAGATGGCAGTTTGATGTTGCATCAATTTAGCTAAACAATATTGTAAGTTCTACCCCAAATATCCTATGACTTACCCAGCCATGGGCTTTTTGACAAGGCTTAAAGTACTAGGCACAAAATCTCTCCTGCTGAATGTGCTTCAAATCTAATTAGAGAGTGATTGGTTGCCTGAGCAACAGTTGTGCCACTATTGCAACAGTGGCCACATCCTGGCCAACATGTTGGTATTGCAGTTTGCAGGTTTCATACCTGAATGATACTACTGATATTTTTTTCTCTTCTAGCAATCTGCATATCACCTCCTGGCATTATGAAAGCTATCCAGCAGGGACAAAATTTCCAGCTTAGTTGCTTTTGATTTCTTTCTAGCTTACAGCCAAGTTATATGGTATTTTTACCAACAGGGTCTTAACCTAGTTCTGGTGGACAATCAAGAGGAATAGTAAAAGTCTGTATGGCATTTGCTTTTCTTGGTCTGCATTACCTCACTCAGTATAATTTTTCTTCCAGTTTCATCCATTTACCTGCAGCTTTAATAATTTAATTTTTCTTTACAGCCAAATAAAGTTCCACTGTATATGTGTACCACATTTCCTCTATCCATTTATCTGTTGCTGGACATACAGGCTGATTTTTTTTTCAGATACTGTGAATAGAGCAGCAGTGAACATGGATGAGCAGGTGTCTCTATTAGATATGCAGTCCTTTGGATATATGCCCGGGAGTGGTATAGCTGAATCATAATGCAGCTTCTTAAGGAACCCCCACACTTATTTCCATAGTGTTTGCATCAGTATACACTCCACCAGCAGCAAACAAGGGTTACTCTTCCCCTGCTTCCTCACCAGCATTTTCTTTGTTGCCATTCCATTTCTCCATGTGAGTCATCCTGACTGGAGTGTGAATGGATCTCCAAGTAGTTTTAGTTTGCATTTCTCTGGTGGATAATGATGTTGAGCACTTAAAAAACAAAACAAAACACTTCTTAGTCATTTATGTTTTTTCTTTGGGATTTCCCTTTTCAAATCTATAACTAATTTTTGGATTGCATTGTTAGCTTTATTGATGTGTTGTTATTTGAGTCCTTTGTGTATTCTTGATCTTAATTTTCTGTTGGATGAATAGCAGGCAAAGATTTTTTTGTTTCCTTCTGTAGATTGCCTCTTCACTTGATTGATAGTTTCTTTTGCAATACAGAAGTGTTTTAGTTTAATGAAGTCCCATTTGTTCATTGTTAGCCTTCTTTAGAGTGGCCAGAGTCCTATCTAGAAAGCCTTCACCTCTTCCTGTATCTGAAAGCTTTCCCCACCCTTTCTTCTAGTAGTTTCAGAGTTGCAGGTTTAACATTGAAATCTTTGATCCAGTGGGACCTGAATTTTCTTTGTGCAAGGTGAGAGATAAAGATCTACTTTCATTGTTCTGCTTGTGGACGCCAGTCTCCTATCATTAGGCTGGCCTTGAAATCTCGGTATACCCAAAGTGACCTTGAACTTCTGATCCTCTACCTCTCCAGTACCAGGATTATTCCACCCTGCCCAGTTTTATGTTATGCTGGGTATCAAACCAAAAGTCTGAGTATGCCAGGCAAGCACTTTAAGAGCTTGACTACACCCCTAGCCATTTATTCATTTATTTACTTATTCATCATTTATCTATCCATTCCTAAGACAGCTGTGTAAAAGCTCTGGCTGTCCTGGAACTCTCTCTGTAGACCAGGCTGGCCCTAAACTCACAGAGATCTGCCTCTGCCTCCAAAGTGCTGGGATTAAAGGTGTGCACCACCACCATCCAGCTTATTTTTTAATTTTAAAGGAGAGAATATTACATTATGCTAAAGATCTTCAGTTGGTACCCACAGATGATTTTTGCTTGGCTCTCGGAGGGTTTTAAATATTCAACTTAGTCATCAGCATTTAAAGCTTGGAAGGATTCACAGCTCTCTAGATACCATTTAGTGTTTGTGGTAATCATAGCCCACCCCCACCCCCCATGGAGAGGGGTTAGGCAATGGGTGTTGCATTGTGGTTATCCCTATCTGATGCACATTCTTTGAGGGGCCCTGCATTCCCCTGGACTTACCACCTTCCTACTTAATTCATTGCCCTCAGCTGCCTGGACCACATAGGCATGGAGATCTGCTTAGCATGGGCTTGTTCCCTCATGAGGACAATGAGTCCTGTAAGGATTACAATATCTTTTCAGCCAGAGAGGAAATAGACTGATTGGCATTTAGCACACACACAGGTGGACAGCAGTGGGGAGACTAGGAAATGGGTCTTGACTCTTTGTCTATCATTTTCCTTCCCATCTTGTATGCTACTCTTTCTCCCAAACCTACAGCAATCTATCCCCTCTTATGATGACAACGACACAAACAACAGCTATTATTTAGTGGGTATTTAAGTCGGGCACCCCCAGCTATTTAGTTATTCTGAATGTTATATATTAGCATTGTGAGTTTTCTTTAGAAGAGGAAGCTAATAGTTTGGGGCTACATATCCATTATGTAGCAAGCCCAAGATCTGAACTCAGATCTATCTGCTACCAAATCCCCTGTTTAGGACCATCAGAGCCAGTCAGGGCCATTCACTTGTCCTATTAAGTAACACTGATGTGTGGGTGTGGAAAGATGAATCTTTTATCTGAAATGAATGCTCATTTCACATTCTGTAGGCAGGAGACCCCAGTGACAAACACCTCATTAACTGGGATGCTCCAAGGAAAGCCTTCACTGAGGGGGAGTGCCAGCCCTCTGGAGAGGTCAGGGGGCAGCATTGTTATGAGACAGGAAGCTCCAGCTGTCATGATGAATGTGGTGAGAAAGTGATATGGATCTCAATGTCAAGGAGAAGTGAGGAAATAGCTGCCCTGTGCCCTCTGCTGAGTCCCATGGCTGCTCTTCTTGGTGTAGTTTGATTCAGTGAGATCAGGCTGACTGCACACAATGCACTTGTATGATTTCACGTTGACAGAGACCATAGAGATCTCTTGGACCCTTTGTTACAGGGGAAATCATTCCTTTAAAAGCCCCAACAGACAGTTTCTACCCTATGCTTAGATAGCTAGAGATGCCCAACTCAGTGCTCCAGGAAACAAACCTCTCCATGTTTTTCTTGTGTATGTATATATGCAGATCCATGTAAGTATGTCAGTGCACATGAGTGTGTGTGTATATGTATGTTGAGGTCATAAGTCAACCTTGGCTGTTGTTTCTCAGGTTTTGAGAGACAGGGTCTCTTATTGGTCAAGAACTCTCCAAGTAAGCTAGGCCAGCTGGCTAGGGAGCCTCAGTGATCCAGCTGTCACTGCCTCCCCAGTATAAGCTCAAGACACTATGTTTGGTTTCTTCATTACATGGGTTCTAGGGACCAAACTCAGGTCCTTATGCTTGCAAAGCAGACATCATACTAACTGAGCTGCCACTCTCAGCCCCACTTTTTCCACTTTAAAAGAAAGTTCTTTGGATCAGAATCAAACTTACCTACAAATTTACCTTCTTTTCATTGTGCTGCTTGTTAGGCCCATGTGGCCTGTCTCTCCTCTTCTGTGGATGTCAACCCTTCAAGTTGCATTGTGGTAAATGTCTTCACACCAGGTTGTCATTCCTTGGCCATAAATATCCACATTTGATTAACTGCCCTACATAAAAGAGTTTGCAGGTTCCTAGCCATCTGTGCTGAGTTTTCTGTTTGCTCCTCCCATACACATCCATTTCTCCTTTCCTTTGCCCTTATCTCTACTCCAGGAGACTGACCTTCCAGGATGCTTCTCCAGTGCTTTTGCAGGTTGTTGCCATGTGGAGCTAAGTTAATGCAGTTCAGGAAGGCACCCAAGGGATAGGCAAATAAAGGGGTATGGGGGCTTCCCCTCCTCCTTTCCTTCTTTAGGGAAACACTTCGTAACCATACCCTCTATCTATGTGGTTCCCAATGGGCAGCCCAGCAGATATGAACATGGCTCTCCTTGGACTCTAATCACTCTTTTCATATGCTGGCTGCCCCTTTGGCTCTGGGATGGCAGAAGTTTTTGCTGCTAATTTCTGAGTGCTTCAGTTTTGACTATCTGTGCTTTAACCGTAGCTGTACATCTGCCAATGAATCTTCTACCACAAATTCCTCATTCTACCACTGTCCCCGTTGCCCACTGTTAAATATGTTCATGCATACTGTGTTGTTTTTACTTCTCAGCTACTCAGCTATTGCTAAGCTCACCGCATTTGATGTTAGCTACCAGCTCACACAGTTGGCATGCTCAGGGCTGTGCTATACTAAAACTGTTAGATCTTTTTATGGGACCAGGTGTCCAGCACATCTTTAGGATTGTGCTTGGTTTTAAGTGCTGCTTCTGCATGAAATAGTAATCATGAACAAGTTTGTTCCCCTCTTTTGGTCTCAATTTTCAGCATCTGTAAATGGTATAATAATTTAAAAATCATTATTATGAACATCAAGTGATTCATATCCACTATCATTTAGTGCTGAACACTGGGTAAGTCTTTGATAAACGTGCTCTGTATCATCAAAGCATCATGCTTTACATCCCCACATGAGCTTTTTGATCTAAATACATCTTTTCTCTTGGGCTTTTGCATTGTCCTAAAACCTGTACATTGCTGAGAATGCTGCTATAACCCTGATAGATATCATCCCCTAAACCCTGATGCTTTAAGTGTGGGTCACAGACTTTTGGCAGGAGTGTCGCTGGAGAGTTTGTTTGGGATTTGGAGCTCCAGACCCTGCTTTGAACTTGCTGAGTCAGGGTCTGTGAGCTACTGAGCAATTCCTGTGTTTTGATATTTAAAGCCCCGTGCTGGTAACATCTGCAGGTTCTGAATCACAGCTGTTAGCTGGAGTGGAGAGCATCTCCCACCAACATTCCCTTTCAAGGTTACCAGAGCCCCTGGTGCTGCAGCTCAGCTAGGTGTGACTGTGCTTCCAGGCGTCCTGTGTGGGAAGTGAGGAGTGGCAGTTTTCCCTGCTGGGTTTGGAGCAGGATCGGCTATGTTCTGAACCTGTGTTTGACTGCAAATGTTTGCTGTGAGAACGAGGTCAGCAAACCTGCCTATAGTGTTTGGAACAAGGCCTGACATAAGAAAAAATTCTGTTTTCCTCCTTTCCATGGGCCCCAGGAACCCAGCCTCTGAAGGAGAAGCCTTTGATGTTCCAGGAAGACTCACTTCAAACAGGAGGGGAAGCTAGGGGTCCTTTGAAAGTTGATATCAGCATCAGTTCTGGGCAGGTACACAACTGTGATCCTTGAATTTGAGAGGATGAGGAAGGAGTGTTGCTATGAGTTTGAGGCCAGTTTTGGCCTTGTAGAGAAAAAGGGTCTGAAGTCTCAAAACCAAAAAGTAACCAACCAAACATCACCACCAGCAACAAAACTGCACTCATGTTCCATGGTGCCCTGAGTGCCTCATCACTCTGGCTACACTTCTGAATATAGGGTATGTTTGATCAGAAGATTGTAAATGAAAGTATGGCATCACTTAGAAATAAAGATTATTGACATATGAATTTGAATTAGATACCACTGGCACACATTATATAGACTAAGTATTTATAACACAACTGATGTCCAGATAAGGATGGTGCTGATACTGTACCAGTGATAGCAAGCAGGATGGCATTCTTTGCTCAGTAGCTGGACACTTCATCTCAACCACCCAAAACCATATTGGGTGACATTGGTGAGCCAGCCCTTCCTTCCTCCAGAAGTGTAGATCTGAAGTACAGCTGTTCAGTCAGATGCCAGGGGTGGCTACCATGACTCTTAAAAAAGTATTATTATATTTATTTGTTGTTTGTGCTTGCATTTTGAAGTCAGAAGACAACCTGCAGGGGTCTCTCCCTCTATCATGTGGACCCTGTAGGGGAGGAGGATCAGACTCAGGGCACCAGGCTCAGTAGGAAGTGCCTTTACCTATTGGTCCATCTTGTGATCCACTACTGTGACTCTTGAGAGGTTACCCCATTTTCTCAGTGGAAAGCTGTGGGAAATCATAGTGGTATCCAGATAATAATGGAATCTGAGAATAGGTTTCTAACAGACCATGCCTGCTTCAGACTTCACATATTTAAAACCCATTCCCCCTCAGGACCAGCAATGCTGATTGTAGGGGAAGCTGTAGCTATGCCTACTTAGGGGCTGGCTACAGGTGTGCCTGACCACCCTTGCGAGGATGTGGTCAGGGTGACGTAGGGTGACTGCGTTTTCTCTTTCACTTTCACTTTGGTACTTGCTGGACAGACTGCTGCCACACCGGCTGGCTAGGTCACTCTGTGAGTAAGGCTTTTCCCTATTAAATACCCTTATATTTCTACCTGACTCCGTATTGGTAATTTCCCACTATAGCTAATATTGTAAGAACTAAGATCATATGGATGGTGTATAAATCCTTTAGTCTATAAGCTTTAAAATGATGTGGTATTTGCCCATCAAGGGGGTCAGTGGCAGATCAATATGATAGTACAGTTTGCAAATAAAATGAGATTTTAGGATTTTATACAGTAAGGCAAATTTACTTAAAGTTTACTTATCCCACCTTGGGTGCTTAGGGCTTTGAGAAATACATGTATCTTGAAGGTGAAACATGTTTCATTGCCTCCAATATTAGCAAACGTTTGTTATTTGTGAAGTATACTGTGGCGTTTAATTTTTGCAACTCTTCAATGGGGTCAGTCTATCAGTACTTTATCCCCAAGTGACAAATTATTCCCAAGCCCAGAAGCTTAAAACAGTACATGTTTGTGATGTCATAGTTTTTAAGGCTCAGAGGTTTTAAAAATGAGGACTTTGTTGATGATTCCAGCTGAGGGAGTTTTGTAAGGCTGCTGTTACAGTTGGATGGGACTGTCATCTAAGGCTCAGACAAGGCTAGAAGGTTCTTCTGAAATTTCTCATATAGTTTGTGGAAGGCCTTCATCTTGACAGGCTATCAGCAGACTTCTGTTCCTTACCATTGGGGCATCTCCATGTGACCATGGTAGCACACATCAGGATCCCCTGCCTAGGCAATGGCACGAACCACAACTGCTTATGCCTTCCCGTATTAATTATCTTAGTTAAGACATTCTCCCTGAAGGTATTTTGAGAGCCCATCCCATGTGAAGGGATGCTCTCTTGACCTGGACACATGGGGAAGGGCCTAGGCCTGGCCCAGGATGATGTGGTAGACTTTGGGGAGCCCCTTTTGAGGGCCTTACCCTGCTTGGGGAGTGGAGGAGGGATGGCTAAGGGCAGGTGGGATGTTGGGTGGGAAGGGAGGGAGAGGGAGAAGGGATTGACATCTGAAGCAAGCTTGTTCCTAATTTGAACTAATAAAAAATTTAACTGAAACATTTTTCTTTTTATAATTTCACCTGTGTGTGCTTTGCATACTGGCCACTCTCACACAAAAAAAGACACTTTCCCACAGACATGCCCATAGGCCAACTTACTACATACATTCCTCCATTGATAAGAGTCTCAATGTGGGAAGTCACAATCCCACATGTGACTTCCAGTGGGATTGGACTGCATGTCCCACTGTGCCACCACCCTTTCTTAAGAGCAAGAATTCCTCAGGTGTGTGTACTTGCTTCTTGATTTATGATCATTATTCATACAAAATATTCTAAGAGATAATACATTTATTTCCAAGTAGCAGGCATCTTCACTTCACAGCTCAGTGCACTGGAGCATGCCCATTGGTTGCTTTGGGTCATGTGGTTGATGTACTGTTGCCTTAACACCACTGCCCAGCAACGTGAGACAGCATTATACTGCTTATCACTAACCTTGGAAAAGACCCACCCTTGAAGTCCAAAGTACCATTTCGAATGAGTGTTGATGGTTTTGTCACCATCTGTTGCCATGGAAACATGTGAACTGTAAAGCAGGAACTAGGGCTTCATATAAAGTATATGCTCTTACAAGAGTAGCAGAAATTTCTGCAGTCTGAACTCTCATAGCACCTTTTCCCTTCTGTGACAGTTATTTTTGAATGTCAATTTGAATGGATTAAGGAATACCTAGGGTTTGGGCTGGAGAGATGGCTTGGTAGTTAGTTAAGAGCATTGGCTGCTCTTCCAGAGAACTTGGGTTCAATTCCAAGCACGCACATGGTGGCTTAAAACTGCCTGTAACTCCAGTTCCTGGGAATATGATGCCTCTCCTGATCATAAAAACACCCATACACATAAAAAATCTAAAATAAATATCTAGGGTCTTAATGAAGTGCATCTTTGGATGTATCTTTAGCAGTAATTCTATAGAGAACCTCCTGAGGAGTGAGGCCCCATCCTGGCTTTGGGAGGTATCATCCCATAGGCTACATAAAAGAAAAAAAAAGGATAAAATAAGCTGAGTACTTGAGTACCGATTCACCTCTTGGTTTCCATAAACCAACTTATTGTCATTACCATGTGTGCTGGCTTATTTTGTCAGCTTGACACAGGCAAGAGTCATTTGGGAAGGGGAAAACCTTAATTAGGACAATGCCTCCACCATACTGGCTTGTGGACCATTTTTTGATTGGCAATTGATGTAGGAGGGCCCAACTTAGTGTGGGTTGTGCCTCTCCTCAGTTAGTGGTCTTGGGTTCTATAAGAAAGCAGGCTCAGAAAACTATGACGAGCAAGCCAGTGAGCAGCAGCACTCCTCTGTGGCCTCTGCTCCAGTTCCTGCCTCTAGGTTCTTGCCCTGGTTTCCTTCAGTGATGACTTACATAAGTTGTAAGGCAAAATAAACCCTTTCACCCCCAAGTTTCTTTTGACCATAGTGTTTATTACAGCAATAGAAACCCTAGCTAAGATGCCATGCCTTCTTGCCATGATGGTCTTTATCTCTCTGAACTGTGAGCCAAAATACCCCCTCCTTTAAATTATGTGTTCTATCCCCCTCTCTCTCTGTCTCTCTCTCTCCCATCGCTTCATATACATTTCCCCTCCCCCATGATTTCCTTTTCCTTCATTTGTTTTTCTGGTAGACCAGATGGTCAATTTGTAATCTCCTGGGTTTGATTTCTGGTCCCTCCTTTGTTGGGCTCCACTGAGGATCAAGCAGTTTGTCTTCACAGAGAGGGATCCTCCTCGATGTTTGTCAGAGGAGCCCACGTTGAGCATTAGTGAATCTGGGTGGGGTGTGACAACCAGGGCAGAGCATGTGGCAGACACTGGCTGTCTTTCATGTTCAAAAAGGGAGAGCTTGGCTTTCCTACTTCCTGAACTGTGTCCCTTTGTGGTGATCTATATCTCAGTTGCCTCTGACGCAGCCCTGCTTTTATCTGTAACATAGCAACTTCGCAGAGTCCACTCCACCCACATGATGGCTCCAGCACATCTTGGTGTCTCCTAGGGGAGCCTTCTTGTTTAAGGTCTGCAGGGTCATAGAGAGACCAGTGTCACCTCCTTCTGAGGAGGAAAATGAGCTTCAGTGTCTGCTAACAAAGTGCTATCCTTTCTGTTAGTACATTACACTGCCAGGCAGATGTATCTTCCATTCTCCTCTATTTCAAAGCCAACTTGCCCACTTTCTGCTTTTGATGCCTGACTTTGCACCATTGCTATGTTCCAAGTACAGCCGTGGTGTGAAGGTCTTGGGAATCATTACTTCCTCATTTCCCTCACCCACAGTTTTCACTCCCAGATAGTTCAGCCTGCTTGCTCTATTGTGACTGCTACCTTAGTTTCTTTCTCCTTCAATGCTTTCTCAGTGTCACTGTGGTCTGTCAGATCAAAAGTTTTAGGGGGAGTTGAGGAGATGGTTCAATGGCTAAAGGGATTGCTGTGTAAGCATAGGAACCTAAGTTCAGATCCCCAGTACTCCCATAAAAAGGCAGGTGTGGTAGTGCCCATATCCATAATCCTGGCACTTGGAGAGGAGGGAGAGGTAGGAAGATCACTGGGGCTGGCAGCTGGCAGCCAGCCTAGCTAAAACTGTAAAGTGACTTCCAGGCTCAATAAAAGAGCCTGGCTCATGGGAAGGAGGCAGAGAACAATAAACGAGGACAGTTGATGTCCCCTCCGGCCTCTGTATACATCCATGATCTGTGTCCATGCACACGCATGCCAACATCAAGAAAGCTAGCTGAGCAGGAGCAGAGCAAGCATGCAAGGACGTGTTTATTCTCTCTCTGCTCTCAACTGTGGATGCGCTATGACTGACTGCTTGAGTTTCTGCATTGACTCTCCTCAGTAATGGACCATATCTTGGTGGTGTCAGCTGAACAAATCCTTTCTTCCCTCGGTTGCTTTTGGTCAGGGTATTTTACCACAGCAACAGAAATGAAACTAGAGCACACTTTGTTCTGAAAACCCTTTCTGGCTCCCAAATTTGTATTTATCATCTCTCTTTTCCTTTTCTTCCTCCTTTTTTTTTTTTTTTTGATTTTCCATTTTTACTACTAGGTTGAACCCTATGTTCTCCTGTTGCTACCTAGATGTTCAGCCATTGAGCTCTAACTTCAGTGCTCTTTTTACTATAGGAATAATTTATTTTTATTTTATGTTCTGTTTTGCCTTGATATATATCTGGGCACTACAGGCATGCAGTGCTCATGGAGGCCAGAAGAGGGAATCAGATTCCCTGGAGCTGGAGTTACAGACAGTTGTGAGTCACCATGTGGGTACTGGGTATTAAACCCAGGTCCTCTGGAAAAGTAGTTGGTGCTCTTAACTGCTGAGTCATTTCTCAGGCTCTCTCTTTTTTTCTACTTAAGATTGTGTTTTATTCAATTGTCCAAGATAGCCTGAAACTCTGTAATCCAAGTTGGCCTTGTACCCCTGACCCTCCTATCTCAGCTCCCCACATGGCAGGAAGGCAGGTGTGTGTCAGAACTGTCCGGCATTTGAGCCCCAGGCTTTACACCAACTCCTATGTTGTGTCATTGGTCTCCCTATTACACTGGGAGGTTCTAGACATGGGACAGTAGGTCTTATTTTGACATTTTCAGTCCTAACAAGGACATTGCTCATAGCTAATTTTTACTGATCCCATATTTAGTCATAAGTTTCATGCTGATAGGTCCATGCCTGTGACCCCAATTAGAACACAAGCCTATGAGGTAAGAACTGTGCTTGCTCCATCTTGGGCGGAAGGACAGAGGGAGGCCTAGAGAGTGATATGAGTTCCCACAAGTCTCTTTGCTAGAAAGAGACACTGGCACTCACATAGCCACTGTAGAACTAGTTTTCCCCCATAGGTCTAGTTCTACCACAGTTAAGTGTCAAATGGCTGGATTTTTCCCTGAGCTTTAGAGATGCAGAAACATAGATTCTGTGCTTGGGAGCTCGTGGTAGAAGGGTTGGGACAGAGGCTCAGTCAGGAAAGTGCTCACCGCACAATCATGAAGACCTAAGGTCAGATCCCAGTCACTAATGTAAATGGCTGGGCTTGGTAGCACATGGAACCCCTGGATTCCCACAACACTGCAACAGGGGTAACACTGTAACCTCTGTGATGAGAGTGGAGAGACAGGTGAATCTCAAGGACTTGCCCACCAGGTGGTCAAGCCAAGATGCTATGCTCCAGGTTCTGTGAGAGACTATATCTGAAACAATAAGGCAGAGAAGTGATTGAGGAAGGCAATCTGTCACCAACCTCTGGCCTTTGTATGTGTATGGCTGGGTGAGTACACACCCCCACAAAATACATGGTTGAAAATGTGGGAGGGAGAGGAAACCTTTGAATGTGATGAGTGATGCTGAATTGAAAGACAGAAAAATAATGGGGACATGTGAAGAGACATGAGCCCCTCTCCCTGGGATGTAGTTTGCCATTGCTGGTTGCTTGCTGAGAACCAGTTAAACCTTTCTTCAACACAACCAGCAAAGCCAAAATCACCTACCTACAGAGGTAGTGCTTGCATTCTTGAAGACATCTTAGCAAGGATGCCTATGACAGGTTCTGATTACTTGGGGCCAGGCCATTTGTAGCCTTGAGTTTAACTGACTGATGCTCCACTCTCACTCCTAAATCTAAACAGAACTCTTCATAAAACCACCATACAAAGTCATGTACAATGACTCTGATAAGTCATTCTTTATGATAAGATGGACACAAAGATCAACTCATGCATTCTTATTTTTTAAACTCTGCTTTGTTGTAAATGGAAGTCTTTGAGCACTGTAACCGAAAAAGCACATCAGCAGCCTTGGGAAAGACATCTAAGCTCAGCTCCCTCTTGAGAAGTGATACCTGTGGTTTGGGTGTGTGCTCTGTTTTTCCTAGATGCTCTCTCTAAATGCCCATGACTAAAGTGTATATTATCTTTTGTCTCCACTTAATAAGCCTGCTAATTTTGCTTTGTTTCAACTTGTCTTTAAATTATTCCTGCAGTCAAAGGCCTGTTTTTATCTGAGTGGAGGTACCTGAGGAAGACCTCACGCTGCTGGTGACATCACTGGGTTGCTTCTCTTTACCACCAGTGACAGTTGGTTTGTTCATGGCCTTGATCATATAATAATGGCATTTCAGGAGTATGGTTGTTGTAGTTAGTTTTAATTGTCAACCTGAATCAACCTATATTCACTGGGAAAGAAAATCTCAGTGAGGGATTATCTAGACTAGGCTGACCAATGGGCATGTTTGTGGGATTGCTTTGATTGCCTTAGCTGATGTGGGAAGACCCAGCCTGAAAGTTGGTAGCAATATTCTGAGGCCCTTCTCGCAGGAATTACCCTGCATACTATTGTCTGGACCCAGTGGCTCTCTAAAACTGTGGAGGAAGAATCCACAACCCCAACAGACTCCCATATTTGAATACCCCCAGTTGGTGATGCTGTTTGAGGAGGTTATAGAATGTTCGGAAGGTGTGACCTTGCTGGGGGAAGTGTCACTGGGAGTGGAATTTGAGGGTTTGTAGCCTCACTCACATCTGCTTTACTTTCTGTTCCATGGTCGTGGTTGAAGATGTGATCTCTCAGTTTCTTACCTCTGCTTCCATGCTTCTTCACCTTTATGGAGCCCCCACTCTGGAACCATAAGCCAATATAAACTCTTTTGTCTGTAAGTTGCTTTGGATCATGGTGTTTCATCATAGCACCAAAATGTAACTGATAGAGATCGATGTATTTTTTCCACATTATTTAGACTTTTCACTTGATTGATGTCTTTCTTTGCCAAAAGGAAGCCTTACAATTTCTTGGGGTTCCATTTGCCAACTGTTGACTTATATTCTGAGTGACAGGAGTCTAGCAGATAGTTCTCGCCTGTGCCTGCATGGTGATGTGTCCCCCACTTCTTCCTCTGGCAGTTTCAGATTTTACTTTAATTTTTTTTTTTTATCCATTTAGAGTTGATTTGTGCACAGGGTGAGAGAGAGATGTCTAGTACCTGTAGATATCCAGTTTTCCCTGCATTTTTTGTTGAAGAGACTGTTTTTTTCCTCAGCATATATACCATTTCTTACAGTTTGTTTTTCTGTTACTCTGATAAAGCATTCCAATGGAAACTTGGGGAGAAAAGGGTTTATTTCATCTTGTAGTTTACAGTCCATCATTGAAAGAATTCAGGGCAGGAACTTGAAGCAGAAACCACAGAACAACACTTCTTGCTGCTTCATTCCCAGGCCCATACCTAGCTACCTTTCTTATATAACCCGGGGATATCTGCCTCAGGAATGATGTCACACACAGTAGACTGGGATTTCCTACATCAGAGAATAATCAAGACATGGCCATAGGCCAGTCTGAACTGGGGAATTCCTCAGATGAGACTTCCTTCTCAGATATCTCTGGCTATGCTAAGGTAACAGCTAAAACTAATTAGGACAGGGAAGTTATATCAGTCCATTCTGAAAGCACGATTTCCACTTCAGTGTTTAGAGGTGGAAAGAGCGAATGGAGTTGGGGAGATATGGGTGGGCTCAGAGATACTGCAGAAGAGCTAATCAGAGATGTCTACATGAGCAAGTGAAGGTTCCAATGCGGGCAGGGTACGTCTTTCTGGTCTCCCAAGCTTTGTGAACAACCTCAGAGTTATTTCTGTGAAAAGAAAGGAGCTAGAAGGAATCTCAGAGGGCACGCAGTCATTCTGTGAGAACATGCACGTCTGGTTTGCAAGATTTTAGCCTCACATGCTCAGTGATAGTGAAGAAATGCTTTCCTTTGTCCTTTAAAAAGAATCTTTCAATTTGCTCCTGAATGCCACCTCATTAGGGCTTGCAGTTATTGGCTCCCAGCAGAGAGAGTAAGGAGACCAAGCTGGATTTTCCCAATGCCTTGTTTTTGCTGCATATTTTTCTTTGCTCTTTCTAGTGATGAACTTCTATTAGAGATGTAATAGAAGTTTCCAATTCTGTGCTTTGCCAAAAGTCCTTCTTTTAGACTATGCATATTTAAGGATAAATAATTGGTTTCATTAGTAATAGGAGACATGTAGGGAGAGACCCCAATACCTGTACCTGTGACCATGCCCAGCTAAAGCTAATCAGGACCAGTTGGGCATGGTCACAGGTACATAGAAGGCTGTGAAACAAAGGGCTGAAAGAGAGGGTACAAGCTCTCTTGATTCCTGTCAGGTCACAGAGAGCAACTGTGCTTGATCTTCAGAGCTGGAACTTGGGGTTATCGGCTTCTCATGTAAGTGACCTCTCCCCTATTAAAATTAACCTATATTATCCTAGTCCCATGTACCTTAATCTGTTCATCCACAGAGACAGAAGCCATAATAAGTGGGACATGGGTGTGACAAAACACTGGTCAGATGGGCAGGAATGGGTGAAAGTTGATTAACAGGCATCTATTCAAGCTCTTTTTTCTTTTTAAAGATGTATTTTTAAATATTATTCATGTGCCTTTTATTCTTATTCAGACCCTTTGTCTTTCATGGGAGTGCAGAGGTATATAAGGAAGCCAGAGAGGGTGTGGGGTTATAGGCAATAGTGAGGTGCCTGATGTGGGTGCTGGGAACCGAACCGGGGTCCTCTGAAAGAGCAGTACAGGCATTTATCTGCTGAGCCATCTTTACTTCCATGACGAGGTGGTTAAGGGGTTGGACTTGTTTTTGTTTTTATTTTTGTTTTGTTTTTGACAAAGTTGAAAGTCAGAGTTAAGTGGGAAGTACTTGAGCAGCCCTTGCTGGTACATACAGGGCTCTCAGCATAGTGAGAAAAGCTCAGGGGGCTCCACTATGGAGTGTGTTGTCTAGAGGAGGAGTGGCAGCTGTAGCCCTGGGCTCCCCATTTGTAGTAAAGGAGACATGGAGATTCCCTGGAGCACTTTAGAAGAGTTTCTACTCTTACCCTGAAGTTGCTACAGGAGCCTGCGGCAACATGTTGTTAGCCTAGAAGAGAGGAGTTGGAGGAGGGTGTCTCAGTGGCACTGTAGTCTTTGTTTGGCTCCTGTAGAGCTTCTCTTACTTCTCCTAAGACATGTGATCAAATGACTCTTTATACAGTGCAAATCATGAAATAAAGTTCTCAGGAAGAAAGGAGTCACGCCTATGGTGAAGATTCCAGAATGCTGGTGAGCTGATTAAAACTTCATTGTAGAGAGAGAGTGTATTGCAGATCCAGAGTCAAATCACCTTCAGCTGTCTGTAGTCTCTTTAATAACCTCACTCTGTGTCTGACCTAGTATCCCCCTAACTAGCAGGTAAAACTTTGTGGAGTGTGTTGATAGCCACCTACCTTCCCCCAACTCCAAAGCCAAGCTTGTCACCAACATCTGAGGCCTGTAGCGGTTTCCTCTGCTTTACTAGACCTACCCATCTGATGATTCCATGGATATATTCGGAAAGTGTTTTCATTTCTGACTTTCTTTGTTCTGTTACTATAAAAACTCCATGAAACTGTTAGCACATTGGAACGTGGCATTTGGGGCAAGATGAACCATTGTTCTTGGGCCATGGCCACTCCTGTTTGGCTCTAGACTGACCCATCCATCTCCTGCACACTTTATGGTAGGAGCTGTGTTTGTTAACAAACTCTGCCCATGGTTGTTATGGCTTAAATAGCTGTGGTGTTCCAGCTTCAGATCCGACTGAGTATGTTTCAGTTGTATTTGTGTGTGTAGACAAGGTCTGGGATATGTAGCTCTGGCTGGTCTCAAACTCACAGCAATCCCTGTGCCTCAGCCTCGCAACTTCCTTTTTCAGGATTTCCCCTCTTGACCTCCCTGACATTACCCTGAGCTACACATCTTCCCAAGAAAACTCCTTGCTGGCCTCTGTGCCCCCCCCCATTCCTTTCTATAGTCCCTCTTTATGTAATACCGTTCCTTTCTCCTGGCCACCCACACTCCACTGTGCACCCCTGACCACCTCCATCCATACTCCTTCAGGGTTTCTATAATTCTGTGTGGTCTCTTTTCTCTGGCATGAGGAAAGTCCTGTTTTCCTAACCAGTCTGCTAGCTCTAACTGTGTCCTGCTTCAAAGATTATCTCAATGAATTTCCCAACAGAGCTGTGTCCCAAGTCATTTATTGTCATTTCATAGTCAAGGAAACTGAGCACAAAGAAGTTAACAGCGTGCCCAAGGTCCCACTGCTAACAGTCAGCAGAAGGAAGGTTTTGATGCATGGCTTGAGGACTCCAAAACTTGACCACGTTTACACCCTGTCCACCTCATTCCCAGAAGCATCCTGCCTTTTCCTGAGTAAGATTGGATCACAGGGGCTCTGCCCAACCCATCTTGAGTTCCTGCAGAGACCCAGCATGTCTGAAGCAAAAGTAGACATAGGAGCACCTTTCTCTAACTGCCTGGGGTGTGGAAAGCTGAGTTTGGCTAGGATATTTGGGCTGGCCATGGAACCCCTACTTTAGTAGTTGCTGGGTGGCCATGAGACAGCACTGAACAGAAGGGACATCTGGGTGAGATTTTTAATGCTTGGATGCAGGAAGCATGACCAGGCAGAGCAAGAGTAGTCTCAGGCTTCAAGGAGAATAGGGACTTGGCTCTCATCCTTTGGTGACTGCAGCAGCTGTTCCTACAGGGACACCATAAATTTCAGGACCACAGGCTTGACAGCTAGCCACAATGTGATTGAAAAGCCGACAGCAGCCACTGTGGAGCCTCTGGTGGCTGCTTGCTGCATGGCCCTCTCATCCATCACACTGGACAGAGGAGCCACACAAAGACTGTCACTTCCTCTCCCAAGGAAGACTCTGGTGGGACATTTAGATTCCAGCTGTCCAGAGGCATTAAGTCTCTGAGCATCACTAGCCTTTACCCAGGGTGTATGTCACAGAGAATCTGGCAGCTGATGTCACAGGCAGGAGTTTACTGAACTCCATTCATTCCCAGGAGTTCCTTTGTGAATGAGCAAGTTGCTGTATCTTCCTTAATCTTGGTCCATGTCCCCTCCCCCAACAACATGTATTGAATGTAGTGACTCTTCCACTGAGTTATATCCCCCATCATTCTCTCTCCACTTTGTATATTGAGGCAAGGTGTCTTGGTAAACCCAGATATCACAGACTCACAGTCAGCTTGCTCCAAAAATTCCCTGTCTCTACTTCCCCAGCTCTTGGGTTCCTGGAAGGCTGTCATGCCTGCCCAGCTTTTTATGTGGGCACTGGGGATCTGAACTCAGATCTTCATATTTGCTTGCACAAGTGTTTCATCTGCAGAGTCAACTGCATTTTCTCATTTTTTTTGAAGTCAAGAGCATATCTTAGCTTCAACAGTGGCAAGACATCATCTCTAGTCACCCTTCTTGGAGGTTGCCCCTGGTGGCCTTGTGGGGGGCACCATACTTGGTGGCTGCAACCGTCCAACACTTTGCTGTGATTTTTCTTCTTTTTTATGGCTTTATAAACAATGTGGGGATGAATTTTCTTGTACATATCTCTTGGCATACTTCCCAGTAATTTATTACCAAGAAACTGTTGAGTCAAAGGGAAAGTGATTTTTACTATTTGGTCACTGCTCTAGTGTTTCCTTGTAAAGCTTGAAGATTAATATTCAAACCTATAATGCAGAAGAGCCAGTCTGCTCACAGGTTTCCTTCTTGAGTTTTGGTAGTCTTGTAACGCCTGTTTTCAAGTAAGTGGACTGAACACTATCATCTTCAAATCCCACTTTGAACTTGAGCCTTTACAAACCCTTCAGAATTATATAGGCTCTAGTTATGAGGTCTGTGTTGTCTTCCGTCCTGTCAGCTGTGAGGCTGGGGAGGCAGTAGCTGTTTGAATGTGTGTAGTAAAGATTTCTTCCTTTTAAATTATCCAAAAATGAAAGGAAAGTGAAGCCCTGTTTTCCCAGTTAATCAAAGCTGCCAAAGTTAAAATCTGTGAGGAGGCTATGAGGGAAAGGGAGAAGAAGGAGGAGAAGAAGAGGAAGAAGAAGGAGGAGGAGAAGAGGAAGGGAAAGAAGAAGAAGAAGAGAGAGAAGAATGAGAATGGCTCTTAAGGTGTTTGCCTTATTTACAAGGGCTAGGCTCATTCTGTCCTCATTTCTTTGTAAACTCTTGAACAGGGTTTCAGGTCTTCTTGTTTGTGGTGCTTGACTCTATAGCACTCAGTCAAATGCAATTGCCTTGTGGACTGGATGAAAAGAGAAATAAGAAAAAGTGAACAGCCTGCCAGCATTCCCAGGTCCCTGTGAGCAGATGGTCTCACACTCCTGCCATCATGCCTTCGTTGCCATGATGGACTGTATTCCTCTGCACATTGAGCCACAGCAGATCCTTCTCTTTGAACTTGCTTTTTGTCAGGTTCCTGGTGATGGTGTTAACAAAAGTTACTGATACATACACCTTGCCCTGTAATATGATAAAACTATGTTAATAATCACAAATCAGCCACCGAAACAGCCACAGGTTCCACTCATCTTTTGCAGATGGCATCTCTATAGATGCTCAGGACAGATTTATAAGGTGGACATGGGCAGTAAACACTCCCCACTTGAGAGATAAAGCAGATGACACTCAGGTTAGAGGTTATTCAGGTTAACACACAAATTAATCTGACTCTTGGTTGTAGTTCAATTCCCATGGCATCCAGTTAGTCCCGGTACAAGTTAAAGCCACCACCCCTCAATGAGTCCCTCACACTGGTTGTATGTCCTCCAGCCACAGGCTATACTTTTTTTTCTCATTGTTTTTAGGATGCTATTTTGTCTCCCAGATTGAGTCGTATTTGGGTATCATCATCTCTGGATACAATGTTGCTTGCCCTCTTCCCCTAGATTTTCCCACTTCTTCCATTGTATAAGGGTTTCTCTTCTGTTGTGATAAAAATATCTGACAAGGAATTTTAGGAAAGAATGGTTTATTTTCCCTCATAGTTCCAGTCATAATGGTG
The DNA here is from genome assembly GCF_003668045.3 of Cricetulus griseus. Classification (NCBI taxonomy): domain Eukaryota; kingdom Metazoa; phylum Chordata; class Mammalia; order Rodentia; family Cricetidae; genus Cricetulus; species Cricetulus griseus. The sequence goes on from NC_048600.1 coordinate 69,973,559, forward strand.
AGAAAGTCATGGTGGCAGGCTTAGGAAGTGTCCAGTCACATTGCATCTGCAGCCAGGAAGCAGAGAGCAATACATGGGGTACTCAGCTCTTTTTCTATTTTTATGTAAGCCAGGATTTCAGGTTATGGCACAACACCACTCACAATCAAGATGGGTCTTCTTACCTCAATTAACCTAGTCTAGACAATCCTTAATAGACATGCCCAGAGGTTTGTTTCCATAGTGATTACAAACAATATCAAGTTGACTATCAAGATTATCCATCACAAGCTGTTATCGCCCCAGGGTTTTAAAATAGGCCCGTAGTTTCACTTACACTGTTTCCATTCCCAAGAGGCTGTGTCCTTGCTCTTGAGTCCACACATGACTCCTTTGACTGAGCATCTGATGTAAGTGATGCTGTGAGGTGACTCCTGAGATGGGGTATAATTACCATGCAGCTTCCACCTTCATCATTAGTCCATCATGATGGACTGTATCCCCTGGAATACTAAGTCAAAATAAGCCTTTGTCCCTTTAACTGCTTCTGCTCAGGTATTTGGTAACAGCAAAGATAGAAGTATGTGGAGTGCTACTGGAAGGGCCATGTAGAAGGCTTTTTTCAAGAACTATACACCCCACAGACAGGCACCTTCCTCTATTCTGTGTGCACTGTACACAGAAAATGTATTTTCTGTGTGCACTGTACACTGCACCTGCTTCTTGCCCATCTGATGTTTTGTCTGCAGTATATATTATATTCTAAAGCTTTGTTGGGTTGATATGAGTAGAAATTGGAGCCTTTTTAAAAAAAGTGGTTTCCACATTAAGACAATATCATATTATGTGGAGAATTTTTGCATTCATTGCCCTTAGTTTCACATTAGTAGTTCTTTGCCAGGGAAGATTAGGGACTCACAGACAATGTTCTCTTCCTTGATTGAGATGCTGGGAAGTTGCCCAGTGAGGCTTAAGAAGATGGAGTGCAGGTCAGGCTGCACACTGCTGAAATGAGAGGGGCCTTCTATGAGTGAAAGCTGCTCTTCTGATTAAACCCTAGACACAACACGCAGCATTAGGGAGATTTACACTGGCCTTTTGCTAAATTTCCTGTGACCTCCAACAGCAACAACAAATTGCTTTTGGTGTGTGTGAGAAAAAAAGATCTTATCATTTTGATTCATTGAATATCAATTCCAAGAACCACCTAGGGCTTAAATCAACGTGACACATTAGTTTACAGATTAAGTGAGATCTTCAAGGGAAAGGCTGACCAGGGTTGCAGAGGACATTAGTATCCATCCTAGTTGGCCTCAACTGTTAACACAGCCTAGAGTCATCTGAGAAGGAAGTCTCAATACCAGTATTTGCCCATATCAGAGTACTCCGTGGGCTTATTTGTGGGAGATTGTCTTGACTGATGATTGATGTAGGAGGGCTCAGCCCACTATAGGCAGCACCATTCCCTAGGCAGGTGATCCTGGGCTTTATAAGAAAGCTGAGCATAGGTCTGTGAGTGAGCAGGCAAGCAGTGTGCCTCTGTGGTTTTTGCCTCCAGTCCCTGCTGTGACTTCCCTCGGTGATGGGCTGTGACCCAGAAGTGTAAGCATATAAACTCTTTCCTCCCATAAACTGCATTGTGTTAGCAACAGAGCAGTAACTGACTTGGGATGTGGAGCCAGGTCTGCTGACTCTTAGCTGCACGCCTTCTCTGTCATTAGCAGAAGGGTCAAGTTTGCACGGCTCCTTTATACTCTTCAAGGCATTTTTAGAGGTAGCCCTGCATTCAGATCTTAAGCACCTCCAGGGTGTAAAGGGGAGTCACTAGGATCTGAGCCCAGTTATCTCCTCTCTGAAATTTTGCTTTCTGTATAACTGTGGACAGTGAGAATTTTAGCCATGGTAATGACTGTCCCTGCTACTCTCATTCACTCAGAATTTTCCCACTATGGGCAGAAAGCTTACAAAGACTTGGTGAGAGGGGAGGCTTCATGAGCAGAGTGGGAAGTGAGCATCATGAGTATCAATGAGTTTGACACTTAATGAGATGGTCAGACATGTGAGTGTAGACACAAAAGGCTTAAAATGAGAGCTTTGACAATCACATCAGGACCATTTAGATCCTGATTCCTAGTGACCTGTGATGTCTTACACAGACATCCAGAGCCAATACCTAATGACCCATGGTGCCTAACACAAATGACTGCTCCCAAGAAAAATGACATAAGCTGTAAAACTTATTACTCAACAAGTCAATGAGAGATCTGCCCATCCCTCAGATCCAGGCCCACACAGGAGATCTATGATGTAAGAGTCAATAGCTTCCCATGTAGTGATCATCATTGAGCTTCCAACCCCTAAGTGGTGCTGTCACATCTGACAGAATTTGCTGACTGCTTCTTTCCATTGTATTCCAGTACACTCTGATTTGTGTCCTTGGTAAATTCTTCCTGGTGCCTGGGTCGCTGGCTTTCCCTGTTGTATTTCCTGAGGCAGTCAGCTCCTTCAGTGGTTTTACTATTACTGTCAGCAGGGCTTTCCTTTATGATCACACAAAGGCATATGATCAACAAAATGGCTGTAATGACCAAAAGGCACATATGCACCTTCTTATTTATTTATCATTTATCAATAACAAAACCAAGAAGTTTCCCAGTAAAATTCTCCTCTAGTCTCAAAGGCCAGGGTTGGGTCACCTGACTACTCTTGAGCAATTACTGGTAAGTGGAGCTGACTACCTGCTCTCCTGAGACCCATTAAGATACACTTCTGGGGCAGTAAGGCCTCTGCTGAGAAACATAGCCAGAATGTTGTAACCAGTCTGTTTGGTAGGAAGAAATATATTCTAAAGGGACACTTGCGCCTCTCTCTTTGGTCATCAGACTATTCAAATAATGGACTCCAAGAATTAGAATTTTCCCAGGACTCTCCTATCAGAAGAAGAAAGAGTTGAAGTCCAGGGGGCAGCCAGAAGAGGAACTTGTCTACTGGACAGACTTCTATCTTGTCAGATGACCTGGTAGGAAAGACTTGGAGCTAAGACAATGGTGGGCATGTGTATTAGTTACTTTTCTATTACTGTGACAAAACACCACCACCAAGGCAACTTATAGAACGAAGCACTTATTTGGGCTTACAATTCCAGAGTCCATGATGGCACAGCAAAGGTATGGTGGCTGCAGCTGAAAGCTAAAAGCTCACACAACTTAAGCCCCTAGCAGGAAGTAGAGAGAATGAATAGGAAATAATGCATAGCTTTGAAATGTCAAAGCCTTTCCCCCAGTAACACACTTCCTTCAGCAAGGCCACACCTCCAAAACCTATTCAAACAGTTCAACCAACTAGGACCAAGTTTTCAAATATCTGAGCCTATGGGGGTGGGGCATTCTTATGCAAAGCAATCAATAAGATAAACATACACCGAAGTACTTCCCCCATCATACCCCTGTCTTTCTCTGTGGATTTTCTGTGTCATTTGGCCTGTGAGAACCTGGTGAATCTGCTCTTTAGGCACCTTGCTGGGACTGAAGCTTAGTTCTTGCCTTCTATTTAACCATACTCTCATGTCTGCATGCCAGAAGATGGTTTGGGGGGTCATTGAATCTCTTTGCCCTCTTTCCAACATAGGCAGATTGACTAAATCTTCTGTTTTTTACTACTGACTTGGCTGTCTGAACTGGATTATGGAGGATGGATGGTTGAATCTGGCTTCTTGCGCGCAGACTATGACCTCAGTTGGAGTAAGTTGTCCCTAGTTCATGGGCTGAAAAATGACAAAGAGCCTGGAACCTAGACCTCAACCTGCCAGACTCCACAGTCAGTACAATTCAGCAATGCACAGAGTACCCCCCTCCCTTACTTTCCACATTCTATCTCCTTTCCCAAATCCTCTCGCTGTAGAGTACCACTTGCCAGATTCTCGGGGAGTGTGCCTGAGTCTCTGGCTGGAGATGGCAGTATCCTCTCCCAGCCAGGTCAGTGTCAGCAATCAATCTGAATCTCCTGGGTGTGAAAACCAGCCGATTAGAGCTGTAAGTAGGTTTAACAACACAACACACAGGCAGCCGAAGCATGTCAGCAATTTTTTCCCTGGTGGCTGGGCATTAGCAAAAATGCTGAGAGAGGCACCCCTGTTCCATGACTGCTGAGGGAGAAATTCTCACCATGGCACATGATCTGATAAAATAGCACGCTAATGTGTCAAGACTGGGAGGACCCAGGAGTAGACTGCTTTGGTTCCATAATTATGTGGATAGGAAAAACAGGACACAGAGATGGGAAAGGATGGCTTAGGGAAACAATGCAATCATCACTAGAGCTGGTGAGATAGTGTGGCAGGAAAAGGCACTTGCTTCCAAGCCTGACTACCTGAGTTCAATCCCCGGGACTCACACAATAGAAGGAGAGAACCAACATCCCTAAGTTGTCCTCTGATCTCTACACATACACTACAGTACTTCACCCCCCCTCCACACACACACAAATAAACAGATAAACATCATCATTGGAAATCTATATCTATATCTATTCTATTCAATTTCTAAGATTCTTCCAAGTCAAATTCTTAACAGAATCCTCTTGTAGCCGGCCCCATGATACCAGCTCCTTCTTCAGATAACACAGGAAAAAACAAATAAACAAATGAGACCTCCTGCATTTTTATTAATGGGTATGAGTGTGTCTTAGTTACCTTTCTATTGCTGTGATGAAATACCATCATGACCAAGAAAACATTAGATGGGTGCTTATAGTTTCAAAGGGTGAGTCCATGACCATCATGGCAGGGAGCATGGCAGCAGGCAGGCAGGCATGGCACTTGAGTAGTAGTAGCCAAGACAACACCACAATATAATATATATATATAATATATATATATATATATATATATATATATATATATATATCTTTCTTGCTAGGCAGGCTGTGAAAGTAGCAGAGGAGCCAGAATTGCAGCTCAAACTTGTTTGCTTCTAAAGTTCATGCTCTTATCTCCCAAGAATGAGCTGGTCCCACTTTTACTCTCCATCTCCATTGAAACTGGGCAACTTGAGGATAATTGTTAGTAGTGACTATGGGTTTCTTTATCCACGAAACAAAGGGATAGTTTAAATGAAGTTTGCTCCCTGCTAGCCTGAGGTTGTATGACTTCATGTCTTCATCTGGCCGACAGCATTTTTAAAGTCTCATTCAAAACCAAATCCACATAAAAATGACTATCTCGGGCAAGTGATATATTTCCCAAGATCCAAATGCTTAAAACATAATTGATTTTTTTTTTTTTTGCAGTTTGTTTTTACAGAAGGTGTGTGTGTGTTTACGTGAGTCCCTTTGAGATGTTTGATTTGGTTTCAGATGGTGAATGGGGATTGATTTTTGTCTGCCGTGATCTGTAAATCTCAATTGTTGAGGCTCCTGCTCAAATTCTCCTTCCTTCACTTCCCTCCCTTTCAGCTTCCTTAGGAGCACAGTCTGCTGGAGCCTTTATATTTCAGGGTATAATCTGATTTTCTGCTGCTTTTTTTTTTTTTTTTTTTTTGCTAATAGTACTTCCTCGTCTAGAATGAGAACTGGGAGATATGATTTTTGTGTCTGTCTCCAGGGATTCAGCCCTTTCTTTTCCAACAGGAGATTCCTTGGGAAAATGTGTGTGTGTGTGTGTGTGTGTGTGTGTGTGTGTGTGTGTGTGTGTAATATATTTTATTTATTTCTTGAGAATTTCATACATATGAAAATGTATCCCAATCACATTCATCTCTTACACTCCTCCTCCACTTCCTCTACTTTTCTTTCTCTCTCTCTCTCTCTCTCTCTCTCTCTCTCTCTCTCTCTCTCTGTCTCTCTCTCCCCCTCCCTCCCTCCCTCCTTCCCTTTGTTTCTTAATAGGAAGCTCTCTACATTTTTTTTTTTTTTGAAGAAGAAGAAAAGTGATACCACTAGGGTTAAGAACATCCATTTTAAATTAAACATTTTTATTTATTTTACATCCCAACTGCAGTTTCTCCCCCCTCCTCTACTCCCAGTACCTCTCCCATCTCCTATCTGCCCCACCCATCCATTCCTCCTTCATTTCTTTTCTTAAAACATTTTAAAATTGATTCTTTGGGAATTTCACATCATGCACCCCAGTCCCACCCATTTCCCAGTCCCTCTATATCTGCCTTTCACCCTTGTAGTGTCCCCTCCCAAAGGAAAACTTAAAAAGGAATAATAACAATAAAATAAAAATACAAATACAAATAGGAATATTAATAAACAAGCAAGCAAACAAACAAAAAAACCAAACCCACTTCGTTCCTCCATCTTTTCCACCTCCTCATGACCTCTTCATCTGTCTTGGTGGCACTGGGAGATGTTGTGTGCCATGCAGAATACCCTTTTGTCCAAATGGCTTTACTCACCAATGTTCATTGTGTAATGTGTTGTTGGTCAGAGCCTCTGACTTCAGGTACACCATCAATACTGGACCCTCACCGAAGATCCTGTGGCTATGGTTCCTCAGGATCCCTTCATGTGCTCCAGCAGGTCTTAGATTAGTGTCAACTCCAAGTCCTGGATGCGTGTCTGGGTGGTAACCGAGTTGGTCAGTCCAGGCTACTGGGACCACCCCTATCAAGTGAGGGGCAGGACCAACTCTCCCATGCAGGGGGTCATGGGGTCCACTATCCCAGGGCTAGCAAGGGAGGAAGCAGCTCTCCATGGGCCAGTGAGGGGCAGAGCCAGCTCAGCACAGGTCCTGTATTTCAACACATAGTTTGCTTGGGTCCCTGTGGTAGCACGAGCAATAAACATCAACACAGACCCAGTTGCAGCAGGTCACTATACCCAGACATGGCCAGTGGCAGCAGTTTGGGCCTGGATGTCACCATGACCCCTGGTGGTGGTACAAGTCTCCCATAGTGGCATGGGCCCAGCAGCAGCATGGTTCCCAGACTACAACATGACCCCAAGTAGCAGCCCAGACTCCAGGCAGTCACATGGCCTTCGAAGGTAACAGGTACCATGGACATCAACACGGACCTAGCTGTGGTGGGATCACAGACATAGACATGACCCTCGGCTGCATCTCTGGCTCTGACATCTCCATGGCCCTGGGTGGCAAACAGGTCACTCACATCAGCCCGTTCCTCACCACCCTTGCCTCTCCAGATCTGCCTCTTTCCACAGGACATGGACCATTCTGCTCCCCTGTCTGTCTGTCTGTCTCATACCCCACCATATATTTGCTCACCATAATGGAGCCTTGTGGTGTCAAGTGGTCTTGTGAATTTTTCTACTTGTCTAGGGCAGGAGGCCTCAGGCAGGCTTGTGGATGTTCATCCCTGGCTTGGGCCTAATGATGCCAAATGGGCCTGTGGGTTCTTCCACTTGCCTAGGGCCTCTTTTTTCTTTTCAACACACCGAGTCCAATTAGTACATGGGTATGGGGCCATCCATTGGGCACAGGAAACTTGCAGGGTCACGTTTCCTGAAGAAAATGGACTTTTCCTCTATGCTAGATAGTATTATGCCAGCTTGACACAAATTGAAGTCTTTTGAGAGGAAGGAACCTCAATTGAGAAAATGCCTCTATAGATCCAGCTGTGGGCAAACCTGTAGGGCATTTTCTTAATTGGTATTTGATGGGGAAGGCCCCGCCCATTGTGGGTAATGCCATTCCTGGGCTGGTAGTTCAGAGTTCTATAAGAAAGTAGGTTGAGCAAGCCACAAGGAAGAAGCCAGTAATCAGCACCCCTCCATCCTGCCTCCAGGTTCCTTCCATGTTTGAGTTCCTGTCCTGAATTCCTTCAGTGGTGGGCACCAGGATGAAAGTGTAAGCCAAATAAACCTTTTTCCCACAACTTGCTTTTGGTCATGGTGTTTCATCATAGAATAGTAACCATAACTAAGACATCCTCCTACAGCAGCCATCAATTACCAGTAGCTCCTCAGCTAGGGGTGGGGGCCCCTGAATTCCACACTTATCCATGTCAGGATGTTGACTGTCTTGATCTAGTTGAGGTCCTGTGCAGGCCACCAAAGTTGCTGTGAGTCCATGAGTGCAGCCGTAATGTCACATCCAACACTATTTCACAGAGGTCCTCCCAAGTCTCTGGCTCTCACGTTTCTGTCCATCTTCTGCAAATTTCCTAGTCTTTTGTTAGCCATGGGACCAGAAGAAGCCCCCCCCCCCCCCCCCGTGTCTCTAGGTTTGTTTCCTCATCTGTGCAATGAGCTGGATGAGATGATCTGGGTCTCAGTGTCCTCCAAACTCTCATGTTCCTATATGTGTCAATCTGTGAGAGTAAAATAAAATAGGTTTAATGAATTAGACTTACTTCCTTAAGCTGTAAGGCAATTCAATGCTCAGTGGAAGGGCTCAGTGGGGAAAGGTGCTTGCCACCAAGTCTGTAAAACTGTATTCATGATGGAAGGAGAAGTGACTCCTGAGAATTGCTCTCTGACCTCCATGCAAGCACCCTCCCTCCATGTCTTGTAAACACACATATAAACACATACAATGATAATGATAACAATAAACAGTAACAATGAAAAAGTCCCATGGCTGTCCTCAGGTTCCCTATCAGAGGCAGCAGGAACCTTACCGGCTCATTGATGGTCCCAGCCAGATAGGGTCCACGAATTCCCATTTCCCAATATGTTTTCTATCTTGTGTTTCTTTGTTCTGTTACTTGACATACTGTGCATTACTACCAAGAATCTCTCTTCACACTAAAAAAAACCCCAGTAGTTTCTTTTTGATATTTGCTGGTTTACTTAAGTGTTCTCTTTTTAATTAAAACACCAGTGACATGGTAGTAGAACCACAGCACCTATCATAAATAGCAGAGAGATGACATGGAACCTCAGTCTAGTTTGTATGCTTTAGCCAGAAGCCTTTGCAAACTGAATACAGTGTCACAGCTGGGATATGGATGCTGGTACATGCACTGTGTTATTCCCATTTCCATGATGCACTTGTATTCATTTGTGTGTGTAAATGTATTTAATTGCATGTGTTACTATTGCATGTATATTTATGTATTATTATTGTATGAATATTTAGCCCTTTGCAGTTTCACCATGTGTACAGGTTCATATATTCCTTTCTGTAGACCCATGGGTTAGAAGATGGCTCAGTGGTTAAGAACACATCCTAGTCTTGCAGAGGACTCAGATTCAGTTCCAACACTCACATGATACTTACAACTGCCTGTCATCGAAGCCAGGGGATCTACTTCCCTTTCCTGGTCTCTATGGATACTGTACTCAGGTGTACACACCCACACACAAACATGTATGCATATCCATAACCAGAAATGCAACCTTTCAAAGAAAAGACCCATTCTCCTCTCCATTTCTGAACTTCTCCGTGAATGGACTTGCATGGTGTGTTCCCATGGGGGTTGGCTTTTCTCACCCAGTGTGATTCTTTGGGAGTTCCTTCTGTGAGGTCAAAACATACTTATGTGACTACAGCCTCCTGTTGAAGGACATCTCACGTTTGAAAGTTACTACAATTATCAGGAACAGAATTGCTACAAGTGTGTGGTAGTTTGCCTCTGGAATGTTTCCCAAAGGCCCATGGGTTTAAGGTGTGGTCCTTTGGGAGTTGATAGGGCCCGTAATAGGTGAAGTATGAAGCTAGAGAGGTGGCTAGGCAGTTAGGAGCACTTGCTGCTCTTACAGAGAACCAGAGTTTGACTCCCAGCACCCACATTGGGTGTTTCACACTGCCTGTCGCTTCAGCTCTGGGGGAATCTTAATCCTTAACCCCTCTTCTTCTGGACTGTGTAGACATTGTTCTTACCGCCCCCCCCCCTCACACACACACCACAAACAAACACACACACACACACACACACACACACACACACACACACACAAACCATTAAAATAAATCAAGAACTACAGCCTATGGGAGGCCTTCACAATATCAGGGGCAGTCCCTTGAATGGGAGTGACTGTTATTTCTCTCTCTTCTAACCCCCACACCATGATAAGAGTTGCTCCACTCCATGTTCTCCCTACATGCTACCAGGGGTCCAAAAGCAATCTGCTGGATCGTCCATGAGCTGGAACCTTCAAGTCTGTGTGCTAGACTAAACCTCTCCACACCTCAGGCATTTGCTATAGAGTGAAAAGCTGAGTGACACAGGGTGTTTGTGAATATAAGTTTACTGTGACGAATGCCGTGTGTGACTTATAGTTTCTATGAGAATTGCTTGTTTGGTTTTAGATGAAACTGCTTGGCTCTTTCCACAGCAATGTAGGAATTTCATCTTTGAATCTGTGCCAGCTGTTGGTGATGTCACCATTTCTATTGCAGCCATTCTGAGTGTCGTATAAGGATGTAGAATTGTGACTTTCATTTTCATTTCCTCAGTGGGCATATTGCATATCTTTCATGGGACTCCTGTCATCTGTCAATCCTTGTCATTAAAATATCTGTCATATCTTTTGCTCACATTCCAACAGGATTGTTGTTAGCTGTTGGACTACGAACAAACATCTTTTGTGTATGATAGATACCAGTCTGATATTGGATGTATTTGTTGTAGATGTTTCCTCCTAGCCTGTAAATTGGCTCTTTTCAAGTCTGAGTGCTGCAGCATCTCTATGTTGAGTGTCTAGTATGAATAAGGCATGTTTGCCATGTATTTATTCTTTTATTTTATTCATTAGCATTATATAATTATCAGTATATACATACTCTTCTTTAAGTTCATAACTTTATTTTTGAGTGGTTGGATATACAGTATTTTAGCTTTTTAAAAATTCTTTTTTTTATAAGTGTGTGAATGCATGGTGTATATGTATGGGCATGATGTATATGTATATGTATATGTATATGTATGTATATGTATATGTGTATGTATATGTATGTGTATATTATGGGCATGATGTATGTGTATATGTATGGGCATGTGTGCACCACACAACTTGTAAGAGTTGGTTCTCTCCTTCCATCACGTGTGTCTTGGGAATCAAACTCAGGCTGCCAAGCTTGGCAGCAAGTGCTCTTACCTTCTGAGCCATGTTGCCAGCCCAATGCTGCTGTTTTTAACTTAAGTCTTGGAAGGTTTATTGTTTGTTTATTAAAATACATGTAATTTTTATGCTTTAATCTTATTTCATGTGAGCTTACTGGCCTCACTTGCTGCAGAAGTAGTGCTAGTAACTATTTCTAATAGACGCCCTAGGATTTCTGCAAAGACAATAATGCACCTATTGAGAGGATAATTTTATTACTTCTTCCCTAATCCCTTTGCCGTTTGTTCTTTTCCTTGTCTTAGTGCCCTATCTATAACTCTGCCCTGGCTGACTGAGAATGGCTAGAGTGGAGATCCATCCTCATCTGGGTCTTAGGTGAAAAATACCCCACCATTCTCTGTAAGTGCTCTGTTAGCAGGAGTCAGCACCACTTCCTAGCAGACCTGTGAATTGATGTCTCACTGCAAAGCTCTTCTAGAACTGACTACTTCCTCCTCTTCTTACTGATGCTTTGTGGCTTCTAAGCTTTTTCCAGTTTTTCACTTATTTGTGAATGTGTAGGTAAGGAAAAAGAAGTCCATAAAATTCGATCCTCTTCTCTACTCCATCTATGACCATTTCCTAGGTGACTTAGGCTTGGTTTTGTGACTTAAAATTGAATACAATAACAAATCCCAAATGCATGTTTCCAGCCTTATTTCTGCCCTCAATCCAGACCCATGTATTCATCTATCCACTTAACAACTTGGGCATCAGACGTACTTGCAAACTCAACACAGCCAAAGCTGGACTTCTAATTTGCTTATGTGCATTGTCTTAACCTGTTCCTTTTAACAGATGACATTCCTCCCTTCCAGTGGCATAGGGCTGAACCTTGTACCCATCCTTGCCATCCATCCTAGCCTTGCACATACAAATGTGGAACTTCCAGCAAATCCCTTCTTTTCCCTATTCTAGGAGCATTCCTGCAGACCCCTAACCTCTCTCTGTTTCTGTCTCTGTCTCTCTCAACTGTTGCACTTACCTCCTGTATCAGACAAGAATGGAACCAATAGTGGGGTGTGTGTGTGTGTGTGTGTGTGTGTGTGTGTGTGTGTGTGTGTGTGTGTGTGTGTGTATTTAAAGGGGACTCTTAGAATGACTTACATGGTAAGGGCTGGCTAGTCCAATAATCCTTCCACACCTTAGAGGGGTTGAAATACCAGTAGCTTCTCAGCCCACACACATTTAGTCTCCCAGCCTTGCACTGAAGCTGGAAGCTACCTGGAGAGTCATAGATATTCAGTTAGTGTGGAAGCTGAACAAGCTGGAGTCAATGTGAGCACAGGATGGTTTTGGCAGTAGCAACAGCAACAGTGATGGAGATGTGACCAGTGAGAAGAGAAGTCAGAAAACACTCTTTGGCCTTAGACCTCTTTATGTCTAGGGTGGTAAGGTGGTGAGGTGGTAAGGTGGTGAGGAGGGTAAGATAATTATGTGGTGTGAGCCTGATAACCTTAGTTTAGTTTCCAGATTATATGCTGGAAACACAAACACACTCACACACATGCACAAGTAAAGGTCTCTTTAGATCTGGGCCAACCACTGGAAAGTGTGGCCCGCTCTGAGGGAGCTACCCTCTCATTGGTTATCTGGGACACCCTCACAGACACACCCTGATTTGTGCCTCCTAGCCCCTTCCAGATCAGATGAAGTTGACAATCCAGAATGACCGTCACTCCTAATTACTTTCCTCACCTACGGTTACCCTTTAGTTCTGGCCCACACAGGAAACCACAATGGTTCACTGAGATGCTATCATGCTTCCCCATGCTCATCTCTGCACCCAACAGAGCTGCCCAGTGGCTCCCTGTTTGCCTCCCAGTGGCAGCCATATGCCTTCCTCTGGCTTTGGAGCTCTCCTGCTTTGTACAATTTGCTGTGGCCACTTGACTGCATTTCCTTAAGATGAATGTTCACTCTGGCATCAAAGCACATGATGTCCTGTGACTGTCACACCTACTCTTGACTGCCACAGAACACCCCCTCCCACCTCCAGTCCTTTTGGGCTACTGATTGGTGTTTGTTGAGGACTTCATACTACTTTGGAATTCTCCGTTCCCTTAAAGATGACTGGTTCTATGCCCTAGATTGACCTTTTAATTACTTTATCAGATGCTTTTCCCAACAGAATGTCAGCAACTTGAGGGAGGAGACTTCTTTCTATTTTTTAGCCACATGTATGGAAGGCCAGAGTTCAAGTTTGTATCTGATCCTCAGAAATGCAATCTGCCTTCTTTGACACAGGGTCTCTCATTGGCTTTACATTCACTAGTTAAGTCAGGGTGGTTAGCCAGTGAGTTTGAGGGATGGTTCTGTCTCAACCACCCCAGGGACTATAAATACATTCCACCATGCCTAGCATTTCACATGGGTTCTGGGGACAGAACTCTGGTCCTTGTCCTTGCAAGGTAACTGCTTAATCAGTTGAGCCAACCTCTTACGAACTGCCTGGACTCTGCCTTTGATGTTGCATCTTCAGCATCTCCAGCATTCCCAGGAAACCTCAGAGGGTGGTGACTGAGCTAATGGAGATTGTGTGGGTCAAATGCTTTATAAGCCTAACATTTTCTGACAGCATTGCATCATGAAGAGGGTGTGATGACCGTATAGAATCATACATTCATATCACACCTCAGTGGTTAAGAAGAGTTCATCCTGACTCTTAGTTTTACCCCAGACTCCCAAAGGCACACATGATGGAGTCAACCCCTGCACACTTAGCTGGCCTCTGGGACAGATTTCAGAAGTACTTCCTGCAGTTCTGGTTGTTTTGACAATAGAACAACTTAAATAAGCAGGCACCCAAGGTTTGTATGTGCACAAAAATTCCCAAATGGGATAAATCTGGTAAATGGCTGCTCTTTTAAAATGTTGAAGAGAGCTACCCATGTTATGATAAATCTTTCCGTCAAAAGCTGCCCGAGTTCCACTGCCATGTGTGCGCTCTACGCCAGCCGCCCACCTGAGTTAGGGCCCCAATTAATGCACAGAGAGACTTGTATTAGGTACAATGCTGCTTGGCCAATGACTAGGATTCTCATCTGTTAGCTCAGTCTCAATTATCATAAATCTCTATATTTTATAAGGCTTATCTTATCGGACGCCTTATTGGTGTCCCTCCTTGCCGGTGGATCACATTGCGCCACTGGAAGAAGAACAGAGGGGAAAAGGGACACTTCCTGTTTCACCTTGCTTAAATATGAGTCTCCTTGCTATGTCACTTCCTGCCTGGATCACCATTCTCTAGTACATTTCCCAGAATCCCCTTTGATTCCTAGTCCTGTCTAACTTGCTGTTTCATTGTCCAAACAGAACTTTATTCAACAATCAATAAGATAAACATACACAGAAGTACTTCTCCCATCATACCTCTGTCTTTCTCTGTGGACTTTCTGTGTCATTTGGCCTGTGAGAACCTGGTGAATCTGCTCTTTAGGGATGGCATGAATTCTACTTGCTCAGGAGAAGGAATATCCTGGGCTTCCTAGACCTCTCAAAGATGTGCTTCCAAAGATTCACCCCACAGGGATCATACCAGGGACCAGAGTCTTTTTGCTTGCTATCTGCTCCATTCCTTCCACTGCACTCCAGTAGGTGTCGTGAAAAGGTTTTAATTTCAAAACTTTCCTTTTTATTTTCAATTACATGTCTGTGTGTCTGTGTGTGGCTGCAGGAGCCTACAGATGCCAGAGGTGTTGGATCTTCCAGAGCTGGAGTTGCAGGTGTTCATGAGCTGCCTGACATGGGTGCTGGGATCTGAACTCGGGTCCTCTCTAGGAACAGCACATGCTCTTCACCTCTGAGCTGTCTCTCCAGCCCGGTGACTGATTTTTAAATTAAGTATATCTTAATTAATTCTTTGACAATTTCATACATGTAAACAATGTATCTTAATCATGTATACCTTAACCCTCTCTTCCCACTTCTCCCTCCAGTACTCCACACTTACTTCTCATTCCTCTCAGGTACCACAATACATCCCTTCCCCTTTCATGTCTTTCTTTTGAAATCTACTGAATCCAATTAGTGTTGCCTGTTGGAATGCAGAGTGATCTTGTTAATTAGATCTTGGGTAGGTAGCCATAGCTGCTGTTAGTTCATGAGTGCAATGGCCATGCCCTGTCCAGAAGACAGCCTATTACAGCTCTCCTCATCATCTGGTTTTTGCATTCTTTCCACATTCTCTTTAGCAATGTTCCCAGAGCCTTGTGGGGGTGTTTGTATAGATGTCCCATTTAGGGCTGAGCACTCAACAGTCACTTGTTCTTAGCACCAACTGCTGCCCACTGCAGGGAGAAGCATCTCTCCCAGAGGCAGCAGGATTTAATATGAACTTAATGTCTGCACACTGACAGTCCTGCAACAAGTCAAGTCCCAGATATCAGTGTCACACTTTACACCACCTTGACCAGAGCGCCAGGGCTTAGTGCAGGAAGAGCATGGCAGTGGCCAAGGCCATGTTTTCCACAGTGACTCACTTGGATCAGCAGTATCTTAAGCAGGTTTCTTAGCAACAGGAAGCCCCTGAAAACCTCTTCAGAGATGCTAGGTTGCAACTGTGCTTTGTGAATATGTAAGAAGGAATGGAGTGTGTTGGCTTTGCTGACTTGTTTGAACCAGTCTTTTGCTCTAATGTGCCTCTGAAGGCTGGCCTTCCAGGGGACAGCTTCCAGGAAGTTTTCTGCCAGGGTGATCCTGGATAGATGATGACTTATTCCAGCCCTGAGACTTGACTGTGTATGTTGTCAGAGCTTTCATCTTCAAAGGGAGGGGTGGGGCAGACACTCCACTTTGATGTTCAAGGCCTTGTGTATAAGAAAGACCCCAGGCATGAAGCCAGTGGATTCTGCAGGGCATGAAGACAGTGCACCATCTCCATAAAGCCTTCCCATCTGTGAAGTGTTTGATTTTCTAATGAGCTGTCTGTCTTCCCCATGTTTCCCTGTCTAGCATAGCAACCAAGCTGCCTGTTTAGCAGGACCTATTCAGGTGACAGTGGTAGAACACAGGAACCAGAGAGGAACCAAAGCTCTGGGGACTTCACTTCACACTCTTGTTCCTCACACCCAGCATTCCTGTCCCAGGAAGGGATCCCAGCCATGACCACACACACACACACACACACACACACACACACACTCATACACATTCACATATACTTACACACTCACACATACATATACACACACATTTACACACTCATACAAACATATATACATATTTATAGGTTCATGTCACAAGGAAAACAGAAGTTGACTTAAAAGTGAGTATGTCCTGGTGAGAGAGAGTGTTGGGGAGGATTTGGAAGGGAGGGAATGATTCTAGGATGAGAGTGTATCTCCAAGTTGAAGATCAGGGCTTGCTTCAAGGAGAAAGTGGCAACATCGGACGTTCATTTGGGAGGAGCTCAAATTGCATTGTTACTTGAGGTTTTTGATTATCAAATTTTAAGTGTACATTTCTGTCCTATTTTATTCTGTAGACGTGATAAAACATTCTGACTAAAAGCAGCTTGGGGAAGGAAGGGTTTATTTGGCTTGCACTTCCAGGCTACATATCCATCATTGATGGAAGTCAGGGCAGAAACCTAAAGGTAGGAACCATGGAAGAATGCTGCTTGCTGGCTCCTTCCCTGGCTTGCTGGTTCATATTTAGCCAGTTGTATTATATATCCCAGAGCCATCTGCCCAGAGAATTGTTCCATCCATGGTGGACAGGGGTCTCCTACATTAATTGCTAATCAAGAAACCCCCACAGACATGCCCGAAGGCCAATCTGACATAGGATGATCACTCAATTGAGAATGTTTTTCCAGGTAATTCTAGGCTGTGACAAGTTGACAGTTAATGCTAGTTAGAAAAGTGTCCTGCTGAATAATTCTATAGAACGCCATTGCAATCTTTCTTTTATGAATTAGTACATAGAAATGTACAGGAAAGAAATGCCTACCGATGAAGAGTGAATCATGATAAAAACCACACAATAGGATGCTGTGTAGGCCAAAAGGCAGACTACCATGTGTATAGACTGGAACTACATCTATGAAAAATCAAGATCCCATTTTGTGTTGTTAGACCCCCGGAAAACTCAGGTATCCGGGGTCCCAGGCCACGACCTCGGTCACCCCAATCACCAGGTGGATTCGAGAGCTTGCTGCAAACTGCATGAGGCTTTATTGTAATTTAACGAGCTAACCCCATGTTAGCTCGGGTCTTTCACCCACCCACCATGGCGGATGGCTAGCAAAGACTTTGAGAAGCCGCAGGACCGAGATCTTATAGGGCAGCATAAGGGGAGTGTCTAGGGGTACGCAGAGGCTCATGATTGGTATGCCTCCAGGCTTGGAGGGCTTGCCCTGTGTTGATTGGCCAACTGGTTGTTATGGCCCATAGGCCCTCCCAGGGTGGTTGCTATGTTCTGTGCGTCATTACTGTGCGCTTGTCTGTAAAGTACACCCAGGGTCGTAAAGCATATCGCCACCAGCTAACTTCTGATTGGTTCCTTGTCACGAGGCAGGCATCTGACTTTCTAGTGTCCAGGACAAGGTCATACAAGCACGTGTTCGGCCGCTATGACTGCCGAAAGGGGAGCTGGTCCCTTCAGTGTACCTACTATTATTTTTTTGTGAAAAACATGAAGTTAAATCTTTAATAGCTCATATTGTACACAACCTACCAGAACTTAGAAATGGAAAGAGTTTAAAGAGCTAATAACAATTATCTTAGAAGTATAGCAAAATGTTATGTTCTGCATTTTTCAGTGATGCTCCTTTTAAAGCAATAATAGTGACTTCTGTTTCTGGCTAGGGAATAGTGGCATTTGTGTGTAGGTGATGTGTTTGTCCATGTACACTTGTGTGTGGGTGCACATGTATATGGAGGTCAGAGGTTCAAGTTGAGTGTCCAGTTTCTTCCTTCATTGCTGTCCACCTTGTATATCCAGTCAGTGTCTCTCCCTTGAATCCAGAGCTTACTGATTCAGCTTGTCTAATAGGACGCCTGCTCCAGGGTTCCCTGTCCCTGTAGTCCCTGAGCTTGGATTGGACTAAGTGGGTACATGCCTTGTGGTGGCCCGGCAGGTCTCAGCCCCAGGTCTCAGCCCCAAGCCACGGTAGCCATAAGGTTCAGCCTGAGTGGGGGAGTGTGGACTTGGGACTCCTAGCAACCCAATGGTGATAAAGACCAAACACAGGCATCTTGTCATCTTTAGAGAGCTCTCAGTTCCATGCTGCAAAACTACAGTCTCTTCTTTATTCATCATCTTCCTGGCTGTTTCCTAACCATGCTTCCTTGACCCTGAAACCATTTCTCTCTCCTCCCATTGACCCCTCTGCCACAGACCTCCTAATTCTCTCTGTCCTCTCTTGTTACTTACACACCTAGCCCTCCACCTAGGTGCAGGCCTATTCAAATGCTTAGTCCTTTAGAGATGCAAATGAGGAGACATTCCCCATTGAGGCCATGCTATTCAATAGCAATTCAATGCATACCAGAGCTCCTGGTTACTGGAACCCTGGAACTAGAGGTTGGATATTTCCTAATGGAATTTTCATGGCTCCTGACAATGCCTGACATTTATGTGGGTACTGGAGATCCACAGTGAACCTCATGTTTTTTTTGTTTTGTTTTGTTTGTTTTTTTTGGTTGTGAGCCTAGCCTTTAATGGCTGAGCCATCTCTCCAGACCTCATGCTTTTTTAAAAAATGTATAATTTTTATTTATTTATTAATTTACTTTTTACTACCAATCCCAGTTCCCCCTCCCTCCTCCAGCTCCCCCACCCCAACTCCCACCTCCTCCCAGATGCTCCATGGAGAGGGTAAGACCTCTTTTAGTGAAAGACCCTCGGACCGAGGAGTCTCTACAAATCGGACGATCCCCCCAAAAACACTCAATGTCCAGTCCAGCTGATGCAAAAACAAGAGGTAAGTTTATTATGGGACGTTTGCGCAAACGGGCTTCCCAGTCCGACAGACAAAGAAAAGCCCTGTTCCTCTAAAGCAGGCTCCTTTTATAGGAGAAAAAACCATAGGCTTTTAGGGGTTTGGGTACGTGACCAGAGTCACAGATCCTTTGGAGATCTCTTATCTTTGGGGCCGGATGGTCTCCTGGCTCAGTGGGATAGTCTGTTTCTATCTTCATGACCCTAGGGCAGGGTGGCCCTCTAGGAATTCTTGGTATTCAGTTAGGTTGTCTTGTGGCCTTGTAAGGGAGTTATTTCTGCCAGCTAAGAAATTCCAGGGGCTTGGGTCATTGTGACCTTGGTTAGGTTTTAAGTCAGGTCTCCCTGTTCTTAGGGTGAGAGGATTGTTTTTCTTCTTAGTTATTTCTTTGTTAATTCTAAAGTCCTTCATTAGGAAGTCTACTAAGTCTGTCCATTAACTAGTTGAGGCAGAACCAAAGCACTTCTCCACCCCCACACCCCTGTGTCTAGGCTGGGCAAGGTATCTCTCCATTTAGAATGGGCTCTAAGTCAGTTTGTACTTTAGTGTTAGATCTTGGACCCACTGCCAGTGGCCTCATATATTGTTCCTGCTGCATCACTGTCACCTATATTAAGGGAGTCTAGTTTGGTCTTATGCAGGTTCCCCATTTGTCAGACCGGAGTCAGTGATCTCTCACTATCTCTGGTCAGCTGATTTTGTGGGACTCCCTATAATGGTCTCGACTCCGTTGTTCATATTATCACTCCTCCCTCACTTCAATTGTACTCCAGTGAAGGGACTGGCTCCCCATTTCGGCAGCCATAACAGCTTGTCTGACCTTGTCTTAGTCACTAAGGTCAAATGCCTGCCCCTTCCGGCAGCCATAACAGCTGAACACATGCTTGTTTGACCTTGTCCTAGTCACTAGAAAGTCAGATCCCTGCCTCGTGGCAAGGAACCAATCAGAAGTTAGCTGGTGGTGCTATGCTTTATGGCACCGGGTGTGCTTTATGGAGAAGTGCACAGCAATGATGTGCGGAGCATAGCAACCACCCTGGGAGGGCCTATGGGCCATAACAACCAGTTGGCCAATCAACACAGGGCAAGCCCTCCAAGCCTGGAGGCACACCAATCCTGAGTCTCTTCGTACCCCTAGAAACTCCCCTTACGCTGCCCTACAAGATCGCTCGGCAGCCGGTTAGAGGTGTCTTTGCTAGCCATCTGCCATGGTGGGTGGGTGAAAGACCCGAGCTAACATGGGATTAACTCGTTAAAAACAATAAAGCCACATGCAGTTTGCAGCAAGCTCTCGAATCTGCCTGGTGATTGGGGTGACCTCGGTCATGGCCTGGGACCCCAGATACCTGAGTTTTTCCGGGGGTCTAACACAAGGAGCTTGGCCCATTGGTTAGTTGTGGATTTCTGCATCTGCTTCCATCTGTTTCTGGAAGAGGGTTCAAGTTTTTCTGGGGTTATGGATTGTAGGCAGGGTATCTTTTGCTTTATTTTTGGTATCCACTTATGATTGAGTACATGCTATATTTGTCTTTCTGGTTTTGGGTTACCTCACTTAGGATGTTTTTTTTTCCTAGTTCTGTTCATTTGCCTGTGAATTTTAGGATGTCATTGTTTCTTACCACTGAGTAATACTTCAATGTGTAAATATACCACATTTTCTTTATCCATTCTTGATTTGAGGGGCACCTAGGTTCCTCCAAGGTTTCCAAGATCTGGCTATTACAAATAATATTACTATGGACATAGTTGAGCAAATGTCCTTGTGATGTGAATGTGCTTCTGTAAGACCCCCGGAAAGCTCAGGCTTCCAGAATCTTAGCCCAGGACCTCGGCCACCCCAATCACAGAATGGAGTCGAAAGCTTGATGCAAATTGCATGAGGCTTTATTGTAGTTTAACGAGCTAACCCCGTCTTTGATCCACCCGACAAGTCGGATGGCTAGCAAAGACAGTTCAAAGCTGCTGCATACAGATCTTTATAGGGCAGCGTAAGGGGAGTGTCTAGGGGTATGCACAGGCTCAGGATTGGTGTGCCTCCAGGCTTGGGGGGTTTGCCCTGTGTTGATTGGTCAACTGGTTGTTATGGCCCATAGGCCCTCCCAGGGTGGTTGCTATGCTCTCTGTGTCATTGCTGTGCGTTTGTCCGTAAAGTACACCCAGGGTTGTAAAGCATAGCACCACCAGCTAACTTCTGATTGGTTCCTTGTCACGAGGCAGGCACCTAACCTCTAGTGACTAAGACAAGGTCATAGAGCACGTGTTCGGCTGTTATGGCTGCCAAAATGGGGAGCTGGCCCCTTCACTTCCTTTGGGTATCTGCCCAACAGTGGTATTGCAGGGTCTTGAGGTAGATTGATCCCTAATTTTCTGAGAAATTGCCATACTGATTTCCACAGTGGCTGTACAATTTTGCACTCCCACCAGCAATGGAGGAGTGTTCCCCTTTTTCCACATCCTCTCCAGTATAAGTTGTCATTGTGTTTTGATCTTAGCCATTCTGATCGGTGTAAGAAGGAATCTCAGAGTTGTTTTGATTTGCATTTACCTGATGACTAAGGATGTTGAACAGTTCATTAAGTGTCTTTCTACCATTTGAGATTGTTTTGTAGAAAATTCTCTATTTAGATCTGTACCCCAATTTTTAATTGGATTATTTTGTAGTTTGATTTCTAGTTTCTTGAGTCTTTGTTTTCATTACTATAGCTCTATAGTAGAGCTTGAAGCCCAGGATGGTGATGCTGGGCCTCATGCTTTTTCAGCAAGCAGTGTATTGGTTGAGCCATCCTCTTAGTCCAGTCTATTTTCAAAAATCCACTTTGAGTTTAGTGTATGTAACAGATTATTTTTCCTCAGTCTCTGTGATTTTCATGGGAGTCCTAAAATAGAAGGAATGTATATAATTTATCTTCCTGTTTTCCTATTTCTTTCTCTCTTTGCCTAGGCTTTGCCTCCTAACCTTCGTGGTCTTGTCCAACACACCGAAGCTGCACCATCCTGTCCATCTGTCCTGTCGGTTCTCTGGCACTCCTCTTTATCCTCATTAAAAACTCACAGGTGCAGGCAGGGCTGGAAAGATGGTTAAGAGCACAGAGGACCCAGGTTTAATTTCCAGCACCCATGTGGAAGTTCCAGCAGATCCAGTGTCCTCTACTCGCATCTGTGGGTACTTCACACATACAGTACACAGACAGATATGCAGGCAAAGTACCCACACATGTAAACTAACAAAAATAAAATAAGGTAAAATAAAAAAAATTACTCATGGATCCTGGGAGGTGGCTCAGTGAGTGAGAAAATTGGCCATGGCCAACTCTGATTCAGTGAGAAACCCTGTGTCAATGCAATAAGGCATGGGGGTTGATAGATGAAGATGTTCAGTGTTCCACTTGAGCTCCTGCAATGTGTGTGCATGTACTATTGGACACTCATATTTGTATATTGTACATGCATTTACACACACACACACACACACACACACACACACACACACACACACACAACGAAACAAGAATCTCTGTTCATACTAACCACACAGAGGTTCCAACAGACCTTCCCTCATGCCAAGGCCAGCAGTTTGTTTCCAGGATCTCCAGAATGGACATGGTTTGAGATATACTTTTCCAATGTACCTATCTGGGGGTATAGGTATTTGTTTGCCTCTTTTCTTTGAGAACAGAATCATCTCTGAGATACTTTCCCAAGTGAATGTTCTAGCACACTTAGACAGGAAACACTTATTTTATACTATGAGGTTTTCTCTCTTTCTACCTCAACTATGAGCTTCAGGCAAGATCTTTAATTTCATTTCCTGTAGGTGTGCTGAGAGTTATTGGCAGGAAGCTCCCCCATCTTGATGTTCTCATATCTTCATTTTATAGCATCGGGAAATTTTATCTAAGTCCCTGGACTCAGTTTTCCCAACTTCATAGGAAGGGTATCATTTCTATCCACTCTTGTTATCAGGAGAAGATTGGGCATGAATACATCCAAGTGTCAACCTGGGTTTTATTCTCAGGGTATCATGAAAATCAAATGGCAAACCAATGTGGTCAGCACAGAGCTACATCCTAATTTTGGTACTGTTGGATTTTGAGGCCAGGCAGTACCTTGTTAGGGGCCTAACCTACATACCACAGGATGCCTAGATTCTACTTACTCCATTCAGGGAGCATCAATACCCACCCCAACTGTGCCAACCAAAAATGTCCCCAGATGTTGCCATGTGATCCAGGGGACAAAACAAATCTGACTGGAAACTCCTGGTACACATATAGACATAACTGCTTGTTAACTATATAGTTGCTTTGCCAGGAAACAAATAAAAAGAAAAAAAAATCCCCAGATAGAATTCCAGGGTGATGACTCTGGTGAGGAACAGAAAATAACACAAAGGGGGGCACTGGGCCAAGTTCAGTGTCATTATGGACAGTCATATTTTTTTCTGGGAAGAATCCAGAGAGGGGGGAGGGGCTGGGGGAGATGGAGAGACAGAGACAGAAACAGAGACACACACATAAAGACAAAGAGACAGGGAGTTTGCTGGAGGCTCTGCCCAAAGATTCACAGAGTGAGTTTATGGTTTGTGCTATTTTCTAGTTATACATAAAGACAGCATAGGATCCCAAAGATTCAAGGACACAACTGACTCCTCCAAATCTGAAGGACTCACATTAGAGGAATGTATCATCCAGGCACTGTGCTGATCTGAGTATGATGCTTATTATGTTTTTGCTTATCACTTCCTTTTATCTTTGACTGTAGAATATGCATTTTCCCAGCATTATTTTAACAGTGAGCCACAGTAATAACACTGTGCATTGTTTCCTGTGCTTTGCACTTGGTGCCTTTTTGATGCTTTTAGAAGATCCCATACATTTTATTATCATCCCATGTTATAGATGAAGACATTGAGATTGAGAAAAGCTTTAAATTCATCCCTCCCTGTCTCCAGACTCCATGTGCTTGTCTGCCATTCACACAGTGAAGAAACACACAGGACAGGATCTGTTCATCTGTTCTCTCTCAGCTGCTGGACTTGAGATTAAACTCAAGGACATGTGGCTGTGCTCAAGCCACTTTGCCTTGATTGTAAAGAATAAAGAACTAATGGTAGAATTTTCCAAACCAGGATGTAACAGGGCTACAGGGAGGATCCTGGATATGTCAGAAATATCAAACTCTCCAGGGAGCACATTACAACATCTATTCACAAATGTGTGAGTGGAAATGGAAAAATCATCTTTTTCCAATGCCTTGGGTTTATTTAAAGATTTATTTTTAAGTGTGTGTGTGTGTGTGTGTGTGTGTGTGTGTGTGTGTGTGTGTGTACACGCGCTTGTGTGCTCAAGTGCAGGAGCACATGAGTGCAGACACCTGTGGAGGCCAGAAGAAGGCATCAGATTTCTTAGAACTGGAGATCGAGATGGTTGTGAACTTTCTGACATGAGTACTAGGAACTGAACTCAGCTCTTCTGCAAGAGCAGGATGTAGCTGTGGTGTGGAACCATCTCTCCAGCTCTCAGTGTCTGGGGTTTAAATCAATACAAGCAAAACAAAGCAAAAGAAATGTTAGCTATTTTTTCACAGTCACACTGTGTATCAGTAGCAGACCAGGATGAGTCTGCATACCACTAATAGTGTGAATCTAAAATGTTTCCCAAAATCCTGCATGTTGAAGTCTTGGTCTCCAGAAGTGACAGATGGTTGGCTCACAAAGATTCCTGACTGCATTGATCTATGAGTGGAGTCATAGCTTAGTGGGCACTTGAGGTGTCGTCTGGAAGGGCATGTCTTATCCTTGGCCCCCTTTTTTTCTTTCTTTGTTTCTGTACCAATTGAAGCAAATAGGGTTCTTTTGCCATTAGTGTCATGATGCTCAGTCTTTCAACAGTCCCAGGAAAGATGTTGCCATGGACTGAAGCCTCTGAAACCAGGAGCCTAAACAAACCTTCTTAAGTTGATGTCCCCTACATTGTTTTTATCATAGCAACAGAAAAATAACTGATACAGATTCTGACTTCTGGGTCAGCATCCCATCATTATATCATTGGATGTCAAGCATTTCTATAGAGCAGGTCACAGTATCTACAGCCATTACAAGGACTGTTCTGAGGGCAGAGGGAAAATAACATTGGTCACTTCCTTCTCCTCATGTGAAAAATAAAACAATAGTTCCTTGTTTCACAATGTGGTTGTGAGGGCTTGGGTATGGCTCAGCTGGTAGAGCACTTATCTAGCATGTGTGAAGCCCTGGGCTTCATTTGAAGCATGGCATACATTGGGCATGTTGGTGCACACTTGTAATCCCAACAATGAGGATCCAAAGTCCTCAGCTAAATATCGAGTTTGAGATGAGTCAGGGCTCCATGAGACCCTGCCACCACTCATAAATATGGTTATGAAAATTACAGGGAGGTTGAAAGCCCACAGCACACACAGTGCCTTCTGTGTGTTAAGGACTCAACAAATGGATTGTTATCTTTTTAATGAACATTTTTAGAATTCTAAGCATATGTGTTTGTGTTACGAAAAATCTTTCTGCCAAAAGCCACCCAAGTTAGGGCCCAAATTAATACACAGAGAGACTTGTATTAGGTTCAAAGCTGCTTGGCCAATGACTAGTATTCTCATCTGTTAGCTCAGTCTTAATTATCATAAACCTATATATTTTATAAGACTTATCTTATAGAGGATGTCTTCCGAGGGCACCCTCTCTTGCCAGTGGCTCACATGGCACCACTGGAGGAGGAAGGGGAAAGAGGGGACACTTCCTGTTTCCTTTGCTTAAATATGAGTCTCCTTGCTATGTCACTTCCTGCCTGGAGCACCACTTCTCTACTACATTTTCCAGAATCCTCTTTGACTCCTAGTCCTGTCTAACTTGCTGTTTCATTGGCCAAATAGAACTTTATTTAACAATCAATAAGATAAACATACACAGTACATTCTCCATCATGTTTGTATGTTTTTTTTTTCTGGGTGTGAAACATGTATTTTAAGTATTTCATGTGCAGTGAGATGTACTTCCTTGAGCACAGTTTTAATGAGTTCTGAGGAATTTGTGCAGTCACTTACCCACCAATGCAGTCATGATGCAGGACAGCTTTGTCATCTCAAAAGTCTGCCCTTTATTGCTTCTAGCCAGTGACTACAGTAACTCCAAAACTGGCTTGAAACCACAGATCTGTGGTTGGCTCACGATTTTGCCTTTCCCAGAATGTTATTGGTAGTCTTTTGAATCTGTGTTTTTCACTTTTCTTAATATGTGGGACTGGCTCATTTACATCAACACACACACACACACACACACACACACACACACAGAGAGAGAGAGAGAGAGAGAGAGAGAGAGAGAGAGAGAGATACACACATACACACACTACATATCCATATTTCTTTTCACTGCTAAGTGATATTCCATTGCACAGACAAATCATGACTTACTTATTCATTGGTGGGAAGGTGTTTGTGATGTTTACACTGTGGACCCATTACAAATAAAGCTGCTTGTACATCTGTGTGGAAGACTTAGGATTTAGAGTTATTTGTCAGTTATTGTTTCTCTTGAGTATGTGCCTGAGTCTGGTTACTGTATCTTATGATGAGTATGTGCTTCTCTGTGTAAGAAAATGCTATGCTGTTTTCAAAAACATGTTCTTCCTCTCAGCATAGCAAATGACTGTGAGATTTTGCAGTTCTGTCCTCAGTGTAGGGGCTCCCTGCTTCTCCCCCTTTCTCTGTTACTTAGTGGCGGCTCATTGAAATTTTAGCCACACCAATAGGTGTGTCCTTTTAATTCACCATTGTCTCATTTTGAATCCCCCTAAGGACCTCATTATTAAGAGTTTGTGCATTTGATGAAGTCTGTCTGAATCTTTGGCCTGTTTGGACTTCTGCTTGTTCCTTCACTTAGTGTTGAGTTTTGAGTCTTTGTTGTGTATTCTGGATATGAGCCCATTCTCAGATGAGTTCTGCTCACATTTTATACCAGCTTATCTTTCATTCTCTCAACAGTATCATTTGCAGTGCAGACATCTGGAATCTATATGAGGTCAAATTGATTGGACTTTCTTTTTTAAATGGTATTTTTATTTATTTTCTGAAATTCACAACACACACACACACACACACACACACACACACACACACACACCACACACACACACATATATATATATATATATATATATATATATATATATATATATATAAAATCTTGGTCATATCTCCCAACCCTATTCCAACTCCTCCTCCAACTCTCTCAAAAACCCACACATTTCCTTCCCAACTACATGTTTTCTTACTCATTAATTTACTGAGTCAAGTTAATGCTACATATTGGTATGACATCATCCACTGGGGGCATGGACAACCTACTAGTGGCCACCTTCCCTCAAAGAAAGGTGACTCTTTATCCACCCAAAAACCACCCACAAGTGTTCTGACCTGAAAACACAGTTTCTCCTGTGTATTCTAGAAGCACTTGTTTGACGTTTAGTGTCTTGGTATGTCGTATGCTTGAGTCAGTTGTTTTAAGTGTGAAGTGTAGAAGTTTCCTTTTTGTATCAGGGTGTCCTATGTGGCGGTGTGGTAGACACCCATCTCTTTCCCCTGTGCTGTCTTCAGTGTGAAAAGCTCCATGCTGCTTACACTGGGTGCTGAGCACTGGGTGATGTATCACCCACCCATGTCTTAGTACCATTAATGATTTTTGCCACCATAATTGTGATTATAATTACAATTATCCGTCTCTCTGTCCATCGTCTTCCCCTTGATAAATGGCATCTACCATGTAGAAGTTACTCCATTAGGCAAGGAATTAACAGCATTACTGTCTCTGTCCTCAAGCAGCCCTGGCTAATTAAGAAGGGTGATTACAGAGGGGCACACATTTATAGCGATGACAACTCAGGTGCAATGTCTATTTGTCAGTCTGATGAGGAGCTAATTTCTTGGGTCGGAAAAGGGAGGAAACATGAAGCCTGACAGAGTCAATTCTCTTAATTTCATAGTTCACTTCAGATCCCGGGACAAAATCAGGTTTAATTGAGCTGGAGACAGCTCCAGGGACTCAGAAAGTATCTTGTGAACAATCTTGCTGGTGGACCTAGTGCTTGGGGGCAGAGGGAAATTGTCCATTTGGATTTCCACTCTTATTAGCAGTGAATCGTCTTTTTCCTTTGAGCATCTGTAAACAGAACTCGTTAAATTTAGTGAACCTAGTTGGAGTCTTCAGGCTCCTGTCACGCCAAGCACTTTTCCCTGTGGGACCATGGACAGCGCCTGGGAGTGAGTCCCTGCTGTGCCTCTCACTCAATAGACTAAACACAGCCTCTGATTTCCTGTCCCCTTAACACAGTTTCTTGATCCATGGGAACTGGATCTTCCCATGGATCCAATAAATAAAAAATAAAGCAAAAAGAGGATGCAAAGTTGGATGGGTAGAGAAGTCAGGGGTGGGTCTGGGAGCAGGTGGGGTGTGGATATGATCAAAATATATTGCACACAATTCTCAAAGGACTAATAAAATGAAAGAAAAAAGTTTTAAGGGATAAAATAATAACAGAAAGGAAAAAGAACATTCAGAATTTGCTATCTTCTATTATCATCATTGCATTGTGAAGAAACCCCAGCGTGTCACACTATTGCGGCCATATTGTGGTGGGCTACTCCCTTGGCACGAATTCATGTAATGTTGGCATTTATGCAGCAGGTAGTTTTCCTGTACTGGGTACTTCCCTCAGCTTCAGAAGGAAAACAGTCCTTATTTATGTAGAGGTCATGAGTTCACATCATACCCACAGTCAAGAGCAAAGAGCAATGATGATGCTCAGCCTACTTTTGTAATGATAACTCTCCACCAGCCACCTGAGCCCCACCACCACACTAGGGCCCCAAACAACACACAGATTCTTATGTTAGTTACAATGCTGCTGGCCAATGACTAGGATTTCTCATTTGCTTGCTCTGTCCTAAGTATCAACCATAACCATTAATCTATATATTTTATAAAGACTTAAATTATAGAGGATGCCAGTGGCATGTGTTCTCTCTTCATGGGATCACATGGCAACTCCCTTCTTTACTACATTTCCCAGAATCCTCCTCAACTCCTAGCCCCACCTATCTTGCTTCCATATTGGCCAAACAGTGCTTTATTTATCAACCAATAAGACAAACATATACACAGAAGGACTTCCCCCATCATTCTTTCTCCACTATTAATACTAATCTAGACTTCCTGGCCAGGAAAACAGCTTCCCACAGTGGACAGGTCTTCCCACCTCACTTAACATCATCAAACAATTCCCCACAGACACACCAACAGGACAATCTAACTTAGACAATCTCTCATTGAGACTCTGTCCCAAGTGATTCTGGATTCTGGTAAGTTGACCATTGAAGCTAACCATCATAGCAGCCCAACCACCTTGGTTGTGACTTGTGAGGTTGCATGATTGCATGTAGATATTGCACAAAACTTTAGGATTTTTTCTGACCATGGAAGGACCCCAAAATTCAAAATCCAAACAGTAATGAACAGGGGTATTGCTGGATACTCTTGCCTATGTTGTGTCACTGAAATGTGGGTCCTGAACACACAGTGTGTTCTACATTGCAGGTGCTGCCGTTTCCATGGAACATCAGTGCACTCAGCCTGAAATACATTGGCTCTGATTCAAAACTATTGTGTTTTATGAATTACAATGTTTTTATTGCACACACAAAGGGCACACAAAGGGCACCACTGTTAAATTACTTAATTATGGAAAACAAATCTTAGTATTTTCTGCCATTCTTCCCAGTGTGTGAAGTCAGTTTCCCTTAAGATGGTATTATGTTAGAAGCCCTGGTTTAAAAAAATTGCTCTTGGGGTTGCTGATTTGAATTTCAAAAAAAAACATTCAATAAATTTTGGCTTGGGTTTAACACAGAATTTCCAGTGATTCGTGAAACAGCCCTGGAGACACTTCTGCCATGTTGTACCATGTAGTTATTGATGATTATACTATCAATGGACTCTGAAAAATATTGAAGATGTGTCATATCCTGTAGTATCAAACATTTATCCAGGATTTTATTCTTTGTGTAAAAATAAACAAATACAGCCACTTCATTAATAATCAAGTATTAATATTGGTCTTTAATCAATGTAAAAATCATATATGTGTCAAATAATTGTTTTAGAATACATTTCTTTATGATTTATTACTAGCAACTTCTTGATTTGTGTCCAAAATAACTTTAATTGTTAACTTGACACAACTTAAGGTCATCTGACAGAAGAACCTAGATTGAGGGATTGCCCAGATCACCTTGGCCTGTGTGCATGACTGTAGGTGACTGTCTTGATTAGTGATGTTGGAGGGTCCAGCCTGCTGTGAGCACCACCATTGAATGAGCCAGGGAAAGAGCCATCAGGCTGTATTCCTCCATGGTTTCTTTCTTTTCAAGCTCTTCCTTGAGTTCCTGCCCTCACTTCCTGCAATGATGAACTGTGACCTGGAATTGCAAACCAAGTAAATCTTTCCTCTGCTTAAGTTGCCTTTGGTCACAGTGTTTCATTGCAGCACCAGAAAGGAAACTAGAGTGATTCTTAACCTTTTCTTTGTACCTAAATAACTAAATACTGGCATTGCATGAAAGTTTCTTATGTAGAGAGGGTTGGAAGTGGAACAGGTTTAAACAGCTCCTGTCTATATCTTTTCAGTTTTATTTTTAATATTTTGTGGTTTAAGAAATGATGAAACTGTGCTCATTAGGGTTATTTGTAAAATAAGAGCAGGCTCTGAGAGAAAGCAAAAATCTCTTTAGGTAAGGTACACTGGCTTTTTTCATGAAGGTACCATATGCTGGGATGAATGTCCAATGGTGGATAACACCATCAGTTTACTTCATCACAAAAGTGCCTTTAAGTAAATGAGATAATTAATACAAGTAAGAGAGTGATAGCCAATTAAAATATATCACATTTGCAGTGGAAGGCCTCATCCACCCTCCCTTGGGGGGGCGTGTGATGGGGGATTGGTGGGGGCATGGGAGGATGGGAGGGAGAGGGAACTGGGATTGATATGTCAAATATGATTGTTTTTAAATTAAATAAATAATTTTAAATGTCAGTAAGAAAAATAAAATATATCACATTTGCATTGTGGGATAACTTGCTTTATTTGTCAGCAGGAGATTGTCTGGATT
This sequence comes from Cricetulus griseus, assembly GCF_003668045.3. Classification (NCBI taxonomy): domain Eukaryota; kingdom Metazoa; phylum Chordata; class Mammalia; order Rodentia; family Cricetidae; genus Cricetulus; species Cricetulus griseus. Next base: position 70,004,688 of record NC_048600.1, read on the forward strand.
GCTTTAATTAATATGGGAAGACACATCCACTATGGGTGGTGCCATTCCCTGGACTGTATAGATGGAGAAAGAAAAGCTGAACATTAGTACTAGTTCTCTGCTTTCTGATTGTGGGTGTAATGTGACCACCTACTTCAAGCTCCTGCTGCCTTGATGTCCCCACTATAGTGGACTGTATCCTTGAACAGCGAGGCAGCATGAACCCCTTTTCCCAGTGTCTGAGTATTTATTACAGCATCAGGATAAGACACCAAGACAGGTGTTCTTTGCACATGCTTTATTTTGCCATGTAGCTTACTTCTGCCCCTCCAAGTTGGAGCAGGGATAGATAAGCTAGAATCTGTGAGACAATTCCAGCTCAGAGATACAAAGTGGGTCACCCAAGGTCACTTAGCTGTTGACATATTTATGGCCGGAGCATGGGCCTCCTTTCATTCTGCCTAAAGAGCTTAGGAAAAATAAATAAAAGAGCTCAAGAGGGGGCTACCATGAGAGCCTATTTTGGAGAACCAGTTGCAGGGATCTAAAGTGACTGGGGAAAGCTTAACTTCATTTTGGAGAAATCTTCTAGATATATATGCTGGAATTATCCTTAAGTGTCCAGCACCTGTGCTCTTGACCATTAGGACAGTTTAAAGCATTATTTTTTCCTGTCAGAGTACATCCTTCATAATTGCAACATGGGGACGTGGGTGAAATAAAAAGTGAACGGGGTGGTGTGAATGGAAAGGAGAGTGTCCCGTTAGGCTTCTGTATTTGATAAAACAATTCCAGCATTTCATAGGCTTGACATTAGTTTTTATCTTTCATTTATTTATTGTTTGTTCATCCAATATTTATTTCAGGATAGATAGTGTGCTGTGATATGAGAGAGGCCAGGGTATCAGTTGGTATCACCATGCACAAAGCCCCGAGTTCAGTCTTACCATTTGTAAACTGGGTTTAGTGGTACACACCTGTAATCCCAGCACTCCAATAGGGGAGGCAGGAGGTCAGGAGTTCAAGGCCATTCTTTCCTACCTAAGGAGTTTGAGGTCAGCCTGGATTACATAGGACCCCGTTTCAAAAAATAAAGGAATTCTGCCTTCTTCAAATTGTTTACATACTTAGCAGGAGGATGAGCTACAGCTCTCTACAGCTCAAATCATAAATTTTGTTATACAACCATAAATATAATAATATTGTGTATTCATAATAGGTGGATTTTATGATATATATCATATTTTTAATGGAACCTATAATTTATTTATTTAAAAATTTGCTGTATGTGTATATGTATGCATAGGAGTGCAGTTCTTGCAGAGGCCAGAAGAGGGCATTGGGTCTCCCAGAGATAGAACTACAGGTGACTATGAGCCACCTAACATGGGTGCTAGGGCCTGAACTTAGCCTTTTGAAAGAACAGCAAGAGCTCTTAACTGCTAAGGCCATCGCTCCAGCCCCTGTAATTGTATCCATTTTAATCAACATACATCAATTATACAAAATGAGTCTCACTGTGGCACTTTACCACCACTGTAAAATCCGCATTAATCACATACAGCCCTCTCCTGCTCTCTCTCCCCCAGCTCTCCTAGGATGTCTCTGTTCAAATAGTCCTCCATTTGCATTGCATTCAAAAGCAAACATATCATGTCTGTCCCTCTGAGCCTGACTTTCTTTCTTTTTATTTTTTTTTTTTTGAAAAAAAATTTTTTTTTATTAGTTCTAGTTAGGGAACAAGCTTATTTCAAGTCCCTTTTCCCTCTCCCTCCCCTCACCCCCAAACTTCCTCCCCCACCCCCAGCCCTACCCCCCACCCCATCCACCCACCACTCCCCAGGCAGGGTAGGGCCCTCAACGGGGGCTCTGCAAAGTCCACCAAGTCTTCCTATGCTGATCCTGGGCCCTTCCCCATGTGTCCAGGGCCAGAGTGTAACCCTTCATATGGGATGGGCTCTCAAAGTCCCTTCTTGCACCAGGGAAAAATACTAATCCACTACCAGAGGCTCCCTGAAGTACAGAGGCCTCCTTATTGACATCCATGTTCAGGGGTCTGGATCAGTCTTGTATAGGCCTCCTGGACAGCATCTGGGGTCGATGTTCAGGTCACCTGTTCCTGTGGGTTTCTCCATCCTAGTACAGACCCCTTCATTCTTCATTCCTCCCTCTCTTCAACTAAATTCCCGATTTCGGCTCATTGTATATCTGTGGATGTCTGTCTCTGTTTCCATCAGCCACTGGGTGAGGGCTCTAGGATGGCATAAAGAGAAGTCATCAATCTCATTTTAGGGGGAGGGTTTTTAGGTTATCCTCTCCACCATTGCCTGGATTGTCAGATCGTGTCATCCTTGTAGGTCTCTGGAGATCTCCCTGGTTCCTGATCCCTTCTCGGGCCTACAGTGGCTCCCTCTGATATCGTATCTCTCATCTTGCTCTCTTTCCTCTATTGTTCCCCCAACTCAATGTTTCTGCCTCTCCGTTTCCTCTCCTCTTCTCCTCTTCTCTTGCTCTTATTGTAGCAGCTCCTTTCCCCCCCACCCTCATGCCCCCAATTAGTTCGGGAGTTCATGTCACTTCCATTCCTGGGGACCATTTATCCCTTAGAGTCCTTCATGTTTCCTAGTTTCTTTGGTGAAGAGCATTATATACTGGTAGTCTTTTGTTCTATGTCTAAAATTCATATATCAGTGAGTACATACCTTGTTTGTCTTTTTGTGACTGGGTTACTTCACTCAGGATGGTTTCCTCTAGATCCATCCATTTGCCTGCGAATTTCAAGATTCCGTTGCTTTTTTCTGCTGAGTAGTACTCCATTGTATAGATGTGCCACATTTTCTCAATCCATTCTTCAGTAGAGGGGCATCTAGGTTGTTTCCAGGTTCTGGCTATTACAAACAATGCTGCTATGAACATGGTTGAACAAATGTCCTTGTTGTAAGTACATGCCCTATTTGGGTATATACCCAAGAGAGGAATGGCTGGATCTTGAGGTAGACTGATTCCCATTTTTCTGAGCAACCGCCATACTGATTTCCAGAGTGGTCTTACAAGTTCGCACTCCCACCAGCAATGGAGGAGTGTTCCTTTTTCTCCACATCCTCTCCAGCATAGATTGTCATTGGTATTTTTTATTTTAGCCATTCTGACAGGCGTGAGATGGTATCTCAGAGTTGTTTTGAGTTGCATTTCTCTGATGGCCAATGATTTTGAGCACTTTGTTAAGTGTCTTTCAGCCATTTCAGATTCCTCTGTTGAGAATTCCCTATTTAGTTCTGCACCCCACTTTTTAATTTCGTTGTTTGGTGTTTTGGTGGCTAGCTTCTTGAGCTCCTTATATATTTTGGAAATCAGTCCTCTGTCAGATGTGGGATCGGTGAAGATCTTTTCCCATTCTGTGGGTGGTCGTTTTATCCTACTGACTGTTTCCTTTGCCTTGCAGAAGCTTCTCAGTTTCAGGAGGTCCCATTTATTAATTGCAGACCTCAGTGTCTGTGCTTCTGGCGTAATGTTCAGGAAGTGGTCTCCTGTGCCAATTTGTTCAAGGGTACTGACTTTCTTTCTTAATGAGATGATCACTATTTCCTTCTATTTTCCTGGGAACAAAATGGCGCAGCTTTGATCTTCTTTATGGTTGACCAAAATTCCATTGCATTTGCTTAAAAAAATTGTGTGTGTGTGTGTGTGTGTGTGTGTGTGTAGGTTTCTATACAGTCTTGTTGGGTCCCCTGGAGCTGGAGTTGCCTGAACAGCTGTGAGCTGCCTGAACTAGGTGTAGGAAGTGAACTTGGGTCTTCTGCAAGAGCAGCAAGCTCCCATAATTATGAAGCTATCTCTGCAGCCCTGCCCCACACTGTGTTTCCTTTATCCAGTTGTCTGTTTATGGGGATTTCCACAATGTGGCTACTGTAGACAGTGCTACAGTCATTGTATATGCAGGTGCTTCTGTTGTGTACCATCATCAATTCCTTTGGGTATATTCCCAGGAGTATCATAGCTGGGTCATAAGGTAGTTCTATTTTTAGTCTTTAGAAGAACTGCCACACCAATTTCCATTATGGTTTCTCTAATGTACAATCCCACCAGCAATATGCAAAGGTTCTTTCCTTATATCTTTATTACCTTTGTCAATTTTGGTTCTCTTTTATTTCAGTCATTCTGACTAGGTGAATGTAATCTCAATATAGATAAGCATGTGTGTGCAAGTTTGTCTGTAGGTACACCACTTGCTGACAGTGCTCACAGAAGCCAGAAGATGGCTTTGGATACCCTGGAGCTGGAGGTGCAGTCAGTTGTGAGACTCCTGATGTGAGTACTTGGAACCAAACTGGAGTCCTTGGCAAGAGCAGCAAGCCTTCCTAACTTCTGAGCCACCTTCTCAGCCTCTTATTATTTGGTTCTACCTGTATATCTGAATATCCCCGAGAGCTCAAATTGCTAAACATTTTTCACACACTCATTAATATTCATGTTTCTTCATTTGCCAAGTATTTGTTTAACTTACTTGACCATTTATTTATGGGACTATTTATTTTTAGTGTTTAATATTTGTGTTTTTCATATATTCTGGATATTAATATCATGCCACCTGAACAGCTGTACAGAATTTCTGCCATTTTATAGACTGTCATTTTGCTCCTTTATGATCATCTTTTTAATTGCATGTGTTTCCATCTGTGAATTCTTGCTGTTACTTCCTCAGCTACTAGAGTTTGGCTCAGAATGTTGCTGATTGCTGGCATATGCATGGTGTTGTTTCTCTAGTAGATTCAAATATTCATGGTCTCTGATTAATTTAAGTTGATTTTTTGTGTGTGATGTTTCATTCTTCAATATGAGGAAGTTTTCCCAACATCATTTGATGGACAGGCTCTTCTTTATTTTTAATATATTTTTGGTACCTTTGTTGAAAATTAGATGGTTATAGTCTCATGAGATTATTTTTAGGTCCTGTCTTCTAATTTCACTGGTCTATATACCTGTCACTATGGATTTTCAGGATAATTTGAAGGTAGTTATTGTGATATCTTTAATTTTGCTCTTTCTACTTGGATTTTAACTTGGGGTCTTTTGTGCTTGCACAATTTTGGGATTGGAGACACAGGAAATCTGTAAGTATGTCATACTTTGGAAAAGAGACCTCACTATCAGAAGTCTTGTTTGGAAAGGGAAAATTTTCCCCTTACAATGCAGGATACTGGCAGTGCAGCTGATTTTAAAATAGTGGATGAATTTAAGGTAAAATTAGCATCAGAGATGAAATGTAGATAAGGAAGTTCAAGATGTTTATGAAAGGTCTCAGTTTATTACTTGGCTCTGTAGTTGAACTTGTGTCTCATGGAGAAAGCAAATGCCAGCTTCAGATCACACTTGGGAAAAGGAGAAGACAGTAAATGAGGCTTTGGGTGCTTTTCATGTTTTGTAGGGATTTTAAAAGTTCAGCTAACAAGGTGATGATGTAAGTGTGGGGTTCAAGAGGGAGATGGAGGCTGGAAACACAGGCTTTGAGGGACCACCAACATACACGAGATGGAATTCTTTTGTTGAGTAAGTGTTCTCAGAGAGAGGGAAACTGTAGTTAGAAGTCAAGATGCCAGGGATAAAATCCTCATGGAAATCAGAATGCACCAGGTTGGCAAAGGAACAGAAACTGTGAAGGGAAGTCTAGAAGAGGTTACTCTGTGGAAAGCTAGTGGCTAGTGTCAGTGAACCAAACACAGAACAAGCATTATTAGGTGTTTGGCACTGCTTAGGTCTCAAGGTCTGATTCTAGGAATGGAATGAAATTCATCACTCAGACTTGGTGATGAACAGGTTGTCAATGCCCTTGGCAAGGGTCAATTAATTTAATGGAGCCACAGACATCTCAATGGACTGAAGCATAGAAGAGAGGATGTGATTCCAGAGAGGAGGTAACTACAATGCTCCAGCAAGTGTATGTGCAAAGTAAAATGGTAACACGTGTGTATGCAAGAATATTTCTGTTTGAATTAAGGCTGGAAAACTTTTAATGTCTAGAGACTTCTGGGATGGATACTGGAGTGGGATGCGATGAAACACAAAAGCAAGGAATTAATGATTATGTGTGGAAGAGGAAAAAGGAGGGCAGAGATTTCCATTGGACCTGTGGCAAGTATGTATGTATCTGCACAAGTATGCATATATCTCACAAGAGCTGATATTGGACCTCAAAAAGGAAGCAGGAGAAAAAGTGTGTGTGTGTGTGTGTGTGTGTGTGTGTGTGTGTGTGTGTGTGTGTGTGTGTATTTATGGGTACATGTGCATGTGTTAAGATCAAATGTTGGCATTGAGTGTTCTCTATTGTTACTTATCTTAATTTTTAAGACAGGTACTCACTGAACATGGTACTCACTGATCTGATTTGTCAATTAATCCCTAGAATCCTTGTGTCTCCCCATCTTCTTAGCACTAGGGTTACAGACATGTGCCACACTGATGGACTTGAATCAGGGTGTTCTGCCTCTGAGCTCAGATCCTTACATTTGCAAGGCAGGCATGCTATAACTGAACCATCTCCTCAAGCCCCAGGGAAACCATTTTGGAAAGGAGCAGAGCAAGACATAGAAAAAACAACCACTCTGAAAGCCTGGTGAGGGTCCTGAACACCCAGGACTGGTTGGTTCACCAGTCACCTTTGAGATTTATCTTCCACCCCATCTATGCCCAGACTCACCCAAGAAAAACCACAATGGTTACTCATAACAAGGTACGCTAGATAAAGCCAGAGACCCACAAGCTCAAATTCTGGTTTCTACACTCTACCACCATCATTCATTCTCCAACCTTTGATCCAAGTTTGTTAAAATCCCTGAAACTACCCTGGTCTCCCAAAAGGAGGGGTAGTAACAGAAATTGCATTGAAGCCCCAAATCCCCAATGCCCAAGCTTAATCGAACGGACATATTTCATTAAACAAACGCCGCTGCCATCTGCCGTGCTCCAATTAGGAATGCATGAGGAACATATTTCTCAATTACATTGGAGATTTCTGGGCCCAGAGGCCCTGGCAAGCAGCCTTTCCTCGGGCACTACTGGGTGGGGAAACCAGCCTTCAGCTTACTGTGGCTTCTATTCTGTCTGCCTTCTCTCTGGGCCCCTCCACCAAATTGTTACTGAATTCTCTCTTGGGTTGAGGCAGAACCCAAGCAAATACCTTGCATCCCAGTTTAAAATCATTGCTGTAGTGAATTTATCAGATTATCTGTTATGGCAGCTGATATGTGGGGCTATTTTAGCTGAACCCTAGAACCACTCTGGTAAGTGGAATCTCTGGAATGTAGATACAGAACCTGTGGCTCATTAGTCCCTGGTGACTTACCAAGGCCCTAGCAGTTATGAGGAATTGGAACCTAAGCTCTCTGATGTCAGAACTCAAGTTCTTACCCACTGTGTTTTCCAAGTCATATGGAACGACAATGCGTAGAATGTGGTAGGAGTGTTAGTTTCTTCCAAATGCTCATGGTCTCGTGTGTGTGTGTGTGGGGGGGGGTAAAGAATACTTTCATCAGTGTAGGCAGAGACAAGAGTGGAGCTTGTTGGTAAGTAAAGAATGTGATACCTGGGCTCATGAGTCTGAGCCCTGCTGTATGGACTTGATCCCCATGCAGGTTGACTGTTCTGGAACTGTGGGCTGCAGAGAAAGATGCCTCATCTTGCTACCCATTTGTCTTCACTCCAAAACTGCTTGATTGCTAACTGTTCAACCTCTGTCTACTGTACACCTCCTCTTTCCTCCATCCAGAGTCTCTCATTACTTTAACAAACTGTTGGTCCAAACTAGTGTCCTAAACCCCTTGTCTTCCTCATTGGGGGTAACTTTGCCATCTGTTTTACAGGGTAAAATAGAGGCAATCTTCCAGCTACCTATGTTTCTTATCAGCCTCTTTATGATCCCAGCTCACCGCGTTCTGGCACCTCAGTGAAATGGTCAAATTAATCATGGAGCCCTATTCAGCATATTTTCCAAAGCCGGCACCACTGAAAGCATACAGACATTAGCTCCCTTTCTACTCTCTGGCGCCCACACGCAAATCTCCACTGAGACACGACAAGACACACAAAGTGGCACAACACATGTGTGTGAAAACATGGAGCTATTCATCCTAGACATTCGCATGCTGGATGGTGGTCACTGTACAGAGAGAGGAGGGGAGAGGAGAGACACTGGGAGAAGAGGGTGAGCCAGGGGCACGCTGAGGACTGAGCTGAAGGGGACAGAGCCCACCTGTGTGCACTAGAGTTCATCCTGTCCTGTGAGAGTCTGCCCCTGCCATGATGACCACACACTGCCCTCAAGTCTCATGACTTTGGACAGGACTCCTCTTCTTTGAGGGTGGAGTGTCCTTTGCTTGACAGATAGAGAGCAGGGGGCGAATATGGGATTTCTTCTTCTGGAAGCCTCTATGTCCCCAGCTTGTCTCTTCTGCTTTCTGACCTTTCTTCATTGTGTGACCCAGTGAGTCCCATTAGAGTTACTTATGTGGACATGAGTGAGGTGTTATTTACAGAACTCTAGTGGCTGGCTACACTACCACATTCTCGCATAACCTCTGGAAGTTGATCTGACTCAGGCAGTGAGGGAATAAAGAAATGACAGACACACAGACAGAGAAAAGCTGAGATTTGGTGGACTGGTCTCTCTGATGGAGAAGCCTCAGACCTCCCACCCCTGGGAGGATAGAGTGTTTATTATATATGCAGCTGAACGAGGAGACGGGGTTATTATAGCCATGTAAACAAGGAGAGTGGGTTTCTATATGCTGCCGAACAAGGAGCATATAGAAGGTTTAGCTATTCTTGGTAGGAGCATTCTCTGCAGGGGAATATCTTCAGGCTGTAAATGTCCTTGGGAGAAAGCTACAGTAGACATTTTCTCACACACTGTCAATATCCCCGCTCAGAACAAGAGGGAAGGCTTTCTCATTCTCCCATGGGCCCTAAGTGTTGGTCTTTGACATGGCTGTGTCCACACATTCACTCGGGATTGGGCTCCCCATACTTCACCATTGAAGAAAATGTGTGTCCTTACTCCCGGCTATTAACCACCTGTAGATTATCGGATCTGTATGGAACCCCCTGAAAGGGTAATGGAATCTGAATATGATCAAAAACATATCATGTACATATATGAAAATGCCATAAGGAATTCCACTTTAATGTATAGTTAATACAGGCTGACAAAGGACTTTGATAAAGACACCCCTTGTCTTATCTATATGATCAAGTTATAATTTTAATATCCCAGGCTCACTTGACAAAGCTGTAACAAGCCATCACTGAGCTTGAACACAGCGGGTGGGTACGGCTGAGACGGCTATGGTCTTGGCAATGGTAGGGAAGTGGACCTGGCTTTCCCAGAATGCTACTTGGGAAATATCTAAACTTTACTCTCTTTGCCCACCAGTAAAGTAGAGGATAACAGGAGGGCAAATCGCATAAGGTGGATAGGTTTAAAAGATATCATCTACCATCAAACATCAAGCATGAAGTGGGGTTTCTTTGTATGTGTACATATGTGTGCATGTGTGTGGGGGTAGCTCAGAGTGTGATGCTTGGGTCTCCCTTAGTCTCTTTTTGCCTTAGTTTGAGCCAGAGTCTCTCACTGAACTTGGGCTCACTGGTCATGAACACTAAGGATTCCCCCATCTCTGCCTCCATAGATCTAGGATTACAGCCAATACTACTATGTCAGGTGATTTACATGGGTGCTGGGGATTGAACTCAGGTTCTCCTGGTTGCATGGTAGGTACTTTATCCATTGAGCCACATCCCCAGCCCCTGGGTATCTTAAAGCAAAGCACATCACACTAGTCCTGGAGGCTGCGCATTACACAGAATTGCCAGGACCAGGTTGTCTGATGGCTCTGGAGCAATGGTTCTTACCCTTCCTAATGCTGTGAGGGTCATTTTGTGGTGACCCTCAGCCATAAAATTATCTTGTTGTTATATCATAACTGTAATTTTGCTACTGTCATGATCATAATATAAATATCTGGTGTGTGATCCCCAAATGGGTCACGACCCACAGGTTAAGAATTGCTGCTCTAGAGAGAGATTTTTTCTGGATTCTTTTATCTTGTCCTGCTTCCAGAAATCATTGACATTGCTAGGCTTTTCCTGTGGTTGTCTTCCCCATGGCTCTGTTTATATCAGCTTCTTACTGTTGGTGTCTCCCTCTATTTCCAACAGCCCTCTCCTGAGAACACCAGGCCTATTGAATGTGTCCTCATTCCAGTAGCACCATTTTCTTCTCTTTTCAAAATATGTTTTAATTTAGCCTGAGAATTTTGTACAGGTATACAATGCATTTTGATTATAGTCATCCTCTACAACCCCTCCTGCTCCTTCCAGACACTCCCTACCATCACATCACCCTTTGAATTGCAGATCTTCTTTTACTAACCCATTGGATCCAATTAGTGCTGTCCTTATACATATGCTTATGGGGCCATCCACTGGAGTTTGGGAAACCTACCAGTCATCATAGACCTGAGGAAAGCTGACTCTGCCTCCCTCAACTGCCATTAACACCCAAACATCAGTTAGGGCTGGAGTCTTGTGAGCCCCTCCCCCATCAGTGCTGAAAGGTTGTCAGGATTGATTTCCTGCAAGGAGCCACAGCTGCTGTCCAGTGGGGTCATTTTGATTTGAGCATCTCTATAAATTCCTGATTAAAATGGCATTCCAAGGCACTCTGAGTAGGATTTTAACTCCCAATAGAGAACTTTGGCCAACCTTGAGTACAGAGTCCATGTCGGTTGTATACGTCTCCCTTTTCTTTCCCAGAAGCATCTCTGTCAATGCAAGCTGTGGTGGCAAAAAGCAAGACTTGCAGTGTTGGCTTGGCAGGAGCTCATGTTCCAGGCATTGGTGGCAGCAGGCAGCCTCTGTGTTCTTGGGAACATCATCAATATTGTGACACTCTGACATGTGTCAGCCATTGTGGTTCTGCAGGGCTCCATCTCTAGAGACATCTCCGAAGATGGAAATTAGCCTCTCATCCCCAGCAGTGTGAGTGACAGCTGGCCTTGAGGTGATCGGGCAGAGGACCAGAGAGCCTGAGCTGTGAGGATTCAGATTCTATCTCAGCCAGGCCCCTCGTTAGCAAAGAGGGAAACTGAGCCACAGCAAGCAGTACTTCTTGTCTTGGCTTACCTGCTAAGTGAGAAGCAGAGCCTTGATCCCAACCTGGGTACTTAGCTCCCACTTAGTGCTCTTTCATACACAGAGGGTCCTGCCATCACTGCCACCAATGCCCCTGTTCTGATTTTTCTCTGTACAAAGCTCCCAACCTCTGGGAGCAACTGTGGACTGGTGCTGTCCTCTATAGATACAACATGGGGCTCATAGGTATCTTTACACTTTCTAGTGGACACATTCAAAACATAAAATATACGGGCTGTGGAGAGATGGCTCTGCTGGTAAAGTGCATGTCACACAAGCATGAGGACCTGAGTTTGGATCCCCAACATCTATGTAAAAACCAGGCACCACCATCCTCCCTGGGCTGGGAAGGCAGAGGAGGATCCATAGGACTTTCTGACCAGCCAGTCTAGATGAGTTAATGCGCCCCAGGTTCATGACAGACCCTGTCTCAAAAGCCAAAATGGAGAGTCATTGAAGACCTCCAAATGCTATGTGAGTCATCCCAGAGAGACAGAATGAATGTCTCTTCACCTTAGATAAGGTAGTGACCATAGACAAAAGAAACAATTGCCCCAAATCCAACTTGGTGAACAATGGGGTTATTGGGGTTATTTCTAGGATCATGAGCGACACAAAGGCAGCTGCATCATTGAAAGTCCACCCCTGTGTGGGTGATGACTCATGAACGCTCCATCTCTAGAACTCCCTGCTGGACTTTCAGGCAGTCCAGTCAACATGTTGAAAGTCTCATCAGCGGTGGTCACTGGTTATATAACCTTGGGGAAGGGCCTTGCAAGTATCAGCAGCCTCTGACATATCATCATGGTTGTTTACTTTCAGAGTTTTATTCACCATTCCTCCACGATAAGATGCTTCCATTTGGAGGCAGTGGTTACATAAAACAGATATCAATCTGGTCTACATACAAGCATACATACACAGGTGCGTGCATATACTCGTGTGTGTGTGTGTGTGTGTGTGTGTGTGTGTGTGTGTGTGTGTGTGTATGTGTGTGTGTGATATAAAGAGAAGAGGGAGAGGGAGATGGAGCGGGGAGAGGGAAAGGGAAGGAGAGGGAGAGAAAGTGAAAATCAGCAGGCAAGAGTATATACTATACCCCCCCTCCCCGTTTTCTCCAAGCTCTTGCTTGAGTGTGCAGTTTTCAATGAGCCACTCTGGGTCCTTGTCATCTTTGACCTCTCCCACATAGTTTGCACATCCTAGTGCTTATTTACCACATTGCAGGGGCTTGGTGGCTGCACAGCACATCTCTAAGCCAGCAATCCCACATCTCTAGGACAGCAATTGCTGTCTGTCTGTCTGTCACAGCAATATAGACCCATCATTTTCACCTCCCAGAAAGTGACTGAAGTCTCAGGTTTTAGCCATTCTCTCATGAAATTTTTGGTCAGAATTTCCTCTGTCCTGTGAAACTAAACGGTGACAGGTAGATGAAAAATTTGGGGGTGTTGTTTCCAAAGTGTCTTTATTTTGACAAACTGAATAGCTAAGGAGTGCTGTACTACTGTACCAGTCTCTTCTAGTCTTTTCCTAAAATTGTCCGTACATGGGCACAGTGCTCAGGCCTGCAATCCCAACACTCGGAGACAAGAAGGTTGCTGTGAGTTCAAGTCTAGCATGGGTTACATAGTGAGTTCCAGGCGCAAATGGGCTACAGAATGAAAACCTGTCTACAAAAGTGATAAACAATAAAGAAGGGATGTGCCATGTCAATGCTATTTATAATAAACAATACACATACAAGCATGCACTGATATGTCTGGTCTGTCTCCATCCATCTAAGATTCTAAAGTCAACTAGAAGTAACTTCTGTCTAGTTTGAAGGAGCAAGAAATAGATGCAGAAGTATCATAAGAGACCTATTTGATCAATTGGTTCTGAGACTGGTGGAAAATTGGCTCACATTGCCAAGTGCCTGTGGATAAAGGCTTGTCCTAAGCTCTGTGTTTGCAGTGGGTGTTTTGTTTTCCTCTGGCCTTAAGAAAGAATGTGAAGGATGCTGGGGAACTGTTCTGTGTCCTGTCCCTGGGCAGGTTAACTCTAGTGCCTACTGGAAGCTCCCGGAAGGAACTCTTGAGCTGAGTACAGTTCTTTGTGGTACAAAGCACTTTTCCTTGATGCCACTTTTCCTGAGGGGGTACAGTCAAGATTAAAGCCCAAATTCCCTCCCTGCTCACTATGCAGAATCCTGCCCCTCCTTACATCTTACCTCTTCTCTTCCATGCTGTTCCCTACCCATCAACATCATATCCTCGAGTGTCCCATGCTTCTTTATACCTTGGAGATGGCTCATTTTGTTTAGAAGTCTTTCTTCCTCTAGTTTATCTCTTAGGCTCAGCTTAAATATTCCTTCCTCAGGAATGCCTTCCTGGTTTCTCTTAGGCTTGGTTTGTCTCTGTCCATAAACTACCCTAACCCTTTAGCTTCCCAGCTTATAGCCCAACTATACTTCAATAATTATCTCTGAGAGGTTCTGATTGACTCATGTTTCTTCATGGACTGTGAGAGTAAGGAGCAACACCAGCTCTTTGCCTGGCATCTAACACTATGCCTGATGCAGCAGGCAATTAGCAGGTATTGGCTTATAATTCAGGAATGTTCTGCATGCCAATAGTGTTTCATTTTAGAGTAGTTACTATGTGTACAGCCAAGTAATTTCATCCATTTAAAACATTTTATTTCGACGGTGGCACACGCCTTTAATCCCAGCACTCGGGAGGCAGAGGCAGGTGGATCTCTGTGAGTTCGAGGCCAGCCTGGTCTCCAGAGCGACTGCCAGTATAGGCTCCAAAGCTACACAGAGAAATCCTGTCTCGAAAAACCAAAAAAAAAAACATTTTATTTCTGCATATGATGCATGTCTGTGTGAATGTATGCTGCATGTGTGTAGATGTCCATGGAATCAAGAAGAGGGTGTTGGATCCCCTGGAGCTGGAGTTACAGACAATTGTGAGCTACATAATATGGTTCCTGGGAATTGAACTCAGGTCCTCCTGAAGAGCAGTAAATGCCCTTAACTGCTGAACCATCTCTTCAACCTCCAAACACATCCTTTTAATCAGACATTAACACTCATTGGTGTGATACTGCATTCTGTGACCTATAATCTCTCTTTGTTTGGAAGTTCCAGAATATACTGTGTGTTGTCCTTTCTCAAGTAGCTCTAGCTGAGAAACAATCATGGGAGCCTGTTGCAATGGAGAACTTGAGGCACGCTGCTACCTATTTACATCCCAGTGTTCATTATCTGTGTGACAGGAAGCCAGAAAAGATTAAATCCAATGGACTGGGCCAGTCTTTGGTTACATATCCATTTGGTGGCTCAAACCAAAGGGCTAGGTTTGTCTGAACCAGAAGATATGAGGCAGGTTTGATGTGGATCCAGGCTCTCCAGAGCACCCCCCTCTTCAGGTTGTGGGCACTAGAGAAATCATGTCAGAAGTGATGCGGCTTGTGACATGCTAGGTCCTCAGGAACAGAATCTTGTCAGAAGAATAGAGGTCACCTCTGCTCCATCCAAGGTCATCATCCAATCACTGGCTATGCCTAGAATAGAAACTGGCCTAGGACACAGTTCTTGCTGTTTCTGAACACCACCCAGATGTCTGTTAGATGATGGATATTTTCCCTCTCTTTTAGTGGGTATTGATTGTGGAGAGTCCAAACAAACAGGCATTTCTGCAAGAATGCACACATGTATCCCTGGAACTTCAGGTTGGTGGCACTTTGTGCAGGGATGGAGAGATTGTCAAAAGATCTGAGTATGAGTTTGAGATTTTGCCAAACTTTCTAGGACCCCCATCTCTCTCCATAGACAGGAGGAATCCATTCCATTTCGATTACTTCAAAAACATATTTTTTTTTGAGATAGGAGTCTCACCATGCAGCCCTGGCTGGCCTCAAACTCACAGAGAGCCACCTGCCTCTGCCACCATATGTGTCACCATACCTGGCAACTGGATGCCATTTTAAAGCTCCCGTTGACTCTGATTTTGAAGTGTTTGATACATGTGTGATTTTCTACAAACGCAGTGATGCCTCTGGTCATTCCTGTTAGCATCATGTAGAGGACAAGAATGGCCTGTGCTTCTGGTATCCAGTGTGTGGGGCAAGCCCTTTGCTCAGACACTCTCTGGAAAGAACCAGCTGCTCTCGGACTTGCCTTTCCCATCTGCGAAGTGGGAACAGCAGATCTTACACTGCAGCTCCCTGAGTTTCTGATAGGCAACTTGATGTCAGGTGCTCTGTAAAATGCAGGGCTCACTTCCCCTTTTGCCCCATCTTTTATCTTCTTCCTTCCTGCTTCCCCTCTCTCCCTTATGCCTTCTTGACACCTGGCATGTTTCAGGGATAACTTAATTACAGAGGACGTATGTGATGGACACTTGGCTCATTTCATGCCATTAGAGGATGCCAGGCTTTAATGGGGGGTATAGGGATGAAATGCATAAATATAGCCCAGTGCTTCACAATGTAAAGCAGCCATGTGAAGACTGTTGTAGATGAAGTGTTAACTCAGTTCATCTTCTTTGTGTCTTTGTGTGTGGGTGTCCGTGCACACGTGTGCGCATTTGGCGGTGAGCAGTCAACCTTAATCACCCATTACTTGAGTGTTTTTCATCTTGGTTTTTTTGTTTTCCATTATGGATTTTTTTTTTTGAGTCAGGGTCTCTCACGGATCTGAAGTTCACCAAGTAGATGATGACACGGTACTGGCTATCTGTCAAGCCCTAGCAATCTGACTGCATCCACCCCTATCCACACTATGTCTGGCATTTTACTGGGTGTTGGTGTCAAGCCCAAGCTGGCTGAGCCATTTCCCCTGTCTTTAATTTCCTCTTACAACTTACGAGTGGGTACAACATTGAGGAAAATGTTCCTCCCTCTCTCAGCAATCACTAACTGCCAATAGATCCTTAGTGAGGGGGTAGTTCCATCACAAGTTCCTCCCCACTCCATGATGGAACATTAATGGGCCCGATTGTATGCAGGTCTCATGTAGATAATGACAGCTGCAGAGACTTTAAGAGAACAGCAGCCATTCTATGCTTGGAGGACACTGTTCTACAACTCTAATGTCCCAAAGGACAGAAGCCTTGTCCTTTGTGGCCCCTATTGTATGTCTTTGGTGCTTAGACCTGTGCTTGTTCATGGTGCCAGAGAATGGATTGCAGTTGTATGGGAGATGGAGGATGATATGCCAAGCTGCTCTTTTTTTCATTTGAATTAGAAACAAGATTGAATTACATGACAATCCTAGTTCCCTTCTCCCTCCCTTCCTCCCCTACCCCCCCAACTAAAACCCTACCTATCACATATCCTTTCTTCTATTCTTCCCCTGATTCAACCTTTCTGCTCCCTCGTGACCTCTGCATCCTTCCTCTTCTTCCCTTCTCATTCTTGTAGCTCCTTCCCCCCTCTTCCCAAGCTCTCAATTTCAAGCTGCTCTTATCTTATAAGCAACCCTAAGACCTGAAGTATCTCTAGACCATTTCTGTGACTCTTTTCCAGAGTGGGTCTTCCCCTGGGGCACTATTGCCCTTCCTTGCAGGGGCATTTGGAATTTGGGTGGCCTGGTCACGATCAAGGAAAGAAGAATGGTTGACATTTGGTCGATAAGAGATTGTCTTAGTTACTGTTGTATCACTGCAAAGAGAACCCATGACCAAGGCAACTCAAAAGCGAAAGTATTTCATTGGGGGTGTGCTTACGGTTTCAGAGGGTGAATCCATGACTAGCTTTGTAGGGAGCATGGTAACAAACAGGTAGGCATGGTAGATAGCTGAAAGCTTGCTTCCGATCCAAAAGTTGGCGGGCAGAGACAGTGAGTGAGACTGAATCTGGCATGGATTTTTAAAACCTCAAAACCCACCCTCGGTGACATACCTCCTCCAACAATGCCACACCTAATCCTGCCCAAACACTTCCACCAACTGGAACCCAATATTTAAATATATGAGCCTATGGAGGGAGGCATTCTCATTCAAACAACAATTACAGAGATAAAGAATAGGGTTTTCTCATCATGTATGAGACAGTCCTGAATTGCACAAGAAAAGGGCTCATCCTGCATGACAGCCATGCTCCTCAAACTACACTAAGAAATGGTGAATCTTTACAAGGAACAGCCTCTGAGGGCTTGGCGGGAACACTCCACCAGCCTTGGCCTTTTATCAAAGAGAAGGCTTAATGGAGTGTGGTCTTCTGTGAACTGTAGATCTGTTCTTGGTCATTTGAATACTTATACTGAGTTGTCAACTGAGAGAAGTTTCCTGTCTAGTCAGAGTCTTGTATCAGACATCTCTTCTCATATATGAAACTTACTGTTATTAGCTTGGAAAAAAATTTAATTGTGATTTTACTTCAATCTAACAACTCTCCTCTGCAAGGTAATAATGCATCAGGGCAAAAAATTTTATGTCAGTCTGTCTGTTTGTCCATCAGACAAAACAGACTCAATAAACTCAATGACTCCCCAAGGTTATGCATTAAAAAAAAGAGAGAATTTGTATCTCCTGATCAATTTCCTTTCTCTGATCACACCATCTTCAGTCCCCTGTGGTTTTGTGGATAGAACCATGATTATGATAATGATCACATTAACATAGTAATGAGAGCTTCTGTATGTAAACTGTCTCATTTGATCCTCCTCTCAAGCCTGTGACATACCCTGGCTGTACTTTGTCTTTGGAGATGCTGAAGCTGATGTTTACAGAGGTCCATAACTCTCCAGTGTTGCCGTGCAAAGAAGACGATGTGAACTACAGGTGACCACATCTTGTCCTTTCATGTCTCAAAAGTGACAGCAAGCCAGGTGGGGTGGCCCAGAAAGTAAAAAGGGAAAGCATGTTGCCCTTTGGCTTGAGGAAAGCAGGGTTCCTCTGCTCTAAGACCTAAGACCTCAAGTTGATTTTCATATATTTCTCTGCTCCAACCAACCCTAACATTGAAGAAGCTTAGTGGTATTGAGTCCATATTCATTCTCTTTGCTTTTCCTCAAGACTAAGGAAAAGAAGAGAATGAGGGAACAAACAAAACTTGGGCAGCAAAGAGAAAGAAGCCACTGAATCCCCTGAATGCACTAAGTCATAAAGGAACACAGACAATTTTTAAGTGGCTACACTATTGAAGAAAATGTCTGTCCCACCCCTTAGTAACCATTAACTGCCATTAGATCCTCAGGGAGGGAGGAGTGGGACATTGCAATTCCCTCTTCCTTTCATGATATAATATTAATGGGCCCAATCTTGGGTAGGTCCCACGTGGATAATGACAGCTGCTGAGATGAGAGATCAAGTAGGTGACAGCCAGGTGTGGCAATGGTCTGAGACAGCCACAGTTATAAAATTACCCTTTATTCTTGATGGCAATCTTGCCCTAAACTGAGGACCTGTTTTGACTAGGGCCCCCCTTCTTCTCAAACAAGCCCTTTCAAGAGGATGGGCATTTCTAGGGATTATGGCTGCTTTCCCATTCTTAAGATGAAATCATAGCTCCCAAGTCTTTTTCATTTATTTCTTTAATTGTTTTATTTTTATTTTTTTATTGTGGTCAGGGTTCTTGTGCATTCTTCTAATGTAAAGTTGGAATCTTCTTCACTGCGCTACACATGTCTAGAGGCAGTTCTTAGTCATAATCATTTCTTTTCAAGAAAAATGGTAACAGGCTTCCCCAACCACTCCCTGGACCACTACACCTGGCTTGCTGTCACTCTTGAAATAGAACATCCTGGATAGGATATTGCACATTCTGGAGGAGACAGACTAGTATTGAAACATTTAAATCTGTGTGCATTTGTGTTTAATGACAGCCCATAGGGTGCACTGAAGGGAACCCAAACATCTTTCTGCAGTAGGAAGAGTCTGACCACAGACTCATGCTTTCAAGTGGCTTTTAAGGATTTCTTTCCAGTGAATTGTCTTTGGGTGTCTATATTGCATAGTGGGAACTAGTAGAGAGTAAATTAGAGTGTCCTTCAGCTCCTCTTCCCCGTTCTAGTTTCAGTTCTGTTGCTGTGATAAAATACCTTGGCCAAAAGCAATGCATGGAGAAAGGGTTTATTTGCCTTACACTTCCAGGTTATAGTCCATCATTGATGAAGTCAAAGCAGGAACTTTAAGCGCTACACCCACAGCCAAGAGCTTCCTTCCATAGGGTTGCTGGTTGGTTCTCAGCCAGCTTTCTCTGCTTTTACACAGTCCAGGTCCCAGCTCAGGAAATGATGTCACCCACTGCTAAATCCCTGATTACACAGGGATTCAGGTGTTATAATACAGCACGTGGGACCTTGGCGGATTCCATGGTGGCCTAGGGACAAACACTCCAGGCAGACAGAGCTTGAATTGAAGTTTTTTTGTGGGGGAAATGGAAGAGAATGGAGAAAGGAAGGGAGAAAGAAGGGGGAGAGGAGAGGAGAGGAGAGGAGAGGAGAGAGAGAGAGAGAGAGAGAGAGAGAGAGAGAGAGAGAGAGAGAGAGAGACCTGTCTTCCCCTTCAGAGGAACAGCAAGAAGGAGAGATGAGTAGTGGGTAGAGTTTGTCTCTTAAAGAAATCTTTGCCCCTGTGTGCAGACTATGCAGTGACATAGCAGCCATAGGCCCCTGGGCTGGTGACAGGAGGCAGGCCAGCATAATGCCTTATACTAACATTAGGTCCCAAAGAGAATGTGTGGAGTTGGTGGAGGAGTATGTTGAGGGGTGGGGTGGGTGGGGGGGATTGGAAGGATGAGATGGACATGATCTAAGTATGAATCAGGATGGCTGCCAGCATTGTTTAATTGAAAAAAAATACACCTTTTATATTCTATAGTTGCACATAGGATTACACTGGAGACAAGGGGCATGTGAGCTAGGGTGTGGCTTAAGATCAGGAGTTGATGAATCTAGCACTGACCTTGACAATAGGCACCAGTCAGATGTTAATGTAGGGGCCACAGGTTTCTCTTGCCAGAGATAAGAACAACTGCTTTAGCAAGCAGGAACTTCCCTCAAGTTCCAGACCCTTATCCAAATGCCCAACCCTGGGAAAAGGACTTCTGCAAACCAGACAATTTAAAAGCAGTTTTCATTCCTCAAGGGAATAAGCACTGAGTTTTTCCCTAATGTGTCTCTTTGCATCTTAGTCTTACTCTGTGGGAGTTTTCCCCTCAAACGATCCCAAAAGGAAACCATACCATTCTGATTTCTCTATACTTATTAACTGAACTCTTGCCTTTAATGACCTCAGGCTCTCGATCTGGATCGTAGGCATTTCATCCTTCGGATCAGGTGTGTCTAGTAAATCTCTAACTTTCCTGAACTTGGTATAATTAGGAGGGCACAGTGGAATTCCTGGACCCCAAGGTGGCAGGGTTTTTTTTTTTTTCCTTTGAAGAATTATTTTGTTTAGAGAAGCTGCTATTGTATTGTAGTATTTACCAAAGCCCAAACAAAATTTCCCAAAGAGAAAGGCATTAATGGTGAGAACCATTAAAAATGAAAGTAAAAAGGTGCTGGAGAAGTGTGGTCTGCAATGTTGAAATGCTGGAACTTTGTCAAGCAGCATTGGTTACTGTGTGGTCCATGTCAAGCCACAATGGTCTGGGTCTTACTACATCCATCCCACATAGATGCTCTCACAGGCTAACCTGACCTAAACAATCCCTCATTGGGACTCCCTTCTCAAGTGATTCTAGTTGTGTCAAGTTGACTATGCAAGCAGCACAGAGTTGAACCTAAATGGCATATCTCCCTCCCCTTCAAGCTTCAGAGTCTGCTCCCTATGGGGTAGTAAGTGCAGTGTTAGATGAGCAGGCAAACTCCAGTAACTTCTTCATAAAAGATCCAATACTTCAGTCACCAAATGATTTAAAATTGCTTCAGCAGAATGAAGTTATGTTTTACCTTTCATGTGTTTATGTAATCACAAGGTGAGTTAAGAGAAGTACTTTGGGATCTGTTGGAGTTAATTTAAGTTGGCCTAACCTTCAAAGTCAGGCTCTCCACTTTCTAGAAAGTTCTCCTCCTACATTTGACCTCTGCATCTCTGCTTTGGCTCTGGGACAGAATGTGAGAGGACATACATGATTTTTAAGCTGGGGAGGGTAGCCTGCCATTCCAGTTTGTCTATGACTGTCTTAGAGTTGATGTTTAAAAAATGCCACATCCATGACATAGATGTTATACACATGAAGTCACAGTATCTATGGTTGTTTGTACAAGATAAGCCAGGTATAAATTAAAGGATGGAGTGGGTGAGGGGTTCCTTAGGCCATATCGCTCGCTGAAGAGATATTGGCAATTGGTGGCTGCCTGGGGAGGGAGAGTAATTTTTTTTGGGGGGGAAGGGAATGTCCCCTGTTAGATCATCTATGCCTCAGTGGAAGAATCCATACCCATTTGCATGTGGACAGCACTAATTGGACTTAGTAGATTAAATAAATAAGACATAAAATTGGAAGGGAGATACTAAGGTGGTTGGGATTAAGTGAGTAGTAGATATTGTTTTAGTTAGGGTTTCTATTTTTGTGAAGAGACACCATGACTGAAGCCACCTTCAGGAAAACATTTAATTGGGGTGGCTCACTTACAGGTCAGAGGTTTAGTTCATTATGGTCATGGCAGTAAGCAAGGCAGCATGCAGACAGGCAAGGTTTTGGAACTGAGAGTCCTTACATCTTGATCCAAAGGCAACAGGAAGTGAATTGAGACTCTAGGTGTAGCTTGAACATATAGGAGACCTCAAAACCTGCCTCCAACAAGGCCACACCTACTCCAACAAGACCATACCAACTCCAAAGACCACACTCCCTTTGGGGATCATTTTCTTTCAAATCACCACAGATATGTTCAAAACATATTATGTACATGTATGAGAAGTTTTTAAGAATAAATAAAAACATTGTTTTAAAAGACATGAAAGTAGAAGAGGAACTAATTGGGAAGAAGAAGGGATCAATTTAAGCATGAGAAGGACAAGAGAAAAATAAAGCCCACATGTTAGAAATCTCCTGGGCACTGAACAGTTAGAGCCTTGGGCAGCCACAGATCATGTTCACATGTAACATATATGTTATTGAGAATATCAGCAGCACAACTGGCCTTGTGCTAACATGGGAAGAGACCTACCAGGCCTGGCTCTCCCTCTCTTGGCATCTTTCTCTTCTGTCACTAAAAAGGAATTCTGGGATATTTGTAATGCTGGTCCATTGCATTATCTTATCCTGGGATCTCCAGATTTTTGGTTTTAGTGGTTAATATGTTGATACCTTATTTTGGCTCTAGCTCAATCCTCTCTGGCCTCAGTTTCCTCATGTATTAAAGAGAATAGCTGACTCAGCCGTAAAGATCAAATGAGATCATTGGTGTTTGTGTGCAAATGAACTTAAGAACATATTGTTAAATAAATAACTTCTTCCCAAATTAGCTGTGAACATGAGGAATAAGCAGCCTTAGTATTTCTGAGACTAGCATAGTTGTAAGTTTTACGTGCTCTTATCTGACAAATGAATGCATGAATGGGTGGATGAATGACTGAGTCAATGAATGAACCATTTTGCTAGGTTGTCAGTTGTATTCATTGAAGTGGAGAGGTGGGGATGGGTTCCCTGAAGCCAAAGGCAATGGCCTCTTCCTTGGCCAAGAGCATGTGAGCCTCTCCACAGTCTGCCTAGTTATAGCAGAACCAAAGATGGAGTGTGCAGAGGGTTAACACTGGATTAATGGGCCATGAACATTTTATTTCTCTGTTGGCTGAGCACAGTAAATATAAGTTGTAATGTAGTACTCTTTCTCTTTGGAAGAAAAGTAAGAAACAAAGAGGAGGAAATTGACCTGTTAGCATTGAAAGAGAAGAATGTGGGATAGAAAGTGACTAGTGTGCACACACATACATGAACACATGTACACATATATACAAACATATGTGTATGCATATGTTATGTATGTGCACACACATACATATATATGTAGACATGTGTATGAATACACACACACACACACACACACACACACACACACACACACACACACGGTAGACTTTTTCTGGATGATGGATACCTTTAAAGAAGAATCTAACTGAAAGCTCTGAGTCTGTCCCTTGGCAGCTACACATGAATATTAAGCTTGCCCTTCAATGACATGCAGATCAGACCCATTTGGGAGTTGCTGTCTTGTGAACTCATTAGAGAAGAGGTTCTATTGTCAATGTTTCAGTTTATTTGGTGGATGTATCTTGCTTGGATCAAAAGTGCTTTGAGAAAATTTTAAACTAATTGAAAACAATGATGGCCCATGTTGATTGTTAACTTGGCAGTATCTGAAATTGCCAAGAGGACAAACCTCTGGGTATGTCTGTGAAGGACTTTCTAGACTGGGTAGATTGAGTTGGGAAGGCCAACCCCAAGTATGGGCAGCACTAATCCATGGTGTTTGGTCCTTGACTGAATGAAAAAGGAGAGAGTGAGTTGAGCATCAGTCTTCGTCTCTCTCTGTTTCAGAACTGTGGACACAATATGACCAGCTGCCTCACCTCTGGACACCTTAACTTCTCTGACATGATGGGCTGTGTCATCTCTAACTATGAGCCCAAATAAATTCAACATCCTTCAAGTTGCTTATTTTTGATTATTTAGTCATAGCAATGAAAAACTTAACTAATATACCAAGCATTATAGAACTCATTAAAAAATATCAAAATTTCTGGTGTCCTTTGACTCATATGGTGACCCAGCAGCAGGAGTTCAGTTATGTTGTCTTTTTCTTTATTAATTTATTTAGTGGATACAGTGGTTTGAAAGAAAATGACTCCCAAAGGGAGTGGCACTATTAGGAGACTGTGGCTCTGCTGGAGTAGGTGTGGCCTTATTGAAGGAAGTGTGTCTCTGTTGGGGTGGGAATTTGAGGTCTCCTTTGCTCAAGCTTCACTCAATATGACATCACTTCCTGTTATCGGCAAGCCAAGATGTAGGATACTTGGTTCCTCCTTCAGCACAATGTCTGCCTGCATACCACTGTGTCTCACCATGATGATAATGGACTAAATCTCTGAACTATAAGCAAGCCACCAAAATTAAATGTTTTTCCATTATATGAGTTGCTGCAGTCATGGTGTTTCTTCAGAGGAATAGAAACCCTAAGACTGTGAGTATGTGTATATGTGGGTTCTTTGTGTGTGTGTGTGTGTGTGTGTGTGTGTGTGTGTGTGTGTTGATACATACACAGAGAAGCCAGAAGAGGGTGTCAAGTGCCCTGTCCAGCTTTTATGTAGACGCTGGTGTCTGAACTCAGATCCTCATGCTTTTATAGCAAGCTCTTTTACTGAGTTCTCTTCAGCCCCTTGCTATTTTTGTGTGAAAAGTCTCTTCAGCTGCCTATGGCCTTTTTCCCCCACCCCCAAATCATATTCCCTTGGCCTATGGGTTTGCCTTTCATTCTAGGACAGATAAGGCTGAGATAGCTCTTTTGGATTCCAGAAGGGGATCTTCAGGGAACTCCGAGGACATTTATCCTTGAAAATTGCTTTCAAAGCAAACTTCATGTGAGGCTCAGTAGATAAAGGACATAGAGAGAACTTGCTTTGTTTTAAAGGGACCCAGGGGTCCAACAGCCCTGTAGTTGTTTTGACCTACTCCAGCATTGCTTCAATGGCCCTGAAGACAGCTCTGGGGGAAGTTCTTGAACTTCAAAGTTTCTGTGCATCAGTGAAAAGTTCTTCGGTGGCAGGAGACAGAAACCCAGCTCAAGCTAGCTCTGATGAAGAGTTGATTGACAGGTTCCTATGTCACTGGGTATGGCCTCCAATGAGGCTGGATCTAGACACCTGGATGAGTCTGTCAGTTGTCTCCATCACCTCTTCCTTCTTCAGCATGGCTGACACACAAACCCAGAGCCTTCACCCGATTCCACCGTCTCCCCCCTTTAGTCCTGATATTTCTTTTTATCTCCTTTTTTATGATCCTGTCTGATGTATTGTGGGTAATGGTAATTGTAGCTGACAATAAATCAATCTCCAATGTGTGTAATTTTGGTGATGAAAGGGCCCTTAATGGGTTTATCATTCAAATGAGAAAATAGGCCAAGAGAGACCTGGGCATCCAAGGTCAGCTGACAAGTTACATCACACTCTGGAACTAGCCTCAAATGTCTGATCTCATTTGACAGTGGCAGAGATCTTCTGACAGGCTGGACTTGGGTGGCATTCTTTCAAATGTTTCCTCATCTGTGAGATCATATTATCCCTGCAGGAAGCCAGGAGTAGGAGAGGCTGAAAAATATTTAGCCATGTCTAGAAACAAGGACCAAGTCAGAAATGGCAAGATACCTGCCCAGCCAGCATTCTAAACCACATTCTAGACTGAGGTAGAATGTATCCACCAGGTTCTACACTCTTTCTCTGTATTAAATTTGAATTAAATAATGAATTTGTGCCCCAAGGATTTCTATACAGGGAAGAATTATGTGTAGGTTGATAGGATAATCAGTGGCTAGGTTTGTAAATCTTTCATTCTGAGAGATGTACTATATTTGTCCCATATCAAAGACAAGTGCAGGGATAATAGAGCCCCATTTCAAAATGTAAGCAGTAAAACTTAGAGAAGATGTGTAAGTATGGAAGACAAAGTGAAATTCGGAGTTTTAGATAGGGAGAACTTACAGAATAAAATGAAAAACAAAACAGGTCCACTTGGCCCTTCTTCTCCTCTGTGCCCATCTTTCTCCTTCCTCTCTTCAGCTTCCCCCTCCTCGTTTTGTTTATTTCTCTTTTATCTTCCCCATCCCCTCCACTCTATTCTCTTATTCTCTTTCCCTTTTCAGGACAGGCTGTCATGGTATAGTCAAGGTTTTCTCAACCTTGTGATCTTGTGATCATCCTGCCTCAGTATCCCATGCCCTGGGTTTGTAGGCACACACCACCCTGGGAACTAATTCTTTTATTAATAGGTGGAGACACTGGAGTTTAAAATGTTTCTTTAATTTGCCTCAGATCCTGCTACTGGTGGTGACAGAGACTAGGCAAGAATGAAATCTTCCACCTTCCATGGAACCAAGGATAGAAAGGCAACATGCTGGGGCGTGTGTCACTTGCTGGTCGCCTGCTTCATGGAGTTTTGAGGGCACGTGGAGCACCAGCTTCTGGTGGAACTGGAAGAAGCTTTGATGTCATCCAGATGTAGAAGTAGGTGGTGTTGATCCTTAAGTAACTGTTCTGGTGGAGGCTCCACCTCAACCCCTAGGATCCATATACCCAAAGAATCTGGAATGTTCTGGTGGAAGTTCCATGTCAATACCCCGCCCCCATTTCTTTCTCCCCAAACCCTGACCTATCCCAGAAAGCCTGCCAAACAGGGCTCCTCCCCAAGAGATGCTCAAGACCACTCCCACAGGGTATTTAAATTGCCGCCTCTTGAGAAAACAGGTAGTTTTGTAGTCTCTCTTTCCCCCCTCCTCTCTAGGGGGCTGTAAAATCATCCAGGAGCTTTTTACCCATTAAATGTGGGCTTTTTCTAATTGGGTTTGATTTGGCCTGATTTGGATTGCTGTGTCAGCAGCAATTTATTGGGGTGCAGAAACTTTTCAGTAACCCTGCTGCTTCAGTCTTCCTGAGAAGGCAGCCCTGTTGGAATTTGACCTGACCCTGACTCTCCAGATCCTGGTCATTTCCCTCTTTAGCAAAGCATCTGGGCTGTAGGCTCAAGCGCTTGATAGGCAAGAGAGTCCAACCAGAACTTAGTGGCACTGTTTTGCTTTATGGTACATATTTTCCACATATGAAAATGCTGTTAGTTTGTATTGTTTTTGTGATCTCCTTGTAGCCTGGCCTTGAACTCCTGCCTCTACCTCCCAAGTACTCAAATTACAGGCATGTGCATACCTGACTTCATTTTCAGCTCATTAGGTGACCAATGGATTTTGATTTAATACCTCAATTAAATTTTATTCCAAAACTTATTTCGATACAAATGAATTAACTTATAAAACATTTTATGAATAATAATGCAGATTATGGCAAGAGCATATGGACAAGACAACAAGGAATAATGGAAGAATTAATGCTTCAAGGACCTGTCTGCTGCTATCGTTCAGGGTGTGTGGGCACTGTCCCTCTTTGACTTCAAAGGAACATTGATTAGACACCCTCCACCACAATTAGCTGTGTGACCTTGAGCTGGAAAGGAAATACAATGCTTCTTTTGCAAAGTTGCTGTGAAAGTTAAGGACTAGAAATGACAGGTACCAGGCAGAGTCTGTGATGCTTGGTGCATAGTTAATAAATGGCTTCTCTCAGAGGGGTGTGCTGCTGGTCCCCCCGTGTGTGTATGTGTGGTATACATGTGTGTATGTGAGCACACACATGGATGTTAGTGAAAGGTCATGTGTGTGAAAACCAAAGGACAACCTGGAGTTATCTCAAGAATACTGTCCACTTTTGTTTTTTGAGAAAATGGAGTCTGCCACTGAATCTCACTCTGCCATTAGGCTAGGCTGGTTGACCATTGAGCCCCAGGAACTCACCAGCCTTCCCCTTCCAAGTGGATATGCCACCGTGCCTGACTATTTATGTTGGTTCTGGGGATTAAACTCAGGTCCCCAAGCTTATAGGGCAAGCACACTACACTGACTGAGCCTTCTCCCAGGTCCACAAATACTCTTTTCATGATTATGAATACAGGAAGAAAATGAAAGGAAGGATGACACGCACATAAAAATCTCAATTTTAGCTTCCCATTTTAGTGTTTTCTGTGCTAGCCAGGTAGTTGTCACAGCTGGCTAAGTGCATCCTTGCTCTGAGACATCTGCTTTCACTTAGGGAAAAGGTAAGCTGTAATCCTTGGGGCTACTTTATTACCAGAAGAGAGACTGTGTGTTCACTTGATGGAAAAGCAGCCTTCAGGGCATGCTGGCAGGAGGATTCATTTGTTATTCCTGCGTAGGAGGCCTTGGCTTCTGAGTTGTTAAAGACCAAACAAAAACATCCCTTAAAAAAATAAACTGCCGTTTGGGGAAGCTTGAGATGTAACCCTAAGGTTCAGCCCTAAGAGAAAATCTCCATTAAGCTTTCTAGGGCTCAACCTGGTAGGCTTGTAGCACGCTGACTGGATTCTTAAATATTGTTGTTGAGATGCTGTTTGTCTTGATTTGGGAGTTTCTTGGCTTTTGCTTCAGTCTTGCACTGGAGGCAGGTCCCCCACCTGCCAGCCAGAGCTGTTTCACAGCCACTGGCTGAACCCCAACCATGAAGAAGAGAGGTTGTTATTCTTGTTATTGCACAGTGAGGTCCTGAAGTAGGCCTAACGGATGTCAGAGAAAGACATTTTTCTTAGTATAAGCTTGGCAGCAATGAAATGCCCAGCCTTTTGAAGTACTAACCACCCTTCCACTCTGAGAATACTCCGTGACTAGGTGACTGTTTTAAGAGAGTAAGGGGTGGCCTGGGGCCTTGTGCATCAAGTGGAAGTAGCCTTTCACTAATTGAGCTCATTCTCTTGTGCTTTCATTAACTCTCACCTAACTCAAAGAGGGTAAAAGTTATGCATATATATATATATATATATATATATATATATATATATATACACACAAATTAAGTGACAATGACCCAGGAGTACAGATTTAGGTTGCCCTAAATCCTATGTTCCAAGATAGTAAGAGTTTGATGGAGTGTTTATAGTAACAGAACAATGGAAGTCTTAAATCAAGGCACTTTTCAAATATATCAGTAAAAGATATCAGGTAGGAGGGGTACAGCCAAGCAGGTATGTCTCAGCTATAGGCATCCAACACTCTCTGAGTCATTATTAGACCCCAGGTTGGTGGAAACCAGAGGTTTTCATTGCTTACGTTGTTGATTTTTATTATTTTTATTTTTTTTACATCCTAAAGAATTTACTGATTGGTCATGAAGATGCTAGGTTGCACATTAAGGAAGGTCATGCATGGCTGTTAAAGGTGCTTAACATGCCTGATGGTAATTTGGCTCTAAACTTGAAACATTCTGACAGCTCCACATCCTTGACGTTCTAATCTGTCAATCAGCCTTGCAGATGGTCAAGGGGAAGCTGCAGTTGTTTACAGAAACTTTTGTTTACATTTGTTACCTTGATCATCAATACTGTGTCCTACACAGAATGACTATGAAGATAGAGACCTGAGGGCCATTCTCAGGGAGTTTACATTTGACCCTTGTGTGAGTTGCAGCAGATATGATGACATAGCCTCATAAACAGAAGGCTTATTTTGTTCAAGATGCAGTTGCTAGGTTCTCTTCCAGTATTATTGTAAATTTATCACAGACCTACTGTAAAGAAGGTAGCACCATTCCACAGGCTGGTGTCCTGGACTGATGAAACTTGCTTGGCTGATAGTCTATTGTCCTACAGTTGGAAGTATGCTCTTAAGCAGTTGGTATAATGGCCCTCTGGGCAGGTACTACTTCTGGGTTACAGACACTGGCTTCCCATTGGGTCCCCACATGGTGAGAAGAAAGAAAGCTCGCTCCAGTCTTTTTTAAAGGGCTTTAAATTCCATACTGGTGGACTCCATCCTCACAACCTCACTAACTCTTAACCCTCCCTCAAATCAAGTCATGTTATGAATTTGAATCACATATGAACTTGGGACAGATACAAATATTCAGTGCATTGTGTATGGCAGGCACACACATCTGGCTTCATTGTGTAAAGCACTGCCCTCCTGCTTTAAAAATATTATGCAATTTTCATCCTTCCAAGGACTCTACGTAACTGACTGTTGTTCTATGTTGTGTCTTCTTAAAAGACTTGCTGCAGGTTTGGTCCTTGGTCTCAGAAACAAGATCCTAGTAGAGATGCTGAAATGAAGTTTTACTAGAATGAAGTGGCCCCATAAATCCAGCAACAGCTTTCCTACAAAGAAAGAGAAATTTGGAGATGAGCAAATGGAGGGAAGGCCAGTCACTATGTGAAGATGGGTGAAAATTGTGGATGCTCATGTGACCAAAGGGATGCCAGCAACTGCCAGTGATGGCAGAGACTGGGAAAAGGCAAGAAAGGACCTTCCTAAGAGCCTTTGGAAGAGGAAGCTCATCCCTGCTCACACCTTAGGTCTGGACTTCTAGTCTCCAGAATTTTAAGGGAACTAATCTGTGTGTCTTAAACCAGAATGTGATCATTTTGTTTGGTTACCCTAGGACACAGGTATATGCCACCTACTACCTCCTCCTGTACGGATCCTGTTTTTTCTTCTGGGAGCTAGTACCACTCTAGTGGGTATGATACGGGTAATTTTGCTTGCTTGTTTGTTTTGTCATCTTGGCACAAATTAGGCTCACCTATCTAGGAAGAGGGCATCTCAGTTGAGGAAAAGCCTCCATCAGATGGGTTTGTGGGCCAGTCTGTGAGACCATTTTCTTGATTAATGATTGGTAAGGGAGGACCAAGCTTGCTGTGGGCAGTGCCACTCCTGGGCAGGTGGTCCTGCAAGATATAATCAAGGTAGGGGAACACAAGCCTAAAAGTAAGCCTGTAAGAAACACTCTTCCATGGCTGCTGCTTCAGTTCCTGCCTCTGGGTTCCTGCTTTGAGTTTCTGCCCTGACTTCCCTCAAGGAGGATTGTGATGTAGACACATAAAAGAAACCTTTCTCCTGGACTTGCTTTGGACAAGGTGTTTATCACAGCAATAGACAGAAAGTGAGGACATGTATTAAGTGTTAGCATTCAGGCATTATGCTGGCCTTCCCTGTTATGTGGCAGGATGCGTTTGCCAGCACTCAGGCAATTATCTAGACAGCCCCCGAGTCTTGCAGCCATGCATGCACTTGTCGGTATTCAGGCAAATATTTAGTCAACCCAGGGCCCTGGGGCAGTATGTTAGTCACTACATCACTGCGTGGCAAAGGACCCCTTTTAAAGTAAGCTCTGCCCATCCCTCAATTTCCTCACACCTTCCCTTTCCCAGTCGATCTTCACGGCTCCCTGTTTTACCCCATCAATAAATTTCCATGCGGGTTTGTTGTATTTCATGATTTGTTCTCATCCTGTCACTAAAACTACAACATTTAGTAGAGGACTGTTACAGCTTTAATTTCAACATGACTTTTTGTTGTTTTCTGCCTGATTTTAGAGGCTTGTCTGGCCTAGACCTGACTATTTAATCTTGACTGGTCTTGAACTTTGTGTCCTCCAGCTGCCTTTGCTTCCCAAGTGCTGGGATTGCAAGTGTGAGCCAAGTCTAGATTTGCATATTTCTAACGGTTAACTATGCTGTTCATATTTTCTTGCTTTTGTTGTTGTATCCATGTTTTCCTTGGTGATGTATCTGTCCGTTTTTGTTGTTGTTGTTGTTGTTCACGACTGTAAATTTTGTAGTTTATTTTTATTGGAATTTGAATACTGTTTATATATTCTGGATGCTCCCTCATCAGACCTGACTTATACAAATATTTCCTATAGCCTGTGGTTTCTCTTTTCAGGCTCCCAGCACTCTTGTAGAGAAATTCTAAATATTAACTGTGATTTATAAACCTTCTCTTCTGTGGATCACTCATTTCATGCTGTATGTAAGACTCCATTGCATTGTTCAAGACATATGAACTTCCAGAAGACTTTTAAATTTGCTGGTAGTTTGTGGGTTGGCTTCTGAAGAAATCAGAAAATAATATCCTGCCCTTTCTCTCATCTAGGACGTCTAGTGTGTCTTAGTTTCGATGTTTCCCCAGTAAAATAAACGAACAACTTCCTCTGCTCTTGATCTTGCTCATCTGCTGCTAATTAAGCTTTTGATTTTGGTGCATTTAAATAATATTTGTATTTTTCCTCAATTTCAAAGCATATTTTCATTGTCTGCAGAACTGTGAATGAGCAGTGTTATTGTCTTTGGCACTTGGTGTCATTCCCTAGGCTGTTGCATCTGTTTTCTCTGGCAGGGAAGCAGCCACGATCATTTGGTGTTCTCTGTTTGCCTGGCACATACTCTCCCTGGCTGCTTTTTTTTTTCTTGTTTTGAGCAGTTTGACTCTGATGTGTGCTTCTCTTTAGTTTATGCTGCGTGGGGTTCTGCTGTGATTCTTGTATTTCTGAAATGACCTATCCTCCACCTTTGGAACATTTCCAGTTGTTGTTTTTCCATTGTGTTTTTCCCATTGTTTTTCTCTCATCTCCTCACAAGGTACCAAATGCAAAGGTGCTGAGCCTCCTGATTCCTCTTGGTCAGTAAAGTGCTTGATCCCCACAGGTCATGGAGGATTCTGCATATTTTTCCCAGCGTGCTTCTGTCTTTCTTCAGACACAATCATTTCTCTTCATCTCCTTCAAGTCTGTTATTCTTTGTGCATATGGTTTCCATCTACCATAAATTTCATCTAATTAATCTTATGTACCTCATATGGTGGGCATCCTGCTGGAGTTGCCTCTTGGCTCTTTTTGTAGATTTTTCTGTAGACCCTCCCCTCTTTCTGTTCAATGACTCTTCCCCTGTGTATTTGAATACAGAGATGGCAGTTGCTTTGGAGCTCTTGTTTGCTGATGACAGTGGGGATATTGTGAGGGTCTCCTCGCCTTCTTCCTTTGACTGTTGTGGTGTTGGTATCGTGGGTGTCATGCTGTA
This sequence comes from Cricetulus griseus, assembly GCF_003668045.3. NCBI lineage: Eukaryota > Metazoa > Chordata > Mammalia > Rodentia > Cricetidae > Cricetulus > Cricetulus griseus. The sequence continues at coordinate 70,037,412 of NC_048600.1, forward strand.
GTTGCCTTCCTTCCCCCAGGGTTTGCTCCACAGGCAGCTAAGTTGTTGAGTATGCATGTTCCCTGGGGGAAGAGTATATTTCTATTACTGTTAGGATAGATTTTGCATTTAGTTCTGTGCAAAATTCCTTGGTCCTGATGAAGCTCCTCTTGAGGTGTGGCCAAGCCTTTGACATTGTGACATAATGTCATCTACAAAGTTCATGGTATGTAAATATATCATTGAGTTATTTTTAAAAAGAATATCACAGAGGGAGGTACATGGAAGGGGGAATGGAGATGAGAACTGGAGGGATCAGGTTGGGGAAGGATGGAGGGAGAGACAACTGGAATCTGGGGGCATCTCAGGGATTAGCTGGAAACCTAGTGCAATGGAAACTCCCAGGAATATGAGGGTGACCCTAGCTAAGATTCCTAGCAATGGGGGACATGAAACCTGAACCAGCCATTTCCTGTAATCAGGCAAGACTTCCAGTGGAGGGTCTGGGACATTAACCCAGCCACATTCCCTTCCACCTACAATTTGTCCTGCCTACAAGATTGCAGTGGATAAAGATGGGACAGAAATTGTAGGAGTGACCAACTAGTGACTGACATAGTTGGAAACTCATATCTTGGAAGGCAGCTCCCCACTGAGGGCCAGGACCCAGAAACAGGATATACTAGAGACCTAGGATAGAACCAAACATGAATGGCTAAAAAAAAAAGCATCAGTGAAATGACTCCTAATTATATTCTGCAATACTCATTGGTGCCTAGCTCAAATGTCACCAGAGAGGCTACACCTAAGCAATTTATAGAAACAGATGCAGAGACCCACAGCCAAAGATTAGGTGGAGTTTGGGGAATCCTGAAGAAGGGGAAGAGGAAGGATTGTAGGACCCAGTGATGTCAAGGGCATTACACACACACACACACACACACACACACACACACACACACACACACACACACACACACCTCAGAACCAACTAACCTGGGCTCATAAGGACTCCTAGAGACAACCAGGAAGCCTGCATGGGACTGTCCTAGGCCCTCTGCATACATGTTACAGTTATGTTACTTGGTCTTCATGTGAGACTCCTAGAAAGGATGCCTCTGACTCTGTTGCCTGATTTTGGGACCCATTCCTCCTGCTGGATTGCCTCATCCAACCTTGGTGGAGGAGGGGGTGCCTGGTCTCACTGCAGCTTGATGTACCATGACTGACTGATATTCATGGGCTGCCTGCCTGTATCTGACGAGAAATAGTAGAGGAAGAGCAGATGGGGTGATGTGGAGAGAGGAGAATGGGGGTTCGTAAGAGGAAATGGGGGGTGGAAGCTTTGGTTAAGATGTAAAAATGAGAAAATAAAAAAATAATTTGGTATCTATAATAATACAATGAAAACAGGAAAAAGGGATCTCACTGTGTTTTATATAAGTTTGTGTTGAGCTAGCTTCATAGGACTATCCTTGGCTTTATGGAGCCCATGGGCCACAGACTGGACACACCTGAAGTTGTAACATGGCCTTCTGGAGTAATAATGGCATGGTCATGATGGTTCTCAAGCTTTCCAATATGATGGGTGTCTTATTTAGGGTTTCTATTGCTGTGAAGAGACACCATGACCACCACAACTTTTTATAAAGGGAAACATTTATTTGTGAGCTGGCTTACAGCTTCAGAGGTCTAGTCCATTATCATGGTGGGAAGCATGGTGGTGTGCAGGCAGACATGGTGCTGGAGAGTCAGCTGAGAGTTATATAACAAAATTGGCAGGCACCAGGAAGTGAACTGTTACACCAGGCCTGGCTTGAGCATTCTGAGGCCCCAACTCTCACCCCTAGTGATACGCCTTCTCCAACAAAGCCACACCCACTCCAACAAGACCACACCTCCTAATAGTGCCACTTCCTATGGGCCTATGGGAGACATTTTCATTCAAGCCACCACAGTTTGATGACGTCCTAATTATTTATTGTCTTTTAATATTAGGCCTGAGTATATAGCTCAGTTGGTAGAGCGCAAGAAACTCTAGGTTCAAACCTAATGCCTGAAAGTGCTCATCAATCATCCCAGCATTTGGGAGGTAGATGAAGGAGGAGTTAAGGGTTTAAGGTCATCCTTGGCTACATAGTGAGTTTGAAGCCAGCCTGGCCTACAGGAGAACTTGCCTCTACATAAACAAAGGAATGAAAGCATTAATTTAAGTTCAAGCCATCACCTTTCCTCAGGGGCTCACTGAGTGGCTCCCTTGCATGTCCCATTCTAGAGCCGGCCAAATGTTTAAGGGGCATACATTTTCATTTTCAAGTTTTTGGTATCACCCTGGTAACTTCCCTCCTTCCTGAATTTCCTTTGTCAGTTATTCACAGTTATTCACACTGAAATCCCTGAATCCCCATAGCCCACACAGCCGCAGCATTGTCCTTGGACCCTATCCAGGCTGCACCATGTGGATGAAAAAAAACGTCCCCTCAGGGAAAAAACAAACCAAACATAGACCTCACCTCATGAAACTTCCTTCCTTCATAGGTAGAATGGACAGTGTTTCCAGGGTGTCTGGCTTAGATCACTCTCAGTGCCAAGTGCCTGAAAATACTATGTTTCACAAATGATTTCATTCCAGGCTTGTAATTACCATCTGGGCCTGGGCTGGTCCAATTCAAGTGTCTCCGCTATTACTGGGAATTAGAGTTTCTTTTCATTCTATGTCACTATATTTTCTGCATAACAAAACAACTATCAGGTGTGGCTCCCACTGTGTTCCTGGTGCAGGAAACAAGGTGAAGAGAGTTCAGCTGATTTCCTCAAGCTTTCCCAGCCTGTTAGTGGCACAAAGGATGGCTTCAAGCTGTCAATCTAGCCATAAATCCACAGCACTGGAAATTATAGAAATATTATTCAGGGCAGCAAATAAAACACCATGTAATCTCAAATTTAGTGTGCTAAAGAATAAAACCATCATGTGACTGGCCTATGTGTTAGCTTGTAGACTTGGTGCCTATCTGGGTCACTTACAGGCTGTATTGAGTCTTTCATTCTAGAGGTAGGATGGCATATTGAGAAAACAAGGCAGTATTTGGTGACCTCTGGGTGGAATGGTGTTTTATATCCATTTACCAGAAAAATCTCTGGATGGAAAGGGGAGAAAGTGAGAGGAGAGGGGGCCACTTCAGTGTTCCCCCTTCATCTATGAAGGAATAAACCTATTTGATGGTGATCCAGTACTAATGCTCTATCAAGCACTCACTACCTCAAAGAGCCCAATTTCCAAATAACATCACACTGAAGGTAAGCATTCAGTATGTGAATTTGTGGTTCAGTCTGTAACAGTGAAACACTGATCTCTATATAGTAGCTGAAGTGACTGGGGCACACAGAGCCTGGAGGATTTTGCAATCTTACTCCCTTGTCCGGGGAAGAGCTGAGGTTGAATGGGTAGAGAGGACCTTTCTTTTCTTTGCCTGTGACATAGTCAGTACACTTATCTGAGAATTACTATTGCTTATGAGGGTAATTTTGCAGGTTCTATCAACCCTGAAATACCCTGACTCTTGCCTGAAATTTTCATCCTGAGCAGAGGTCCACTTGAGGAATGTCTAGGTGTTAACAGGTCTTTAACCTGGCTAGAGGAGAATCCATTTCAAATTTTAGTTTGGATTAGCTGATGCATTCCTGTCATGAAAAGGGTAAATAAACATGGATAGGAAGAGCTGTCAGTGAATGGCCTTCACCATGTCACTAGCTTGAGTCTGTTTCTTTGACTTTCAAATGGGATGAGTGAAGCAAAATTTTAAGATTGGATATGAAAAATGAGAGAAGGTGTAGATAAAATTATATTAAAAGTATCTGGCATATCACAAAATAACAATAAAAGATGATGGAGCTGATGATGGTGCTGGTGCTGGTGGTGATGATGGTGATGGTGATGATAAAAATGGTGCGCTGGTAATGATGGTGATGATGATGACAATGGTGATGGTGATGATGTTGATGACAATAGTGATGGTGACAATGATATGACTGTGATAGTTCTAGTTGCTTTCTGCTGCTAGGATAAACATTGTGTCTAAAAGCAACTTGGGCATGCAAGAGTTTATTTCATTTTACATTTCCAGGTAGTAGTCCATCACTGAGGAAACCTAGGGCAGGAACTCAAGACAGAAACTGCAGGTAGGAACCAATGCAAAGGCCATGGAGGAGTCCTGCTTACTAGCTCGCTCAGCCTACTTTCTAACACATCCCAGGATCACCTGCTCAAGGGTGGCACCATCCACAGTATTTTGGGCCCTGGTACATCCATCATTAACTAAAAGATATACCCCATAGACATGCACAAGGGCAATCTGATGGAGGCAATTCCTCAGTTGAGGTTTGCTTTTCTCAGGTGACTCAAGTTTGTGTGAAGTTGGCAACAATTAACCAGTGCAGGGATGGTGATGGTGATGATGATGGTGATGGTGATGTTGATAATGGCAATAGTTATGATAGTCATTATATGGTGGCAATTGTGATGATAAAGATGGACAAGAGAAACTACAATTTGATGTTGTTTGTTGTGAAGAGGACCAAACGCCTCCTCCATAGCCAGGTGCTAGTGTGACTACATTGGGAGGATGGGATGATTGGGATGATGAGAAATCAGACCACATAGAAAGGAGGTTAAGATTTGGAGTACTCTCTATGTCATTTGTGTTGCAATTAAAATTAATAAATAAATGTATTAGAAAATCAATCCACAATGGGATAAAATATTCACAAATCATAAATCTGATAATGGGTTATTATGCTGGATATATAAAAACTTCTTACAATCAACTACAAAATAACATAGCACATTAAAAAGTGGTCAAAAGACTTGAATAAACATGTCTGCAAGAAGGATGAAGTGGTCAATAAGCAAATGCAAAGATATCCAACACCATGAATCATTAGGAAAATACAAATTGAAACACAGATATAATTTTACACCCACTGACATGGCTATTATTCCACTTATATTAAACACCAAGAATATGAAAATAATAGAGACCTAAAGTAGATGGAAGTTATCAGGCTTGGGGAGGCTGGGGAGTGAGTTGTATGTAGCTTATAGGTGTGGCAGCTTGTTCAGGATAACAAACATTCTGGAAATGGACTTTAGTGTTGCTGGTATGGTATTGGGAATACAACTAGGGCTGCTGAATTTTGCTTAGAAAGATGGCTAAAATGGAAAGTTACCTAAGAAGAATATGGTTAAGAATATGGAGTTGAATGTGATCTGTGTAGTTTTGCTCAGGAATGACATGGAATTAGGAAGAACTTGGATTCCATGTAGAAGATGGGCCAACCAGAAGCTAAGGGAGCAGCCTTGTGGTAGCCAGGAAGACAGCAGGGTCTGCTGGACCCACTGAGTCTGGTATCTAAGAGTTGGTGCTATTAATAAACTAATAAGGGTCTCAGGGCTTCTCAGTCAGTAAAATACTTGCTATGCAAGTGATAGGAACTGTGTTCAGTCCCCAAACCTACGTAAGAAAGCGGAGTGTGATAGTGCCTGCTTGTAATCCCAGGGCTGGGGCTTGGGTGTGAAGACCAGAGGGTCTCTGGCTTGCCAGTCTAGTTGAGTCAAAGAGCTCCAAGTCCAATAAGAGCTTTTGTTTCAAAAATTATTCAGAGAGAAATTGAGGAAGCTGCCTGATGTTGACCTCTGGCTTCTATAGGCATATACACATACATGTATCTATTTGCACACACACACACACACACACACACACACACACACACACACACACACACACACACACAGAGAGAGAGAGAGAGAGAGAGAGAGAGAGAGAGAGAGAGAGAGAGAGAGAGAGAGAACTTTATCTAATTCCCACATGCCCCATCCTTGGCACTATGGGCGATGATGAGTAAGGACCTAAGGCCCAATTCCAAATCTTGTAGATCTATAATCAGATCAGGAATGCTAATTTAAACACACACACATATATACGCACACAGAGAGACAGACAGACAGACAGAGGGAGAGAGAGAGAGAGAGAGAGAGAGAGAGAGAGAGAGAGAGAGAGAGAGAGTCTTTAGGGAGATTTAAGATTCAAGAGCTGCATTGATTGGTTTACAAACATGAAGAACACAGTAGGTGATATCCAGCACTGGCTAGGGCATGTCTGGGGTGGTGGGCAACATGGTTTGTGCTGACATGTCTGTCAAACCTGACAGGCTTCTGTTCTCGTGAGCCACTGACCACACTCCTCATGAATGTGGAGTTGCCGGGGCTAAAGGGTTTATCAGAGTTCCCCATGAAAGCTGCTCTAGCTGGATTAGCTGCTAACATGGGCTGAGGATGTGAGTGGGATTAACCTCAATTGCCATGAATTAGTTCCTCTCCTTGATCCTTTTGCCTGTATCTTGCCTAGTGCAAAGCCAGGTGGGACCGGAATACAATGGCTGGGTCTGTGCTCCCGGGCTTTAAAGAATCCTGAGAAGAAATCCTTCCTCAGAGACTTAATTCAAAGACTAGAGAACCATCCCTTGCAACTTAACCCCCTCATCATGGCTCAACCTTGGAGTCTGAACTCCCTGAAGATCTGAGGGAAGAGTAGAGGCTAGAGAAGGTGACGTCTTCTGATAGTGTGTGGTCTTCTGAGAAAATTGACCTCCTCATTCATTGGGTCAGCTGTGCCTGCTTGTAAAATACCACACCTGGGCTTGCTGACTGCTGGGCTTCCCTCAAAGAAAAGGGGACTGGGAAGGTCATTAGACCCTCATCTGAGACTTCAGCCTCTCCTCCCAGCCAATTATTTGTATGCCATTCTGCCCTGATTGCTTGGGTGGTCTCAGCATATAGGGGAGTGTTAGAGTATATAGACTGGGGAAGGCTAACAGAAAAGAGTTCTATTTCTGTGACCATTGGGCACCATTGTCCATGCTGGTTCAGACCTGCAGAGGTCTGCTTTGGAGTCACCTATGCCCCTGTCTGTAATCCCTCACACATGCTCTGTAAGTAAGCAGAATAAAGTCACTTCTTCCCCAGGGTGAACTTTGATGGAATTATACTTTGGTTTGTCATTAGCACCTTATGGGAGGGGGAGACCCATTATTTGACTCTCCAGGGAAGAAATTCTCTCAACATTTCAATTAATCACAAAGTGAAGGCAATACTATGAAGTTGTTTTTATTGTATTTTGTTATATTGGTTGAAAGTAACTTGGTAAGATCTATTTCTAGGGGGTTCCCCACATTCCTCTGGCCTCCTTGTTGCATTCATGGGTAGGAATGGCTGGTGAAGCCTCTTCCTTTTCTCTGGCCTTTCTCTTCTTTACTCCCGCCTGCTCTGATCCCTCCCACACTGAGTATTAGTAAGGGATTAGGACTAAGCTCTGAGTATACACAAATGAATGAACCACTAGCAGCTGAGCCTTAATTAACATTTCCAAACTGAACAGAACGTGAACACATACTCTCTCTTGTTCGTAGGACCTTCTGCTTGGCATTGAGGCCTGGCTATAAAATAGCCCCATTCTCCTCTTGTTCTTCTAGCTATGCCCAGAGAATCTACTGGTGCAAAAGTCACTTGTCAGACCTCTTTTTTGCAAAACCATGTTGAATATTCTTTAATACACACACACACACACACACACACACCATTTATTTAGTGTGTGGTGGAGAATGCACACAACACACAACAGTGAACCTGTGGAGGTCAGAAGGCCAAACAACAACTTTCAGGAGTCAGCTCACTTCTTCCACTGTGGGATGCAGGGATAGAACTCAACTCATCAGGCTTGACATCAAGCCTTCATCCACTGAGCCATCTCTCTGGTCTTCATCAGGCCTCTCAATTAAACCCAATCTTCAGCATCTAATTCTCCAAATCTGACAGGCTTGTGTATGCAATTTCCTTTGTCTTTTCATATACCTTGACCCTCTACCTTCCATTCCCTCCTGGGCAGTTTTTCAAGCATTTCTCTAGATTTCACTGCTATCTGTAGGACATCTCATCATTGCCTACAGGATTTGTGTTTCACCTCCTATTCTCTACTCCTTTAATGACTGGTGTGTATACAGTAGGCCTCATAACCCACTCCTGAGCAGTGCCAATGCACTAGACCAGCGTTTCTCAACCCATGGATCATGACCCCTTTGAGGTCAAATGACCCTTTCACAGGGGTTGCATATCAGATAACCTTCATATTAGATATTTACTTTAAGATTCATAACAATAGTAAAGTTACAGTTAGGAAGTAGCAGTGAAAATAATTTTATGGCTGGGGGTCACCACAATATGAGGAACTGTATTACAGAGTCACAGCATTAGGAATGTTGAGAACCATTGCATCAGACTGTCTCTAAGTGTTTGTTTTTGTCTGCTTCAGTATTGATGGAAACACATAAATTTTCTTCCATGTTGCCACACACTGAATGCTGACTCCTACACCTTGTCAGGCAATCCTCAGTATTGCCTGAATTGTTTTTTAAGAATCTTCCTATCTTTCTTCTAGGATTTTAATTGGCACACAGACACCTCAAGCCTGGATCGGTCTGTGGGTAGGATTGAGGCTCAGCCCAAACCTGAAGGTTATAAGCTAATGTTTGGAAAAGAGTGGAGTGAATTTAAGCTTGTGGTTAAATCATCACAGTAAATGCAAAACTGTAGTTGATTTACCCTTGATATACTTATCTCCCAGGGATAGTCTGCCAAGTACAACACCCCTAGTGTCCAGCAGAGAACCTGGTACATAGCAGGTGCTTCAATACTCATTAAGTGAGTAAACTAACCCTTCCTTTTCCTAGGGTTAAAGCTTACCAGTTACTGCAGTTAGAGTTAATTCTGTCTTATGCTTGTCTTGTTTCAAATCTTGTTTTGATTGGGAGTAGACATCATGTGTGGAAATGCTTAGAGCTATGTCAGTGACTTTATTAGGAACTAAGCACCCAGTCAAGGACCACAGTAGGCAAGCTGGTCCAAATGGAATCAACTACAAAGCTGGGCCCATTGTTGCTGATTCCTGAACCTAGCATCTGGAAATAGGAAGATCCCAGCCCAGAACATACTACCTGATTTAAGCTTGGACACCAGGCAGTCACACTCAAGCCACCTACACTGTAGACATCAAAGGTAGTTTTTAGCTGAACTTTAGATAAAAGGATTTCTGACTATTGAATCTATTGACATGTATACTTCACAGTTTGAAAAAGAATGGCTCAGTGTCGAGTCTTATATTTGGGATTGTCCTGTGGTGGTTGCTGGACAACACGAGGGTAGATGGGTTGTGATTTTAATGGCTTCATGCTTGCATTTTCCTTTCTGTACTAGACTTAAAGTTACCTGCTAGCCTCTCTCCGTGGTTCTCTGCTGCAACCACCAACTTGAGCTCTCCTGGCTCTCTGTTTCATTGCCCATCTCCATCTTTCCTTTGTCCTCTCCTGGGTTTCCAGCAGTCACCTTGCCACCTTCTTGCTGAGACAGCATGACTCCAAAAGATTAATAACTTGGAAATTTAATCTGAGTCTGGTGATGGATGAGAAGGAATAGCTTAGGGCAGAGAGTGTAACAGCAAGAAGCCTTAGAGAGATGATCACTGGATACTCCGCCTGAATTTGGGCAAGTTTTCTCCCTACCTGTATATCTGCATGGGATATAGAATGGACTCTCTCTGGGGCTCCCTTTCCAATAGAGCCTGTTGTCTTTACATCACTAAAGGTGAACAGCTCTGGGCTGAGAAGGTAACTCAGTTCATAGAGTGCTTGCCTAGCATGCACAAAGCCCTCGGAGGTGAGGCAGGGAAGATTAGAAGTTCAGTGTTGTCCTTAGTTACATAGTAGGTTGGAGGCCAGCCTAAACTACTTGTAACAAAAATTTAAACAACTGTACAGTATAATGTCCTAGATCCTTGTCTCTTCTTTGATAAATTGATCTTGGATGGGTTAAAATTAGCTGCGGTGTCTTGCACAAGATTTTAATTGCTCAGATTCCCCTCCTACTAAGCAGGAAGGATTGTCTCTGTGAGGATGAAGGAGGAGATGAATTTTTCAGTGCTTCTTAACATAGAATAATTTTCATGGTTTCTACCACAGGTAACTTTTGATCTTAGGATAGAGATTTCATCTTGATTGGATGCTTGAACAATAGCACTGCAGGTACCAGGGGCTAGGGAGAAGCTTTCTCTTGGATGGGTGCATATTTTCCAGGGATTTTTAATGGAAATAAGCTCATCTTCATGTATAAAAATATTCCTTTTTGACTGAATATACTCACACTTATTCACATATATCTACAAGCATCTAGTTATAGTGCATGCATCCATAAGAGGGAATTTGAACATAGAGTCTGACTTCCTTTTGATGTTCCAGAACTATGAATTGTATTTATTTTCTTATGACCTCTGTGTTATTGGTATTATGTAAAATTTATATATGGCAATAAAATTTTTTAAAATAAATAGATGTTGAACTGGTGAGTTGGCTCAGAGGGTGAAGTAAATTTGCATGCAGGTATGATGCTTGTGTTCAATCCCTGGATCCCACAAGGTGGCAGGCCAGAACTGACTTTGGAGCACTGACCTCTACCCTCCATCTTCACATACACAATGGCATGCATCCTCTACACACACACACACACACACACACACACACACACACACACACACACGTTAAATTATAGCTGTTTCCTATGACAAAGATATTTCATTGACCTGACATCTCGGGTGAGTGACATAGGCTATGAGACACCATCTGTGTTTCTCATTCACTGTCTGGCATAAATGACCTTTCCTAGAAACTTTATTCACAAAAAGTTTGGCGTTATATACACATTGCCTTTGGAGACCACACATTCAGAGATCCTCTGTTCTCATCTAAGCATACTATGACTGTAATAAACTTACATTAAGCCTTCGGTAAGCATTATGACAGACAGACAGACAGACAGACAGACAGACAGACAGACAGACGGGGTGCCATTCTGGGGAGTAACTAGGATAAGGAGATGAGTATGTGTGTGTGTGTGTCTGTCTGTCTGCACTTGAGGCACATATTTTTTCCATTGAGGTGAGATTCTTTGTGTGAATTTTCCTTGGAATGTGATTTATGCCGTACAACAGAGTATAGTCCTGTTGTGCGGTTCTGTGGTTAGTGTGAGACACTGCACATATCCTTTCCATTTATGCAAACTCTGTCATGCAAATAAGGCCCATGCAAATCAGGGCTGTGCAGATCAGGTTACACAAATAAGGAGAGTATGGGTTGGTCTAAGGTCTGTCCTGGTCAAAAGGCTTGAACCTGCAGTTCTTGTGTGTCATGTCACAGCGCTCTGAGGCTGCCATTTGAGGTTCCTGGACCATGCTTCTGAGAAGTCCCCAATAGCAACTGGCTCCAATTCTGGCCTCTTAATAATGGCTTTTCCTCCACATTAAGTACTGTGAATGATGAAGTGGTAAAGAAACTAGTCCCCAGATAAGTAAGGGATTAGGTGAGCTCCACGAGGAAAGTCACACAGGCAGTGTGGGAGACAGCCTAGAGGTGAGGGAGTGTTGAGTGAGACAGGACACCTGGAGAGTATGAGGCTTATGTTAAAGTGACAAGAAGGGGGAGCCAAGCAAAAATTCAAGGTGACAGGAGCCCAAAGGAGGCCAGTGTGGCTAGAGCCTGGTGATCATGAGGAAGGACAGGGGTGAAGTGGATAGAGTGAAATTGTGCAGGACATTTCATGCCATTCAGTTCCAAGTGTGTCAGGAATCTGCTCATTTTAAACAGGATGGGGCAAGATTTAAAAAAAAATTCAAGATCAGTAGCTCATTCAGGATATTGTTCAATGGTGGATTCCCGGGTGGGGATTATAGTAACTCAGGAGCTGTCATAGATGCTTCCAGCCAGTGGTCCAGGTAGAGAACACATGTGGACAGAGGAAAAATTGAAGGATATATATATATATATATATATATATATATATATATATATATATCAGGTATATGCACACTTGAGTGCAGTTTTTGAAGAGTCCACAAGAAGGCATCTGATCTTCTGCTGTTGGAATTACAGGTGGATTGTGAGCTTTCTGACCTTGAAGCTGAACTCTGATCCTATGTAAGAGCAGAAAGTGCTTTTAACTGCTGAGCCATCACTCCAGCCCTAGTTTTTTTTTTTTGGGGGGGTGCATGGTGTTTATCTGTACGTTCTTCTGTGTGTGTGTGCGCAGGTCTACACACCTGTGTGAGGGTTAGAGGACAATCTCAGGCATTAGTTCTCAGGCATCTTCCAGCTTTTGTCTGAGGGAAGGTCTCTCATTGGCTTGGAGATTCACCATAAAGGCCAGGATAGCTACTATGTATCCTCCTGTCTCTGCTTTCTGTTACATAGGGTCAGAAGTTCAGACATGCACCAACATTCCCAGACTTTCATTTGGGTTCTGGGGATCCAAAGTCATGTCCTCCTGCTTGAGAAAAGGATGTTTTAACCAACTGAACTGTTTCCCTAGCATCCATGAGGCATGTTTGAAATAAATCTATCAGGCTATCAGGCGTACTGGCTAACAGGATGTGGAAGGCATGGAAAAGCAATTGCTGACCTCACATTTTACTGTGTTTAGACATTCATCTCTGCATGTGGCCTGTGGCATCTGGAGGTCAGAACCTGGATCATTAAATATTTTTTGTGGGTACCACAGTGGGGTATGCCAAGCATAACCTGAACAAATGCACGTATGTGTATCCAAGTGGGAGCTAAGTTATCTGGAATAAAGTAACCCCTTTCCCCACTTAACACTAAAAATCACCATATATTTTGGAATGTTCAGGCTCTCAGCTTCCATCTGCTCAAAGCCCAAGGATGTCATCAGGAAGCATCTGAGGCTCTTAACAGAGGTTTCTCCTCTTTGCTGTAACCTGTACTGCTGATATAGTCAACTGAAGTGTTTAAAAAGTGTGTTGATTTATGACTTTCTTTTGTCCTGTTACTATAAATGCTTCTAAAGACAATTACCATGTTGGAATGTGGTATTTGGGGCAGTCTGGATCTGTGTTCCCAAGCCATGTCATTTATGTTTGACTGCAGAATAAATTGTATTGTATTCCTCTTGTAAAGAACTTAGCACATTTATATTTGATTTGCCTTTATTTTTCCACAATAGCCAAGTTTAGTAACAGCATAACAGAAAGCCAGCTGATATTTATATTATAGCCATCTCACAAGTCACAAGTAGAGACTCAAAAGTCCCAAACAGTGACTTCACTCCCTCATGCCAGGTCCCACTCACTTTACCTTCTCCTTGTCTTTATCCTTCTAACCCCACCTCTCCTAGAAACCTAGCCTCTAGCTTCCAGTTGCAATCAACTAAAACTGATTGCTCATCAAGCAATGAGGGTCGAGGAAAAAGACTGGAAATTTGAGGTACAGATTCTTCTGAGTTAGATTTCTGTAAGCACTCCTTGGCTAAAGAAGCCAGGGTCATGGAACAGGGGCAGGTATGGGTAGAGAAGGGTTTAAATTGGAGTTGCTTTTTTTCATAGTCTGTGGAAAGCTGCTGATTCATCTTCTAAACTGGGCCAGATCAAAAGCAAAGCTGAAGCAACTTTCTTGGGCATTTGCTCACAGGGACAGGAGAGGCTAGCCTTCCTCCTCGTTTGTATCATCTCAGTAGACCACAAAGACCTCAGTGATTTGCCAAGTCCCCTGACATCTCCCCTGGAGAGGCTGATGCTCCAGAGTTCTACTACACGAACCCCAGTCCACCCCAGTGCTGGTATTTTGTGGCATTTCCATTCTTGACCTCTTGAATATGAATTCACGGAGTTGTAGCTTTCTCTCTAGGTGAAAGCCTGACACAGACAAATTCCTTCCAAACGGTTTTGGGTTGGCGTTTGGTGCTGTCCGCGGTGCTGAAACCTCATCCTTCGGAGAAGTTTGGCCTACTGAGACTTTGCAGCTGGCAGCACCCTGGGGGTCAGCCAAAACCTTTTTCTGGTGTCCTTCACCCAAGCAAGTCATTCAAAAAGCCATCCATCAAACTCTCTTCCTGCACTAAACTCTAGGCCCAGAGGGAGGAAAAATACTTGCCCTGTGTCAGCTATTTGGTGACAGATCTGAAATGAGGCAAACCAGGTATCTTAATTCTACACCCCACTTCCAAATCTTTTTACTAGGAAAGAAGTTCCCTTTGTTTTAAGGAACTAAAGGGGGCAGGATGGAGAGGAAAAATAATGTGGAAGTATGCTTATTGTTCAATATGCTTGTATCAAAATTCCTTATGTAACCTAGTAGCAGGTATAATGAATATGCACAATGAAAATAAAAAATAATAAAAAAGTTATGTCACAATTTTTCTGCACTGTTTCTCTCTTCTGAATAGCAGAAAGGATGCATCAGACCTGCCTCAGTGAGCAAGAAGCAGCTTTCGGGTCTACCATTACTGCAAGCATGAAAGCTTGGAGAACTGGCAAGGATACATTAATGCACAATGGTAGGCTTAGAAATATCAGATTAAGGAGATGTAGAGTTACTTGGACCAGCAGGTTGTTCTTCAGTGGCAGGGTCCTAAGTTGGGGGCTAGGAGATGAGAAGACAAAAGACAGGAAGCTGGGGTCAGGAGGTCTTGTATAACCTGATAGCTTATGCTAAGCAAATTTATTAAGAAGTACAGCATCTTATATACTGTTGGTGTGGAAAAATGAAACAGAGTCAGTAGAAAACTATTATACAATGGAACAAAGTCAGCAAGAAACTAATCAAACAACGTTGCACAAGGGGATACACGATACCTCAAAAAATGGGGCACACATCTGCCTTAAGACTGATAATCATAGTCCCTTAGGGTGGGAAGAGATGGGATCTCAGGATCTGTACCTCCCTAAGGTCCTGGTCCCAGGCCATTACTGGCTCTGTCAGGTAGTCTCTTAGTTCAGAGAAGGAGTTATGTTACCTATATCAGGGCCTCAGGGAAAACCTCAGATGGGCCCAGCCCTCAGCAGCAGGTACTCATCTGTCTGAGGCTGGCTGCTCCAGATGGGGATATAAATGAGGATGTATTCTGTGGGATAGCAAAGCCAGCATGACATACTCCATTGATACTCTTCTCTAACTTAGTGCCATTTTCACACAAAAGGACACTACCCTCAACCTGGAATCTCAGAGACTTGTCACTTTGTATTGCCTTCAAAACACTGCCTGTTTGTTGCCTGCTGGGTACCCTTAGTTAATTTTATCTAAACAGCAGGTAGGAAAGAAAGGAAATAGAACATAATTAAAAATAAAAGTGTGTGCTTCTTATTTTGTGGGGGAGTACTTGGAAAACTCTTTCCTCTAAGGTTTCTTAAAAATTACCTTTGGCCAGGCAAGGTGGTGCATGCTTATATTCCTAGCTCTTGGAAGACTGAGGCAGGAGAATTGCCAGTATGAGGCTAGCCTGGGCTACTGAGACCTTCCCTCAAAAACAAACAAAACAAATAAATATTCATTGCCTTTGAGTATGTTAAAGCACGGATTGGTTTGCTAAACTTTTCCCTTACAAAAATATTTTGACCTTAAATTTTAAATTCGATTGTTTAAATTTCTCACTAATTTTCCTACATGATGGATGGGATCCAGGGCCACATGCATGATGGGTGAGCACTCTATTACTCAGCTCCACTTCCAGCCTCCAAATGAGGCACTTTAAAACACAAAAGCTGTGACTTAAGTTATAATGTAAGTCTAAATGATGAATCTTCAGCTGGGTGCTATAGGAATTGCATCCATATTGTGCTGTCTTTGTTTCACCAGCTGTAGAATGGGTATGCCATGTCACCTT
This sequence comes from Cricetulus griseus, assembly GCF_003668045.3. NCBI lineage: Eukaryota > Metazoa > Chordata > Mammalia > Rodentia > Cricetidae > Cricetulus > Cricetulus griseus. The sequence goes on from NC_048600.1 coordinate 70,053,160, forward strand.
AATAGGATAATGACAAGTGTTAAATCAGGAAGGCATGTTACATGGTCAATGTAGATCCTCTCAAATAGGAAGAGGGTGCTCTGTGCTCACCACAGCTGTGCTCAGTGGGTGCTACTGGCATGATTATAATTCAAACTAGCACAGATATTATCATAGCAGAAGGTGGTGAAGAGTAAGTGAGCAAACAATAGCATTGTTGTGAAACTTGCCATGTGTATGTCATTGTCATGTTGAACTTAGTAAAAGCCCCTCTAGGCTTTTGGGGAGAGACACAGGGTTATCAACAGGACTTCTCTGTTTCTGAATTTTTAAAACCACCCACTTGAAAGGATGTGATGCTTGCATTGGCATCTTGGGCTTTTGCTTTGTTGTATGGTTTCTTGTTAAGCTCTCTGTCAGCCACCTGTTCTATCCTCAATGAATTCTGAAGCCACCAGTTTCCTCAAGGAATGGAGAGAATATCCAAGTACATAGGGAAGGGGACATTGCTGTATAATTTCCAGCTCACGCACTAGGCTGGAATGTGAGAGAAAATGACTCTGGAGACAGACATAAATAAGAGGGTAGGTAGAGAAAGGATGGTGAATACAAAGAAGCAGAAAATTATATAACAAAGGCTCTAATTTTATTGCTAGCGGTGTTAGAAATAATCTTCAAAAGATTCTTTTTTCGTAAATACCAAGAACCAAATGCACCTGAAAAAGACCTCACTCTTAAATCCCTGCTTGGATTTCAAAGGAATCAACATCTGGATTCATTCAAACTATGACTTTTCTTCTTAGCTTTTCCCAAAGTAGACTACCAGCCTTCATGTTCTAGAATTCTTCACTTGACAAATAAAACCTGAGCAAAATTCAACTCTAAAATAATTCACTGCAATTTCTGAGAATACAGTCTTAGCATCTCAAATGCTAGTGGGTGGTGGCTTCCATCTTGTCAACGCCCAAAGCAACAATCCCTAGTCAAAGAAGAGAAGTGATTGGTTGTCAACTTTTGTTATAGGATGCTCAGAACCTCAGTGTATAAGCCTGTGTCTGGGTTGATAATGAGGACTGAGGGAAAGGCATTCTTAATGACAATCTCAGGTGGGTTTGTTTTTTCTCCATGGAGTCTGATTGCTAATACCACGGGAACATGTTCACAGTTATTCTGAATGCCCTTATGTACACAATTTCTCTTCCTCTCAGCAATTTTGAATTGCATTTGTGTGCGTATGTGTGTGTGCATACACATACATGTGTGTTTGCACAAATGAATGTGTACATGGAGTTCAGAGGATAACTCGCAGGAGTTGGTTCTCTCCTTCAGCATTGTGGGTCCTGGGATTGGACTCAGGTCCTCAGCCTAGGTGAGCCATCTCACTGTCTTGATATTGAAAGGTAGATATTAGTATCACCCCTATTTTAGTTTTAGGGTTAAATGGCTGGTCTGTATACCACATAGCTCATAAAAGTTCTGAAGCTGTAATGGAGGTCATGTTAGCTTCTTTCTAGAATTTACTCTCTTCCTGCTTCTTAATGAATGTCCTTTCCTTCCTTTGATGTATCCAAATCCCACTTGCTTTTAAAGTTACCTTAATCTTCAAATCCTGTTTGAAATTTCTTTTGACTTCTCCATACTGGGGTGCTCAGCTTTCTATTATGGGCTGTAATAAAAACAACATGATTCTTTAAAATTCACAAAGTAGTTGACAGCATAGAACATACTTCAAACTTTCGGGTTAGTACATTTAAATGTTTAAATATAACTTGATTATTTAGAATCATGGAATGCTGGCAATGGGAAAGACAAAAGGATGAATAGACAGCACTTGGTAGTTTCTGGGGGTTTATTTTGAGCAGTTTGCCACTTGAACTGATGAGTGTGCATTGATTTACTTAATCCAAGCCAGATATGGCTTACGTAAAGTAAGGATACTTCTGCAATCTGACAAATGAGAAAATGGAGACGCTAAGAAAGCAGCTAATTTTCCTGTGGCAAAAGCTATAGTTTTATAGTTGCATAAATCCACAAGGCTTTAAAGTGGAATGATTTTGCTTTTTTGAAAGGAAAACAAAATAAAACGACTTACTTGGCAGCAAAGCCTGAGCTGACTTGAGCTCTGGTGCCTTCACCCCCTCTACAGTTTAGAATGACTGAGCTCACTGAATGGTCAGATTCATGTTCTCCTCTAGAAATGTTCATAGCTTTGCTTATTGAGCACAGCCCTAGACCTTACTAGAATAGAAGCATGCTGATTAATGTCATATATGGCATTTCTAACTCTGTCTTTCCCCACCCCATGCCAAATCTCAGACTTGATTGGTATTTTTTTACTCTTTGGTTCTTCTGGGGGCCCACCACCCAGCTCCCAAATAAATATATGGAGACTTAATTCCTTTTTATGAATGCCCAGCCTTAGCTTGGCTTGTTTCTTGACAGCTTATCTTAACTAAAATTATCCTGTCTATCTTTTGCCTCTGGGATTTTACCTTTCTCTATTCCTGTATACTTTACTTTTTACTCTGTATCTTGCTGTGTAGCTTGGTGACTGGTCCCTTCAGTCTTCCTTTCCTCTTTCTTTCACTCCTAGATCTCCTCCCAGATTTCTCCTCCTATTTATTTTTTCTACATGCCAGCCCCACCTATCCTTTCTTCTGCCTTGCTATTGAATGTTCAACTCTTTATTAGACCAATCAGGTGTTTAATCTGGCAAAGCAACACAGCTTCACAGAGTTAAAAAATGCAACATAAAATAATGCAACACATCTTTGCATCATTTAGCAGATACTCCACAGCATAAAAAATGTGATACATCTTTAACTAATATTCTACAACACTTGGGAACAAATTTAAGCCTAAAGCCTTTTGAGGAGGGTTAGTAGGAAAAGCCCAATTGGGCTTTTATGTATCAACAATTTGTTTAATGATACTAGAAAGCCAAAACTCAGGAAGAAACAGGGGCTCATACAAGAACGTGTAATGCTCAAAGGGTTTTTGTATCCCCCACCTTCCCAAGCAGGATAGATCTTCTGTGCCCCTACCTCATCTCCCAACTGCAATCTTAGCTCTTTAGGGTCAAAAGAAGAACTGGAGATGCTAGATGTTTCACTTAGGCTCAATCTGAACTGGTGGCTAAGAGTACCAGAGCCTCTGTGACCCAGAGGCCTGAATGGGATTCATAGATACCTTACTTACTGTACTGTGGTGACTGGTCTCCGCTAAGCATGGACACGTCAGAAACATAGCTAAATGTCCACAGGGGATCTTGGACATGAAATGTGGTATCACAAAACAAAACAAAAAATGAGTTTTATGATATATTTATATCTACTTATATATTACATTTATATTTTTACACTATATTATACATAATACAAAAAGTATATAGCATATATTTTTATAATATATTTGATTTTGTGAATTTACGCTACAAACTTTGCTTTTTTGTGTGTGTTGCCTCGATATTAGCAGAAATTTCTGTGGATATTAAATTAATAGAAATTATTATTGTGACCACCTCTGTGAAGACCCTTCCTGACAATGGGAGGGGCGAGCCCTGCAGGGACCACTTTGAGTGCCAATAGTCAACCTTGACCTTGATTTGGTGAAGCAAGTATGAGAATGGAAGTGATGACACTTCCATACCAACCTGATGGAGGCTGGGGGTCTAACTTGAAAAGCATTGTTTTGAGGTTTTGTGGCTAGAAGACATTCTCAGAGATAAGGTATCTATAGAAGTTTCATGGGGTATTGGGGTCTGGCTATTTGTGAGTTTCACAACTGTCCAGCTATTTAAAGAATGAGATACCTCCATTCATGTGTAGAACTTACTGAGAATGGCTTGTGCTCATGCCTGTCAGGCCAGTGTGTCTTTCATTTTCTACTAGACAGAACATGCTAGGCTGGGGAGATGCTCTTTAAAGTGCATCTGTGCTTGCTGTGCAAGCATGAGGACCTGAGTTTGATTCTCAGCACCCATGTGAAAAAGATGACTGTTGTAGTGTGTGCTCTTAACACCAGTACAGACAGAGTAGATCTCGGGGCTTGATGGCCAGTCAGTGTGGTATACTAGGCTAGTTCCAGGACAGTGGGATACCCTGTCTCTATAACAACAATGACAGCAATAATAATAATAATAATAATAATAATAATAATAATAATAATAATAATGAAGACCCCTGTGGAACAACACCCATGATTGTTCTCTGTCCTTGATATACACCATCACACATGTGCATCACAGGTCCACTCCCCCAGGTCCTGCAGTCAGCTGCTCTACTGGGTCCTGAACATTCCTCATTTGTATTCCCAGGTGGTTTGATTCACAACCTGGCTTTGAACAGCATCCCCAAGCTGGATGCTGGTCCAGGGTTGGGGGCTCTATTTCTTCTTAACTTACTAGCTTGTAGAACCTTGGCTATCTCTGCTTCCCAGGTTTCTCATGTGTGAACTTGGAGACGACTTTGTCTATTTCTACATCCCCTCCCTGCCCTGGTGCTGATGTTCTCTGACTGTTGGTTCCAAAAGTAAAGCAATATGTGGTTCTTGATTACTCTTTAAAAGAATAGTTTTTTTTTTTAATTTCCAAAGATAGGCATTGTGCTGAACAAAAGAAAAAGCAAAGTATGAGTAATTGAGCTAAAAAAAAAAACCCAAAACCAAAAAACAAACAAAAAACTAGGGCAGCAATGTGGAGAAGGCTGTTTTAAAACATTTTCATTGTTATGGTAAGATATGTCTAACAAGGAGTCTCCCCTCTGAACACAGTTTTTTTTAAAGATTTCTTTTATTTTTAATTAAGTGTACTTGTGTGTATATGTGTGGGGATCTGTACAGAGGAATGTGCAGCCTCCAGTAGAAGGAGTCAGATTCCCTGGTGCTGAAGTTAGAGACAGTTGTGAGTCCTCCTGTGAGGGTGGTGGGAATTGAACTCAGATCCTCTGGGAGAGCCAGGGGTGCTCTTGACTACTGAGCCATCTCTCTAGTCCCTTCTGTGCACATCTTAAGTGAGCAGCACTGCATCAGTACCCAGAGGCTCAATGCTGCACATCAGCTCTCTAGAACTCTTACTTGGATTGACCCTTGTACCTTCTGAGCAGAACTCCATCCCTACACCATTATTAGTCTTGTTCCGGTGAGTTTTATTCGACTGTTTTAGATAGCACCTAGAAATGGGATCATGTCTTATTTGTTTCCCTGAGAGTGCCATATTTTACCAAGTATAGTATCCCCAAAGTTCAACCTATTACAGAACATGACTGTGACTACTTTTTTTGTTGAATATTACTTCATTGAATGTATATAGCACATTTTCTTTATTCATCCATCCAGCAATAAACATCTGTGTTTATCTGTGTTGCTTCTGCTTCTCAGTGGTTACTGAGGGTAATAGTTCAATGGATATGAGAGTACAGATATCTCTCTGAGGATGTTTGCAATTCTATAGGTTAAATATTCAGAACTGAGATTGGTGAATCCAATATAGTAGTTCTATTTTTAAGTTTTAAAAATATAATAATATTAATTCCTGGAAAATTTCCTATACACATACAATGTATTTTGATCATATTTGCTCCTTGCTCCTCTCCCTAACTCCTCCAAGATCTACTTCCCACCTCCCCAACCTTTACCAACATAATATTCTAGTTTTAAAAATTTATAACACAGCATGTCTAATTCTTGCTCCTTATATATTTCTGGGTGTAGAGCCATCACTAGAACGTGGTTGAGCTGCCAGGGGCCATACTCTTAAAGAAAACCAAGTCTCCCTCTCTTAAAGTCATTGGCTGCCAATAACTCCTCATTTAGAATGTTGACTGGCTTGCTCACATATAGATCTTGTTCAAGAAACCAGTTATTGTGAGTTCCTGAGAGCACTGGTCCCATAATGACCAGGAAGTAGTTTTGCTCTGATCTTCCTCAACCTCAGTGTCTTATAACTTTTCCTCTCCGTTTTCTACAATGGTTTCTCTGAACCGTGTGGAGAGGGTATTTAACACAGATGTCCAATTAATAGTGAGCACTCTACTGACACTTATTCTCTGGACTTTGGTCAGTTGTGAGTTTCTGCATTAACCTCTATTTACTACAGAAAGAAACTTCTCTGATGAGGTCTGAGAGTTGCGCTAATTTACAGATATAAGGATATAAATTTTGAGGGCAATTTGAAGCCATGTCCATTTTTGCAAATTATCATAACTCTGTTTTAAAGTTTCTGAGGAACTTGCAGTTTTCCATTGTAGCTTGACTATTTTGCATTCCCTCTAAAGCCATGGGCTCCATTTTATCCCCATGCTCATGGTCACTAGTTGTTTTCTAGTTTTCATTTTAAATAATATCCTTTATTGTAGGATATTGTATGAAGTAATCCTATCTCTTTAGGATTTTTCACATTTGTTTTCCTGGTGATCAGTTGTGCTGAACACCTTTTCATATTCCCCTTGTTGATTATTATATCTTCTTAGGAGAAATGTCTATGAAAATTTTTGGCCCACATTTTCAAAATTAAAAGGTATTATTCAGTTTCTTATGCATTTTGGAAATTAATTTCTTCATGTCCAGAAACTGCTTTTGTGTGACTTTTGAAATGTGTGGTCATCTGTTTCTCTAATTATTCATGTACTCATCCAACCACTCAGAGCAGAATAATTAACTTATGAAGCCAGTCTGGGTTACAAACTGAGACTGTGTCTCAAGCAGGCAAGAAAAAATAATTAAGTTATGATAATTATTATGATTGTAATCATAATTAAATTTAAGTTAATTACTATAGCTATGGTAAACCCTAAAAGTTTACAAAGAACTTCTGCATGTAATGCTGCAGCAATCCCTAGGGACAATGGCTTATCCCTGGTGTGAGGTGCTTTACTGGAGGTGGCTTACTTAAAATGAAAGTTTTAGTTTGCTAATAGGGGCAGAGGTGCTTGCCTTTAGTAGATGTTTGTCTCTTCAACACATTTTTCTAAAATGTGCATCTTCATATTCATAGAGTCCATGTAGTTGGACTAAATAATTGTCTCCATTTTCCTTGGGTGGCATCAAGCCTAGAAAAATGACTGGACCAAGGAGAAATGAAAAATGAAAAATTGATCTATAATCTGAGCAAGAACTTTTTCTCTTTCTTCGCCTCCTCCTCCACTATGCCCTCCTTCTGTTCTTTCCCTCTTCCTCCTCCTCCTTTGTGATACTGATTCTAGGTATTAAATACAAGGCTCTGTGCATGCTAGGCAAGTAATGTACATCTGAGCTACATTTTCAGTTTTCAATGAGGTTCTCCTCCTTTCCTTTTGTAGTTCTGGGAATTGAATCTAGGCCATCAAGAATGCTAGATAAGTTCCCTACCACTGAGCTATATCTCCAGCCCTGGGCTTTCCGATGGAGCCCTTCTCTCTAGACTCTGAGCCCCCTGGGCTCCAGCGACCCTATACAGGTTGAAGCATCTCCTGCTTACTTCATCCAGAACATTACTACCATTGGCTCCTTACCACCGTCTCTTCTGCAGTACCTCAGACTGGAATTTTAAAGAGAGAGAAAGAAAAAAACCATGTCATTCTTTCTGTTCTAACCCCATTCTGTCACCGCTGCTTCCATGCTGGTGAAATACACTCTTGGATGGGGGAGGAGAATTTGCAAGCTGCCAACCCAGAGACGGTCTTGACATTGGAATGATGCATTCTACCAGATTCTGGAAGGAGAAATTATCCCCCAGAATGGGCTACCATCCAGAAATCCACTGTGGTGTTTGTGTCTGTTTCCCTAAGTACATTTCATGAGTTCGGTATGAGTGTATTTTATTGGTACCACAGATGTATACATTGTAGTAGAGTAAACATACAGAAATCAAAGTGCAGCCTGTGAATATAGCTGAACCATCTTGCAACCGCAAACAGAAATCTAATAGACTTGTTGGCAACATCACACACCTACAGCTATTGAAGGGCAGCTCAGGATTCAGGAGACCTTGGTCTGGTCCCTTGTAGAGCATGTGCAACCATCAGGTATTTCCTTTAAGAAAAAAAACAGATTTCAAGTGTATTCTTTGAGAAGTTCATACTCCTATACAATGTAGCCTAATCACATCCACCCACCCCATCCCTTGCAACTTCTCCCCAATGTTCCCCTTATCTCACTCCCTAGTTTATGTTCCCCACTACTATTGAGTTCTGCTAGTGCTGCCAAGGTGTGCATGGGTGCAATCAATCCACTGAAGCATGGGTAACCTTCCATGGGACTACATCCCTGATGAAAACTGACTTTCTCTCCTGCAACAGCCATCACAGGATCAAACTACTCAAAATTATAGCATGGTTGGGAGAAGTCCTCAGGAAGCCTCACTCTATCGGAATAGTTGGCAGACATTCCCTACTCAGGAAGACATTTAAATAACACCAATGCGTGTGTGTCTCTTCCACTTGATTTAGAAAAACTAGAACCTCAAAACCACTTACTTCTGTTTTATTTGTTGCTGGCCTGGGAGCTCCTGTCAGGGAGGAACTGGTCCATCATGTTCAATGTTCAGCATGGAGACTGGTATTCAGAGTTCCCAGCTCATACTCATTGGTTGAATGCAGAAAAAAGAAATACACTAGTGATAAATTAATAAATAAATCTGGATTTCAGCACGCTAGAGTAAAAGTCCTTCCTTAGAACAATCTATCCTTCTGTGTTTAATATTTTGAAACATACTATGTATTTGTAAATTATTTTTTGGAGAATGTCATGCATGTGTACTGTATTTACATTATTTACATCACTCCTTCAAACTCTCTCCAATTCCTCCCATGTCCCCTCCTTTACCTCTCAAACTCGTGACCTCTTCTTTAATTATTATTAACCCCCACACACACATATATACATACATATATATATGCATACAGATACATATGTAACCTATTGATGAGTCCATTTTAATATTGCTCTTATGTATATGCATCATATTCCATATTTGCTAATACCATAGATACATTTTCATTTATTTTATGTGAAAAGGCAAAACCTCTTCTTGTTTTCAGATGAAAACAATGCAATATGATTGAAAATCATATTGTATAGTCAAGGTTAGAGGAAGAGCAAGGTTGTTCCAAAGCTTGTTCATGCCTGTGACAGCTACTCTGCCTGAGCCAGGGAGATTGTGCAGTTCACAGATAACTTCCTAGCTCTCTCAAGCCCCTTGTGTCCCTTTTTTGTGACTATGGAAGGGCAGGTATCACAGGGGGATTCTGGGTGTCAGAGACCCAGAGACCATATTTGTGCAGCTGTCTGAGTCAACTGAGTCATCTTTAGGACACACAATCCAGCCTCTACTCTTCCTTCTGCCCTCATCCTCAGATGCTGACCATCCTAGGCAGCTCCAGCTTTGTGATGCTAAATTTCTTGTTATGGGCATCACTTGCTCCCAAGATTGGCCATTTTCAGTCTGGGTGGGCACCCTGAGCAGTAGGCCTTGGGGTAGCTCCCTGATGCTACTGGGGCAGGAGGACAGGTCATTTACCAGAAAGCCACCCTGTCTCCTGGATCAGGTCACTGTATGTGTCAGTCTGATTGATGCTGCTCCCTTTAAGTCATCTGCCTACATTCTTCCTTACCACAGAGGGAAAGGAAGTGTGGAATTTGAAATTTGATAAATACCAGTCAGATATGATGCTCTATTTCTAACTAGATTTGCTTCCACTTAGAGAACTGATGGACACAAAAGGAATTGTAGGCTTTGCATTCCTTGCTGGACTGAAGAGAAAATGGAAGTTCAGAAAGAACAGCATCCTGTGCAAGTCTCCATACAAGGTCCTTTTGGAAGACACTACGAAGCTGACAAATGTTTAGTAACAGAGCAGCACCAGGGGAGGTGGCTAAGAGGTCCCAGAAACAGCTTCTGTCCCCTGTTAGCCTGAGGTAGGGACCAGGACTGTGCCCGGTAAACTCCTTCCCCCTCTTGGATTCTGTTGTTGCTTTTCTGGCAGAAGCATTTGTACTGGTTTGGGTCATGATGGGTAGAGCAGTCTGACCATGCTGAAAAATGACCATTGCAATTGCTGTAGATGTGTATGGGTAGATGAAAAGATAGTGAGGAAGGTGACGACAGAGATGGAGAAGGTGCTGGAGGAAGCAGTTAAGGATGGTGGTGGAAGTGGTGATGGTCAAGGTGGTAGAAGAGATGATGGTAGAGGTGGTGAAGAAAGTGGTGGATGGTGGAGATGATGGTAGAGGTGGTGATGGTGGAGATGATGGCAGAGGTGGTGATGGTGGAGTTGATGATAGAGGTGGTGATGGTGGAGTTGATGGTAGAGGTGGTGATGGTGGAGATGATGGTAGAGTTGGTGATGGTGGAGTTGATGGTAGAGGTGGTGATGGTGGAGTTGATGGTAGAGGTGGTGATGCTGGAGATGATGGTAGAGGTGGTGATGGTGGAGATGATGGTAGAGTTGGTGATGGTGGAGTTTATGGTAGAGGTGGTGATGGTGGAGTTGATGGTAGAGGTGGTGATGGTGGAGTTGATGGTAGAGGTGGTGATGGTGGAGTTGATGGTAGAGGTGGTGATGGTGGAGTTGATGGTAGAGGTGGTGATGGTGGAGTTGATGGTAGAGGTGGTGATGGTGGAGTTGATGGTAGAGGTGGTGATGGTGGAGATGATGGTAGAGGTGGTGATGGTGGAGTTGATGGTAGAGGTGGTGATGGTGGAGATGATGGTAGAGGTGGTGATGGTGGAGATGATGGTAGAGGTGGTGATGGTGGATGATGGTAGAGGTGGTGATGGTGGAGATGATGGTAGAGGTGGTGATGGTGGAGATGATGGTAGAGGTGGTGATGGTGGAGATGATGGTAGAGGTGGTGATGGTGGAGTTGATGGTAGAGGTGGTGATGGTGGAGATGATGGTAGAGGTGGTGATGGTGGAGATGATGGTAGAGGTGGTGATGGTGGAGATGATGGTAGAGGTGGTGATGGTGGAGATGATGGTAGAGGTGGTGATGGTGGAGTTGATGGTAGAGGTGGTGATGGTGGAGATGATGGTAGAGGTGGTGATGGTGGAGATGATGGTAGAGGTGGTGATGGTGGAGTTGATGGTAGAGGTGGTGGATGGTGAGTGGGAGATGAATCAGCATCTATATTTAACAGTATTGTTAACTTCAAGCAACAGGAATCACTGACGTCCTACCTGTTGGTTTTCTGGGGTTGTTATAACATAACACATCACAGACAGGGCACTTTGTGTTGCATGAAATTAATTTTCAAAGTTCTTGAAGTTGGAGCCAAGACCAATCCTCAGAATTGATTTGATTTTGAAGCCTTCCTCCTTGGCTTGCAGAGACCATCTTCTCATGGTAGTGTCATTGTTTTGTCTGTCCTCTTTGTATGCATTCTACTCCCCTCACCCCAGGCCCTCATGTGAGCAAGTGTTATACCACCAAGCTACATCCCCACCCTCCTGGTGTCTCTGTGCATCCAAGGGTATTCTTATTAAGACAAAGTCAGACTGGATCCAGGCTCACACCAAGAGCTCAATTAACTTAATCAGCTTTTTAAAAGACCTTATCTCTAAACATGGTCAGAATCTGAAACACTCAGGTTTAGGACTTCAGTATATGAATTTTAGGTGGATAGAATTTAGCCTCAACACTGCCCTGTGGTAACACAGTTAACATAGGGTCTATGTTCAATTCCTGGGTGTCTTAGTCAGGGTTTCTATTGCTGTGAGGAGACACCATGACCATGGCAACTCTTATAAAGGAAAACATTTAATTGAGGTGGCAGCTTCCAGTTTCAGAGGTTTAGTTCATTATCATCATGTCAGGGAGCATGGTTGCTAGGAATATGGTGGCATGCAGGCAGACATGGTGCTGGAGAATTCTACATCTTGGTCAAAAGGCAACAGGGAGTGGTCTGTTTCACTGTGCATGGTTTGGAGCATATATGAGACGTGGAGCTGTCCACCTCCACAGTGACACAATCCTCCAACAAGACCACACCTACTCCAACAAGGTCATACCTCCTAACAGTGCTTTTGGGCACCATTTTCTTTCAAACCACCACAATGGGAAAACTACAAGTGGTGGAAGTGGAAAAGATGAGTAAAAACTAACAGGTGACATAAAGTCTGGGTGATCAGTCCAGCTCTGTAACCAGAGTTTGCTCTGAACTTCTGCTTCCTGGATGACAGCTTGCCTTCAGTGCTCATATGCTTTCATGACTTTGAATGAAATCTCAGTCTTTCATCTGAGTTTTTTTTTTTTTAATAAACTACAGAAACATAGGCTGATGATAGATCAAGACTATGATGCTGAGGTCTAAATTTAATGCTTTCTTTCTACCTTGTGACAGATGTGGAGAGAATATTGACGGAGGCACATGGCAGCCACTTTTCTAAGTGTTTTCTGTATATTCTTAGTCCTGACTGTAGCCTGAGACGTAAGTGATACCATTGTGTTTGCTGTTCAAATGAGGAGGCTCAGACAAAGGGCCAAGAAATGTTTACAAGTTACTCAGCCAGGAAAGAACAGAGCAGGCCACTGGGTCCGAACTACATACTTCTGGAGCTCACTGTGTCACACAGTTAAGGAGACTGTAGATGTTTACAGTGTGAAGATGCTTTAACTTGATGTATGGAAATGTATTTATTCTGTGTGGTCATCAGTATACCTTTGGTATTGGTGACTGGGAAGGCTTACTTCAGAACAATCCATGGTGACATACACCTTTAACTCAGAAGGCTAAAGCAGGAGGATTGTGAGTTTGTGCCCAGCTTGAGTTACATAGTGAAACCTTGTCTCAAAACAACAGATGCAGAGACAATACTGACAGAGGTAAGCAACTAAACATGTTTAGATTACTATATATTAATAGACACCTTAGTAGGGGTGTGAATGTAGCTTAGTAGTAGAACACTTGCCTAGTACATGAAAGATCCTTGGTTTGATACTCAGAACTGCGACAAAGGAACGAAAAGACAGGAAAAGTCATGTCCAACTCAGTATTATAAAAATTGAGTTCAAGCGAGGGCTTGAGTCACTGTGGTGACATGGCTGGCTGCCCACACCTAGTGGCCATTTTTCATTCTTCTTCACTGTTATTTATTTGGACAGCAGTGTTCCCAACCCCAAGGCACAATTCACAGTCAAATGGCAGCATTTGCGAAGAGTTGAGGGATGGGCACAAAACCCTGCTCTCACCACTGAGACTGAGGACAAGTTTCTGAGTCTCAGGCAAAGGTATTCTACCTTGGGGAATGGAGAGAGGACAGATGAATACTGTTTACATGCAACCCTTTTCCTCTTGCTTGTAGCATTATTCATCGAGTGAAAAAGATGCTTGTACCAATGAAGAAAGCCATCATTGATGTATTTGAAAAAACTGAGTCCTTAGTCTGTCTTGAGCCACAAACTGACACCAGTACCACCTCTCTCTAGGCTTCCAATGATATGAACTCTTAAAAGTCTTATGCGTAAATAGTCTGTCACTGTGATATAAATAATCAGCATCCAGCTGCCCAGGGAGGTCATAAGCACACTGTCCTTGGAGATGGACCAGCGAAGGCTGGGTCTCATTTACAGGGAAACTAGCAAAGACCCATGAATTTGCTAAAGGACAGCTTAGGTCATTTCTAGTCCTGTTATTTTACCTTCCTGTCACCACCCAACACCCCAAACAAACCGTTCCGTGTGATTTTATAGTCTATGTGTATTAAGTGAGGCTGGCAGCCACAGCTGACAATTTTTATGAGTCATTGTAATGTCAAGCTTTGGGAAAAGTGTGATGTCACAGTTCTCCCAATGACACAGCATCAGGAGACATCCATAAATAGACACGTGGAAGCCCTTGCCACTGGCATTCTGCTGTTCTCTGAAATAGCCCCGTTTCTCAGCTCAGACATCATCAGGCTGCTGGAGATTTGGAGAGCCAAAATAGAATAGATGTCTGGTCAACCTTCTAGAATTCCCCATCTTCTTTAAAAAAGTTTTGGGGACATGCAAGGTGACACTCACCCAAAAGAACATCAAGAAAGTGACAGAGATTTAGCTGGGCCACAATGATCCACTCACGAAAGATGGCTCTTAGCAACGTCTTTAGCTAGCTTTACACTTTATGGTTCTCATATCTGAGGTTCTGGGTTCCTCTCTGACTTCCACTGTTGATTGTTGCTGAATGGAACAGCCAAGCCCTCTGGAGTCACTCTAGTCTTCTCAGAACACAAAGAAGCTAAGAACTTCTGCCATCCAAAAAATGGTATTTTTTTGGATTTTAAGGACTCTGTGGATATATCACCTATGTTTCCCTCTAATCTCCAAACCAATTAAGAGACAGATACAAAAAATGACAATACTGGATATGAAGATGCCAGCTCCATTGCAAATGCAACAGATTGGAGGATTTGGCTAGGAATGAGGCACTATTGGATGTCTTCATACTGTGTCCCAGAAAACAACTTCCTCAGACATCCTTTGAGTCTGTTGTGTGACTTCTCCCTAGATGTAAAGGGATATATAGATATTCACTTTAGAGAGGGCACAGATGGCAGACCAAGGATCATTTCAACCCAAATGGATCATGGTGAGTCAGTGAGTTTTACTTTGCTTTATTGCAGGGGAGGTGTTATTTGCATGAGTCTGGATGACTCAAAAACAACTACATCACTGAAAAGTCCTACCTTATCATGTGTGATGACCTCATAGAAACTGTCTTGGTGACTTGCTTTTAGTTATCCTACTATCCCCTGTGTGATCTAGCACCTCCCAAGACCATATGTGGTTGGCAATCTAGAGAGAGCACCAGCTGGCATCACAGGAGAGGGTCTGTCGTTCTACCTTCCTCTTTGTTCTAGGGAGTGTTAGTAGAGCTATCACATCATACTGGAAAGTGAGGTCTAATGTTGTCATTCTGTTCCTTTGTTTTCCATGGCTATTGACTCAGGCTATTTCTATTCTGTGATAGCAATAAGATGGCCAAGTCATGTCTGGAAGAAAAACTGTAGTATATCATGAATACTGTGAATGCATGACTTCATGGTGTTGTGATTCTATCCACCCTCTCCCCTATTCCAACTCTTCCCTAATTCTTTGCCTCTGAGTCCCCCTCACAAGCTTTGTGTATTCTTTTAAAACTTTTAAATATTTTTTATGTCACATATTTGAGAAAACATAAAATGTTTCTCTTTCTGGGGAGTCTGGTTTATTTTGCTTAAGCTAATGATTTCAATTACCTATCAACAAACAAATAAAATGTAGTATAACTCACAATTGAGTGTTATCCATATAGAAAACCATCATGTCCTTTCCAAGAAAATGAATAGAACTGGAAAGCAATGCCCTATTGATGGTATGTAAATTAGGGAATGCAAATTAGCGTAGCCAATGTGAAAAACAATATGGAGGTCAATCAGAACTCTAAGACTAGGGCTTGGGACTGAATCTCAGCAGCAGAGCACTTGCCTGGCATGCCTTTGGCCTTGTGTGTGATTTCCAGAACCTCAACATACAAACAAACAAACAAACAAACAAACAAACATAAAACCTCCACATAAAATTATGTTGTGACCCAGCCATGCCATATCTAGATACAAAAGGAAATGGAGTTAGCACATAGAAGCAACATCTCCCTCCTCATGTTCACTGCTGGCTAATCGCAATAGCTAATAAAGAATTTGTCTGAGTTACTGAAATACAAAGCAATTTTTCATGTGCTCTCTCTCTCTCTCTCTCTCTCTCTCTCTCTCTCTCTCTCTTTCTCTCTCTCTCTCTCTGTGTGTGTGTGTGTGTGCCACTCAATCATAAAAAGTAAAATGCTGTCATTTTCAGAAAAGTGTTAGACAAATCATCATGTTAAGCAAAATAGGCCAGACAGAGAAACATACATGTGTCTTGTGTTCTCTTAAATATGTGAAAACTGGAAAAAAATCAAATTGAACATAAATAGTGTATACTTGGGACTGAGGAGGGTAATGACAAGAGAGGGAAATATGATTCATGTATGTAAACATGTGGAGATACATCCCAGAGAACACAGCTAACATGTACAGTTAATATGAGTTAACAAATTCCTTGGCTTCTTACCAGCTTTCCAAAACCATGCAGATCTTTGAGGGTGATGGAGTCCTTCTTATTCTAGTGAGCTTGACCTAAATCAAAGGTCATTGAAAGTCAATGAGAAATGGCTCTCAATGTCATCATCTTATGTCTGTGATAGCAAAGGACAGGGCCACAGGGGAGTGAGTAAAGAGAAAGTAATCTTTATTATGAAAAGAACAGGATGGAACAAGACTCTTGTAGTAGGAGAAGACCCCAAGAGGTCACCACTGGACAGCTTGTTTGGTGGCTTTTTATAGAACTTATGGTAGAAAATGGACAAAGAGTGGAATAATTTTTATTACAATTGGCTAATACCCTGGGCACATCATGCCCTGAGCCAATAGAGACCTGCATGCTACAGGCATTTCCTCCTGACCCAACCCAGAAGATCACGCACTATTCACATACTGTTCCTCCAATTAGGGAGGGTGGTCACGTATCACAGTCATGCATGTTCATTCTTTCTTGACTTGATTAGGTCTGCTAGCCCTCATCCTTGATGCTGTCCACTAGCCACCAACTTCAGCCGAGTGTGTTAGCTATGAATTAAACCATACCTTTTTTGTTTTTATATTTGTGTGATCATCTTCAAGTTCATCTTCAAGTTTAGTGACTATGGGAGTTGATTTCCACCACAGTTACCAAGATGTAACTCCAGTTTCCTTGGTTACCTCATAGCCAGCTCCTTGACTGCAGGATAGTCTGGGGTGTTCTGATTCCTGGAATAGGGAGATCCTTATCTGCAGTGTAATCTGTCAGATCCAGATGTAAGCAAATGTGAAGGGATAACTGGGTCTTGCATATGTTTTTCATAGGTGTGTGAGCCAGTCAGAGACAGCCAAGACTGGCTTTGTTGTTTTCCTAGAGCCCCTCTTCTTGTATGTTCATTTTTGGCTATATCATACTCATGTGCAAACACTCTTATTTACCTTCCTGCATGCTCAGCCACTCTATTGTAACTCCAGCATTGCTTTTAACCTTAATATCTGTTTTCACTATAACAAAAGAATAATGGTTAAAGACAATGAGGTCAAGAAAACACTTCTTTGGGTAACACAGAGATGCAATAAAATGCTGAGGGCTGATATCTCCCTGTTTTTTTTCTGAGATATGTGGTGTTTTTGAGTACTGGTCATTTTTGTGACGAAAACTGCTTTCTAGACTCTTATAGACTCATTTATTTAAAGAACTTCATTCAGTATTTGAAGAGTTTCAATGTTAAGGCCCTCACCTTTGCTCCTCAGAGTTATTATTTTAAATAAAATATTATTAGAACAACAACTAATAAGAAGAAAATAATTCAAGACAAACATGGAGGCTGGAGAGATGGCTGAGAGCTCAAGAGTGCTTGCTGCTCTTGCAGAGGCCACAAGTACCTGCATCCAGCTCCAGGGAATTGAATGCCCTTTTCTGAACTCCATGGATTATCTACATGCACACACACACACACACACACACACACACACACACACACACACACACACACACACAAATAAGGCTTAAAAATTAAAAACAGATTGTATGGCTGGAGAAATTAAAGGTAGATGTCAAGCTTGTGTGTACCTAGGGATATTCTGAATGCTTCAATGAATGCATTATTTCCTCTTCACAGATACTTGTGAGTAGCTATATTATTTTCACTTTATAAATGAAGGATTGGGGAATAAAAGCCCAGAGAGGCTGAGTAGCATGTTCAGCATCTCACAGCTCAGAGGCAGGAATTGAACCTGGGTCGTCTAATTTCAGATTGTATTGTATTAGCCATGTCTGATGGCACACATCTGTAAGTCTAGCACTCTGGGAGTTGTGACAAGAGCATCATGATCCCAAGGTCAGCCCATGCTACATAGTGAAACTGTATCTCAAAAAACAAACTAACAAAGAATATTTTGTCTTGACCACAGGGTAGGGTTTTACAAAACAGTCTCTGATTCAAGCAGCTTGTAGAAAACTGTACACACTCATTGAGAGAAGAGATAATATGGATGACAGATATGACGTCAATGGACACCACCGCATGGCATTGTGTGTCACATGATGCTGTCTGGACTAGAGGTAGAATTGTAAGGTAAGGTTACAGGAGTGGTTGGGGAGATGGGGCCTCTGGGAGGTGGGATTTGATAGGCCTTTTCTGATAGGTGGAATGTGATGGGATGATTCTGATTGAGGAATGAGATAGCATGGCTCTGATTGGTGGATTATGATAAGACAGTTCTGAAAGGTGGGATGTGACAGGACTAACCACAGTTCTTTTCTTTGCAAGGCTCATTACCTGATAGAGTAGCACTGATTAAAAACTATTGCTAAAAAAAGAAAATATGCACCATACAAAGAAGATACCTCCTATCCTTTGTTTTGGAATTATCCAAAGGATGATGTTATAGACATAGTCTGCACAATCATAGACATAGATACAGTTGAAGGGTGATGGATTCCTCAAGGTTTTCCTCTGTGAAGTACAGATACTAGTTTCTATTTTCCTTTTTGGATGTTTTATCTCTCTTTAAAAATAAGAAGAAAAAGAACAGAACTCAGGCATCTGGGCCTGATTTGGAGTTCTCTGCCTAGCAGAGGATAACCTTGAACCCCTGATCCTCCTGCCTCTGCATCCTCAGTGCTGCTGTTAGAGACGTGTGCCTCCAATGCCTTGAAGTGTTTTAAACTTGCCTTTTTTTTTTTTACAAAGTAAAGTTTGCTTTTAGGGAGCATAAAGTAGCATATGAGTATACATACATATATAAACACATAACATTAAGAAATGAATGATGAATTAAATAATAATGCCTTTAACTCCTGCCTTCCCAAGTGCAAGACTTTGCCTTAGAAGCCTAGAGATAAGAAATGAGCACTAGGATGCCAGAAGAAAGGGGCCACCCCCACCATCTCAGATGGGCCAGCCTCAACTCCTTTGGCTGCCTGGTCAGCACACGAAGGCATGCTTTACCTAAGAGCTTCCTAGCAAGGCCATGTGGAGGCTCTGTCCCATTTTATCTTCAAAGGTAGTGGGAGTTCGTTGAGGGAAGAGAACTGGAGATCACAGCAAACAGACACAGCCATAATTTCCTCATTCCTGTTTGGCTTCAGCCCAGGGAGTGGGAGGCTCATTAGAGGAAGTGGGGCAGACAGTGTGGGAGTGGATTGGTTGCACCGCCAGCTGAGGGCAGGAGATGAAGAATCTGCTGGTCATGGGTGGTGAGCAAACAACAGTACTTGGGGTAAACTGGTACTTCAGGGGAAACTGCAGCCCCGATCCAACAGGTGGAGAAAACCTCAGTGCCCCCAATTTTAGAGGATTCTGTGGTACTGGCAGTGAGTAACGGAGCCCAGGGCCACACAGGCTCTGTGATCAAAGTGATATAAAAGGATGGTTATGAAAGACCCCCGAAGAGGTACTTTCGTAGAAGGAGACACGCACCCAGGAATCAGCGAGGCCACGAACTTGGATGCAAAAGCAAGAGGCTTTATTGGAGACGCGGGTACCCGGGACGACTTAGCTTCTGTGTGGCTAAGCGCGCCGAGCCAAGGGAAAGGGGTCCTTATATAGGGAAAAAGGCGCAAGCTAGGAGCAGGGATTCTATTGGATAATTCTAATGAGGCATTGTACAGAGCTATTCCCATTGGTCAATGTATATGAGGCGCTATACAGGGTTATTCAAATGAGGCAAAGTACAGAGTTATTCAAATGAGGTGAAACATAGAGTCTTTCAAATGAGGCGAAATACAGAATCATTTCTATTGGATGGTTCAAATGAGACACAGAGCCATTCCAGATCAGCATATTCTCAAGGTCTGGTGTCTGGTACAACAGACTCAATTCCCCCTCCCTCCGCGTCCAGATGGCTGACCTTGGGGGCGGAGACCTTGGGACAGAGTGTTTCTCATCGGGCGGGGGCTCAGGGGCAGGGCTCCAGGCCGGCTCACTCGGTGTTTGTTCTCGTGCCGACCCACCTGGTGCTCGCCCTCGTGCCGGCCCACCCGGTGCTCATTCTTGGGCCGGCCCACCTGGTGCTCGTTCTCGGGCCGGCTCACCTGGTGCTTGTTCTCATGCCGGGCGTGCGGCGGGTGGCGGGGGAAGGCCACCGGGGGTGGGGATCGGGGAAGCCGCCGACAGGAAGAAGAGGAGACAAACTTGAGAAAGAAAGGGCTAAGGGGCAGGGGTCTTTCAGTTACCAGAAGGTTTCATGCTAACTCCCATTCTTCCATGAGGTCAGAAGGCTAGGCAGCTCATAGGGGTAGAAGGGATGTGACCCCTGGACCAGAGCAGGTGATGCCTTCCCTGTATCCATCACACTACATCAGGGCTTATGAATGACTCTCACCTCTTTCCTCCCACTTTCCTTATGGCCTAAATCCATCTTGGTAGAGTCACAAGAGGTCATATGAAAAAAATTTAAAAATATACTTTTATTCAAGATGAATACTACCTGAATACCACTAAAAATGACTTTTTAGATAAGAACTGATTGAATTCAAATTCTATTGGTCATTTAGTTAATTTCCTGTAGAACTGGTTCTTTCCTCCTACCATGCAGGTGCTGAGGATTAAACTCAGGTTATTACACTTGAAAGCAAGCAGCTTTATCTGTTGAGTAATCTTGGTGGCCAGCCCCTTAGTTCATTTTTCTCCCACTCAGATGAGGGTTGTAGATAAGCAGAAGGGCCAAATTAATTTTCCATCCTCATCTAAGCTGAGGTGTAACAGAATCCTGTGATCCAATTATGTGTAACGTTGTCATTAAGAAACTCTGACTGAGACTAACCAATCCAAACGCTGAATTTTCAAAATGTTTCAGTGACATTAACCTTTGACTGGAACAAGATAATATATGTAAGAGTTCCTGGCACACATTAGGTGCTAGGTGAATATTAATTATTGGAATGTTGTCTGGGGTCAATGTCAGGGAAGATAACAGCTACGTGCCTGCAAACTCAACTCTCGAATTTAGCAGATGAAAAGAGGGCATTTGTGAGTGTCAGTGCTTTCCCTCTTTGTGGCTGGGTGGGGGACTGTGGTCCACACTGGCCCTACATGAAAATCATCTGGGTGGCTGGTTTAAAAGTGTGGACGAAGCCGGACGGTAGTGGGGCACACCTTTAATCCCAGCACTCGGGAGGCAGAGGCAGGCGGATCTCTGTGAGTTCGAGGCCAGCTTGGTCTACAAGAGCTAGTTCCAGGTCAGCCTCTAAAGCCACAGAGAAACCCTGTCTCGAAAAACAAACAAACAAGCAAACAGAAAAACAAAAGTGTGGACGATTTCTCCTCTGCCTCCCCTTGTGGTTATGATTCAGTATTTCTGAGGAGGTGCCAAGCAATCTTTTGAAAACCATTAAAAATCTGTTCAGATGGCATTGTTAATACCAGGGGGCATGGCAGGATATCTTCATCTCTTCATTTCCTTGTTTACTTGTGGCTACCTCTTACAGACATGGGTTTTGGGTTTTCTCTGCATGAAGTTCTGTGTCTGCTCAGCTCTGTTCCTGCTTCTGTCAACTCCCTTAATCCCAAAGCAAAACAAATGTAAAGGATGATGAAGATCTTGTGTGGGGCCAGGTCAAAGAAAAGCAGTGCCATCCCTTTCCCCTCAGCAGGACAGAGTCTCCAAACCAAGTGAAAAGAAAAACACACAAGGAAGAAAATCCTCTCACTGGACAAAGCCATTTTCTTGTTTTTCTCTTTTATATCAGTTTCTGGTCCCAGGGGTCCATTGCTCTTACTGAAGCCCAGACACGATTTTTACTGCAGCTGAACACAGACTACATACAGAGCAGCAAGGGCCTGTACTCAAAACCTGCTGGGAAATCTTTTCTTTGGGGACCTTACTTTATTTCTAGTTCTGCACCACCTTTGGGGTACCACCACCTTCTTGTGGCCTCCCCCCCACTTTTTGAGTCATCTTTTTCTGTCCATCTCTGACCACATGGATGCCCTGGCTGAAACTGGCAAATGGCCAGGGTGCTGAAGAAAACTATTCCAGTAAAATATGACTGATTAGCATAGAAATCTCCATAAGCCTTTCTATTCTAATTTTGCTGTTAGAATTTTGGCCCCTCCGGAGGTCATGCTAGCCTAGTTAAGACTCTTGGAGAAGTACCATCGTTCCAGCTCATTGAATTTGCATTAAAATATATCGTCCTTCAGCTGACATGCTAACCAGCAAGCCATCATCTGCACCTTGGTGCTGAGCCCCAACGTGGAGACATCATCTGTTATTTGAGTCATTGGACGCTCCGTGACAGGGTATGATGGGTGTCAAGCATCAAGGCCCCTCAAGCTCTGGCTGTGTGCACTTTACTCAGGATGAAGCAAAAGGATTTGGTTACTGAAGAGTGAAGGATGCTAACTGCGGGGTCCTTATGGTATTGCATTCTACACAGAGAGAGGATAGCTTTGCCAGAGTCAGCCTGCTGGGTTGAACTCTGTTCCATTGCATTTGATATTTAGGGATCTGTGTAGGTCATGGGTATACATGTCTACCAGATAGGGGCAGTTCAGACATTACACACCCATGTGAGTTATCATGAAGCTTTGAGGGGGATCCTCCCTACAGATGGCATATTCTGTCACCATTGCTGATATTTTTAATTATTACAGTTAATGTGCTCAGTATTAACTAGCTTACTGAATGGCAGTTAACCCATCATTAGGCTCAGTCACGTGATTCCTAAGTAACTATAAAAAGAGAGCTATTCAGGTGCAAGCTGCACAGTAAGCAGAAGGTGCTAATGTCTGCCCCTGAAGCATCATCTTCCTTCCAGGCAACCTGTAGGTTAGTGAGTTGGTTAATGAGTTAGCCCTTTGCTGTGGGATCAAAAGGGTGTGGTCATTTTTCAAAGTCAGGAGCTTGTTTTTCTTACACAGCAGGTTGTGAAATGCTTAAAACAATGGCTGAAGCATGCTTTAGCATTGGATAGTGTTATTGGCACTGTCAGTATGGATTCCACCCACATCTGCTTGTATTACCTTGCCTCAACCTTGTGCATCTTGATGAGAGAGTTATGGCTGTTAACCCATTTTACTGGTGAGGAAATCAAGGCTCAGGTATTAGCAGCTTCACCCTATGTCACAAAGTTTACAAGCAGCAGGAGCAAGGTGTAAGCCATCTCACTTGGCTGTGTTGAGGCTCATATTTGAGTTGGCTTATCACAGTGTATGTTTTTGGGGAACTGGACCACCAAATGGCTACTGAAGGGTGGTGAGCATGGAGGAATGCCTGGCTGTAGCATGTCTTAGAAACCACTCAGGAAGTCTTTGTGTGTTGGCCCACCACAAGCCCATGGCATTCACAGGGAACCTCCCTGCCTTTGAACAAGACTTCATCTTTCAACAAAGAAACATTTGTTTTCAAATATTTTGGTTGGCTAGTATACAGGCTGGTTTTGTGTGTCAACTTAACACAAGTTAGAGTCAACAGTTAAGAGTTAGGAACCTCTGTTGAGGGAATGCCTCAATGAGATCCAGCTGTAAGGCATTTTCTCAATTAGTGATCAACCAGGGAGGGCCCAGCCCATGGGCTGCTGGTCCTGGGTTCTATAAGAAAGCAGGCTGAGCAAGCCAGGGGAAGCAAGCCAATAAGCAGCTCCCCTCCATATCCTCTACATCAGCTCCTGTCTCCTGGACCCTGCCCACGTTTGAGTTCCTGTCCTGACTTCCTTCAGTGATGAACAGCAATGGTGAGTAAATCCTTTCCTCCCAAACTTGCTCTTTGGTCATGGTATTTCATTGAAACGATAGAAGCCCTAACCAAGATAGCTAGTCAAGTGGCTCAAGTGGATATATATCTACATCTACATTTACATCAATGTCATCTATCTAGAAACAAGAACTTAAACTCTTCAACATGGTTTTATTTTTGTTATTGGTATATGTATTGGAGTGTGTATTTGTGCTCACGGGTGTAGTTGAGTGCAGAGGCCAAAAGAGAGCTCTGATCCTTGGAAGCTGGAGTTTCGGTAGGTGTGAGCTGCCTGACATGGGTGTTTGGAACTGAATTTGGCTCCTCTGCAAGAGTAGTGTATGCTCTTTGAACTGCTGAGAAATTTATCCAGTTCTGAATCTACATTAAAAAAAAATTTTTAAATGAGGTCACTGAAAAATATCAGACACTGGGGAAGACATGAGACTCCATTGAACTGGAGACTGAAACCAAAGGAAAGGATGTGAGTTGCTCAAGAAGGCCTGCCAGGATGGCTAGCAGAGCAGCTGGGAGGGAGGGAGGCTGGGATGGCAGGTGGTAGGGGAGGAGGAGAGGGAAGCTAGGGTGGCAGTTAGTAAGGGAGGCTAGGAGTGAAGCTGGGAGTGAAGCTAGGAAAGTATTTGGGGGTGGTTGGGAGGGTGTTTGAGAGAGGAGGCCCAGAGGAAGGCTGGAAGGGAGGTTGTAGGGATGACTGAAGTCCCAACTCTAACCCTCTCAATTGTGTGGCTGTGGACAAGTTTCTCAACATCTCTGCTTCTCAGTCACTTCCCCTGTAAATAAATGGTGATCCAAATAACATTTTTATCCTTGGGTGTGATGGGAATTGAGGAGTTGTGTGCAAAGTACTCAGAACAGCGGCTGCACACTGTGGACTGTACAGTACATGTTTATGATTCCCCTGGTGGCTGTGGCTACACGGGGATTTGAATCTGAGGGCTGAGCCTCCTGTCATGCCCGTATCTTCTCATCTAGGGAGACCCTTGTATTGAGTGAGGTTCATTCTGCTTTGGACTGAACCTGTATTCACATCTCTTCTGAGCCTGGCTGTATGTCTCATTCTTAGGCACATGACCTCCACATATGACCTGGGGCTCTGAAGCCACATAGTATTTGTTTTATTTTAGTTAATTTGTGTGTGTGTGTGCGTATGTTGTTGTTGTTTTTCTATTGACCTGTCACTTATCCATGCATTACTTATCCATCAACCAAACACATGCCAGTGCCCATGAACTCTAGAGCCTCTGCTGCTGACATTGGTGCAAAGATGGAAGTCCATGCTCTCAAAGAGCTGAGGGTCTGAAAGAATGGATAAGCAAATGATAAATGACACATGGTATGCTGTGATACCCTGTGGGGTTCAGAGAAGGGCACATTCTTCCTGCTTGTAGTACAGGAATCTGAAGAGCTTTTCCTATACCTGAGGGTGTCACCTCCCTTGAGGGCCTCTCTCATGGAGCTTTTCTTTCTCCTGTCGATTACATGAGGTGGGTGTCCTGAAGCTTTTGTAGACTTACTTTGTACAGCCTGGCTTAAGCGACATGTGCGTTCCTGCTTTACTTACATGTTGTACAAGTTGAGGGCTGATGAAGGTGAAGGTGTGTGTGTGTGTGTGTGTGTGTGTGTGTGTGGCGAGAGCAGGCCAGAGGACAGCCTCTGGTGTTCCTCCTCAGACATCATTTACCTCTGTGGATCACCAATTAGGTTAGACTGGCTGGCCAGTGAGCCTCCAGGAAGTTGTCTATTTCTACCACCCCAGTGCTGGGATTATGAGTGAGCCATAGCTTCAGCTTTTTTTGTGCATCCTGAGGATAAAATTCAGGTCCTCATGTTTGTATGACAAGCATTTTACTGACTGAGCTACTGCCTCAGCCCCCAAAGTCTGTATCTTAGCCTTCCCTGACTCCCCACTTCCTCTGGGTGACTGGTTTTGACTGGGCAGCTTCAGCCAGGGCTCAGTGAACACCAGGGAAGTTGAGTTGCCCTGATAATGATGTGGGTGCAGGAGTGGGAGCGAGTCTATCATGGTACCTGCAATTTGAACCAGTGTAGACTTTGGGTACCATGTCATGGTGCCTGGGGTTTGAACCAGTGTGGACTTCAGTGTCTAGGCAATTAGCTGAAGCCCAACTGGGAAGTAACATCCTTTGTCCACAGACAGAACATTGAACAGTGATCTGTGGGTACAGTATGGGGAAATCAGGGGTGATTTTAGGTTTAAACTGTGGTGAATAAAATTGGGTCAGGTGTGATGATGATTTCATTCTGTCTGATTATTTCAATGGGGTTCATTGTTGGGGGTTTCTCTAGTAGTTTTCTACTAGTTTTCTTGTAGCCCCTGAACCCCTCCCCCAAGCACACACACCCTGGATAAAACTTAGGACCTTATATATATCATTAGCCCATTCTCTCTCTCTCTCTCTCTCTCTCTCTCTCTCTCTCTCTCTCTCTCTCTCTCAGTGTGTGTGTGTGTGTGTGTGTGCGCGCGCATGTTGGGGACAGGGTCTCACAAAGTCTCCCAGGCTAGCCTTGAACTCATTCTGTAGCATAGGCTACATAAGAACTTGTGATCATCCTGCCTCCACTCCCTGGGATAACGGACTTGAGTCCCTATGGCTGGTTTGGGGTAAGCTGTCTGTGATGATTCCAGATGAATATAAATGGAGGTAACAGCCAACAGGCATTTACAAAAGCAGGTCATGTGGTGCCTAAGTACACTAAGAACCATCAGATAGAGGAAGGGATAAGCAGTAAGTCTGGGACACACTGAGCCAGTATGACTGCCTGGGCCACTGGCAAGTCAAACAGAAAAAGCATACAGAAGATACTGCAGACTCAGCAAAACCGGCACAATAACCCTGTGGTCCAATTATATCAGCTCAAGAAAAATTTGGGAATTATCAGTTATCTGCCTGATACATGACAGGAGTCAGGGGCACAGATAAAAACCTCAAATCTCCTTGAAAGTGGTTGGTTTATAGTCTGGCGGCATGGGACTCATCATGAGGAACTCTATCCCCTTAGAAGGTGTGTTGACTGATGGACTCTGGTGCCTGCACAGTGGGGAGGAACTTCCTACCAGCTCCCTGCAGGAGGCCTTGGAAGGAGGCTGCCCTGACAGAGGGAGATAGGGGAGGCATAGGTTAACGAGGCTAGAGAGATAGGATTGAGAGGCCTGGATTAGCTTTGTGAAAGTTTGTTCATATTAAAGCCGATTTTCCTGTCAGGGGGTTGAGCCAGATGGCTTGGGAGTAGTAGCCAGGTGCATACAGCACTGCTTGCCAAGCTGAGTAGCGTAGACTCCTCTTGTATGGACAACAGGGAAGTTTCTCCAGCAGGAAAGAAACAAGAGCTCCATTTGTGTTTGAGAAACTTGCCCAGGGACCCCTGCACCAAAGAGGTACCTTGCAGAGTCTAGTTGTACTTAGCCAATATAAAAACATGCACTCAGACACATAGACACAAAGACGTTTATCTAAGTTTATATCTGTGTGGTGTTTATTTTTATTTTTCTCTACATATATTCCTGCCAGGTGTTTGTCTAGCTTCTGCTTGCAAGCCTATAGTAGCTAGGGAGGTCATTAGTTTCCAAATGAGCTCTGATTGTAGCACCATGGAGAAGACAGATTTGAGAGATGAAGAATTAAAAGGTGTGTGGATGGTTGCAGTGATCCAGGCAAAGAGCTGAAGTAAGCTGGGATTGGACCTCTGGGATGATGGGGGTGTGCCCAACATGCCAGAAATGGCTGTCTTCACACTGGAGCTCAGACCTACTGTGCAGACAACTCCCCAGCCACACAAACAGCTCATGTTTCTTAAAGAGGACAAAACAATGCTGACACCCAGTGGTAGGATCCAATCACCCACAGCCCTGAGAGCCAGAATCCCAAGGGATAGAAGACCAAGTACCTGACCAGGCAGTCAGAGTGTCCCAGGATCTTCAGTGAAAAGGGCAAGTCTAAATTCAGCCAGAGGTGTCCGGCCATGTGATATGTTTGGCACCTTGTAAAGGATGGTTTCCAGGGAGTTTGACGCAGACAAAAGAGCTAAATTAAACCTGCAGGTGAGGCTGGCATTGTATGGAAGTCAGCGCCCTCCAAACAGAGGCAGAAGCAATT
The DNA here is from genome assembly GCF_003668045.3 of Cricetulus griseus. Lineage (NCBI taxonomy): Eukaryota > Metazoa > Chordata > Mammalia > Rodentia > Cricetidae > Cricetulus > Cricetulus griseus. The sequence continues at coordinate 70,081,004 of NC_048600.1, forward strand.
ACCCTTTTGGCTCCCTGGAGAGTGCCTCTCCACAGCACCAGTAGGAAAATGGAGTCTTTGAAGGTCAGTTTCCCAGTCAAATCTGTATGGCTGTGTCACCTGAGGGCAGCTTTCTTGCTTCAGATGGAAATGCACTCAGCCTCCATTCAGACCGTTAGGCCACCACCACCGTCAAAGCAATAAGGAACAGACAGATGAAAATGGGAAAAGAGCTCCAGATCCAGGAAGTGAGTTTCTGCAGGCCTCCAAACTAATACTTCCTGTCAGATAGTCTTCATGGCTGGAATTCTAGCAGCTACCTTGGGCCACATGACAAGGGCCACATTAGGGAGATGAAAGGAGTCTGGGCCATGAACACATGTATATGTGTTTTGCCTGAATCACATGCATGCCTGGTGCCTGTGGAGATGAGAAGTGGGAGTTGGATCCTCAGGATTTGGATCTACAGATGTTTGTGAACTGCCATGTAGGTGTTGGGAATTGAACCCATGTTCTCTGGAAGAACATCCAGGGCTCTTAATTGCTGAGACATCTCTCCAGTCCCATGCTTGTCATTTCTAAGGATTTCTTACCCATGCCCCAAACTTCATTTATTATCAGTAGGTTGGCGCTTGATGTCTGGATACAGGAGAGCCATGTTTGGCCATCACAGGTGGATGTTTGTGAATGATGGCTATGAAATACTTAAGGGAAGAAGGACTTATTTGGGGTTATGATTTTAGAGGGAAGAGAAGACATGGCAGGACAGGAGGTAGGAAGAAACAGAGGGCAAAGACAACTTGGTCAGGGATTATATATGTTTGTGTGGTTCTTTTCCAGGGGAAAGTAAACAAATGTCTACCCCTCCATGACATAGGGTGAAAGAACAAAAAGACAAGAAAACTGGATACCACCAAAACCAACTTAGCAAAGAAATGCATTTCTTGGGATTACTTACAGAAATTTGTGTGGGGAGTCACTTACAGCAACATGGGTAGCTCAAAGGCAGCAGCATCACTGAACAGCTTGAGTGACAACTCATATAAGCCCTAGTCCTGGAGCCTCCTCTCTCTTCAGTACTCTCTACTGTTCATGTAATTTGAGTGTGGGGTGTTGCAAATTTTTTAAGTTGTAAGGGCTTCCTGAGACTTGCAAATTGTTTACTTCCTAGGGCTGCAGGAGCCGCCCTCCGAAGTGGAAATGTTTAAATTTGAGGGTGTTGCTACACAACTGTAGGTGAGGCCCACCAGCCAGCAAACTCTGGGGGTTACTTCTGTCTCCATTTCCCCAACACCAAAGTTCAACACATTGCTACCATGCCTGACTTTTTTTTTTAATGTGGGTTCTGGTGAGTCCTCATGCTTGCTGACTGAGCCATCTTGATGGTTGATTCACTTCTGAACATTCTCTCCACTGTGCTCCACTCTTCCCTGCTTTTGCTTTCACTATACTTGTAAACAAACATGTCTGACATCCTTCACATGTTTCTATGCTTGCCCTACTTTATGGCTCCTTGTCCTTTCTTGTCCTTGTACTGTACTCGGCCATTTTCTCCTGAGCCCTTATCAGCATCTGCTTGTTTTCTAGGAGACTGGGAACATGCTCT